>NC_064927.1:217629107-217948274 GCF_023897955.1 Schistocerca gregaria
TTTTCATCTTTTGCTACACTGCAAGTATTGGATCGCCCAATCATCCTTTCACGTCCAGGCACAACTGCTGCACATTCGGCGGGATACGTCATCTGGCGACGTCATACGTTCAACATTTCTCATCCATGTTGGGGGTATTTCTCCACATTTGCGACCCCATGTGACTTAAATCACTTGTCTCAGCGTCATCTACGTCTCTTCTCGTTTCTTTAAATGTTAATAAGAATCACCATGTATAGAAGGTACAGCAACACAATCGATAGACCGCGCTCCAAACACTCGTAGCGCAGGAACTGGCTCAAATGGTTCAAATGGCTCTGAGCACTATGGGACTCAACATCT
Organism: Schistocerca gregaria; assembly: GCF_023897955.1. Lineage (NCBI taxonomy): Eukaryota > Metazoa > Arthropoda > Insecta > Orthoptera > Acrididae > Schistocerca > Schistocerca gregaria. The sequence continues at coordinate 217,629,450 of NC_064927.1, forward strand.
TAGGTCATCAGTCCCCTAGAACTTAGAACTACTTAAACCTAACTAACCTAAGGACATCACACACATCCATGCTCGAGGCAGGATTCGAACCTGCGACCGTAGCAGTCGCGCGGTTCTGGACTGAGCGCCTAGAACCGCTAGACCACTGCGGCCGCCCCGCAGGAGCTTTATGGGTTGGCAATACGAACTATACCGGACTATTGCAGTCGTCTATGTCCCATGCTTGTAGCCTCTCCCGAATGTTATTCAATCGGTATATTGAGCAAGCGGTAAAGGAAACAAAAGGAAAATTCGGAGGAGGTATTAAAATCCATGGAGAAGAAATAAAAACTTTGGGGGTTCGCCGATGACATTGTTATTCTACCAGGCCGGCCGGAGTGGGAGTGCGGTTCTAGGAGCTACAGTCTGGAATCGAGTGACCGCTACGGTCGCAGGTTCGAATCCTGGCTCGGGCATGGATGTGTGTGATGTCCTTAGGTTAGTTAGGTTTAAGTAGTTCTAAGTTCTAGGCGACTGATGATCTCAGCAGTTAAGTCGCATAGTGCTCAGAGCCATTTGAACCATTCATTCTGCTAGAAACAGCAAAGGACTTGTAAGAGCAGTTGAACGGAATGGGCAGTGTCTTGAAAGGACGATATAAGATGAACATCACCAAAGGAAAACGAGGATAGTGGAATGTAGTCGAATTAAGTCGGATGATGCGGAGGGAATTAGATTAGGAAATGGGAAACTTAAAGTAGTAAAGGAGTTTTGCTGTTTGGGAAACAAAATAACTAATGATGGTCGAAGTAGAGAGGATATAAAATGTATACTGCCAATGGCAAGGAAAGCGTTTCTGAAGTAGAGAAATTTGTTAACATCGAGTATAGATTTAAGTGTCAGGAAGTCTTTTCTAAAAGTATTTGTATGGAAGTGAAATATGGACGATGAATAGTTTGGGCAGGAAGAGAATAGAGGCTTTGGAAATGTGGTGCTACAGAAGAATGCTGAAGATTAGGTGGGTAGATCACATAACTATGAGGAGGTATTGAAGAGAATTGGTAAGAGGAGGAACTTCTGGTACAACTTGACAAGAAGAAGGTACCGATTGGTAGGACATGTTCTGAGGTATCAAGGGATCACCAATTCAGTGTTGGAGGGCAGTGTGGAGGGTAAAAGTCATAGATGGAGAGCAAGAGATGAATGCACTAAGCAGATTCAGAAGGATGTAGGTTGCAGTAAGTACTGGGAGATGAAGCAGCTTGCACAGGATAGAGTAGCATGGAGAGCTGCATCAAACCAGTCTCAGGACTGAAGACAACAACAACAACAAAATCATGTCCCATGGTTCCCGGATGTCCATTGTCTAGCTGTCCGGAGGAGTAAAAACCTGCTCGTTGAGCGAGATGCAGAATATTTCACTCAAAAATGACAGAAACTGATAGAGGCATAATACCCCCTCTTCGGCAGCTGGGAACTGACATTAAACACCAAACTCCGACTGTACTGGACGGTTGTCCATCTTTCCATCATCTATGGCCCCTCCACGTGGGCCACGATTAGTGCCTCCCGGATGCAGATCCTCCAGCGCCTGCAGAATAAGGTGCGTCGCTGGAGTCTGCAGGCCCCTCCACTAACGAGGATTGTTACCTCCTACGAGGAGACTATAAAAACAGTCTTGATCATGATTTATTTATTAAAGTGACTGTTTCGACCACTACTGTGGTCATCTTCAGACCATTGACTAGGAACCGTTTTCTGCTGGAGAATTAGTAGTGAGAATCACTACTAATTCTCCAGTAGAAAGCGGTTCCTACTCAATGGTCTGAAGATGACCACAGTAGTGGTCGAAACAGTCACTTTGATAAATAAATCGTGATCAAGACTGTTTTTAATAGAAAATATTTGTAACACATTGATCACTGTCACCCCCATAATGTATTCATAAGCAACAAACATGATAGCTCTAAAGACGACCATTCGAGAGAAGGCTCGACGTCTCTATGACAAAGTGGCATACAACACATTGACACCACGTCTCCCCGATACTGGCACTGCCATCTGATCCCTCTTACCATCCTCGAGGAATGAGATTCGGACAATGATTACGATAGCCCTGTTACGGTCACAAGTAACGTGTCAGTCTAGATACGGCCACTCGGTATGTGACATCCATGGTACGGTAGGGCCACCAACGTAGTTGTGTAACGTTTTGCCCGCAACTTTGAGGTTCCACGGTCAGAGAATGATACAGGACTGTAAGTCCCACCGCCACTCTTTCAACGTGCGCTCCAATGATATCACTGAAATGTTGTCATTATAATGTAGAAAAATCTAGGCAGGACTTGTAATAATTTCAAACGTCTTATTGTGCTGTAAATGTCACAAGAAGGTGTATTATTTAAGTATTTCGCATATTTAATAAATATCATTTTATTATTAATTGTTAGGAATCTTTCTGACTGAATATAGCCTACGCCCTTCTCCTACAATTCCAATAGAAAATACTTTCGTGAGACCTTTTTATGTGATGGCACATGACGTATTGCAACTGCTGTTGACGTCCTTTGTCTGATAAGAGGTCAGTTTGCATGATTTGGCGATATTTGGTTTGGATCGCCGATCCGATGGTTCTGTTCAAAGTAGTGTACCGGTCGTGGTCGCTCAAGGCTAGTTGAGTCACAGCGTTCGTATGTAGTTCGGGATTTTTGGGCAATATGAGAGAAGGTAGTGCGTGGTTAGATGATTTTTGGCGTGTGGGCAGAACGTTATGTGATATCAAATGTAAACATTTGATTTGATTTTACGATAAAGATACCCAAGTTCAGTTTTAGCCCTTTCTGGAGCGAACCAATTAAGCACGGAACCGTATGACTGAGCAGATAAAGTGGTCTTATCTACGGGAAAGGAAAGTTACGGGTGACTAATTTAAGATCTTTATCTCACGTGGTATATCGGTCGAACGCCTGGAACAACTTTACAGCTAGCTTTGTTGAAATGTCAGAGTTTAAATAGCGGTGACCCTCAGTGGTTTATTTTTGATTTGTTTTTATTGGTATTCAGTCCGCTCTGTAGGGAGTTGCCTACCGTTGTAACATAACGACGATGAGCTGTATTAAACAAGAGAAATAAAGTAGAATTGGTTTAAAGCGAAAAAGAAAGAATACCGAGTTATTAATAAACAGAAGTCTGTCTACTAACTGGCTAGAGAACGAAACAAAGATCTAGACAGGTAGACAGATAAGATCTAGACAGATTTACTACAATCTTGAGCGTTTTCGTAATAGACAAAGATATTTAAAGTTTATTGATTAAAAAAGAATTCAGGTGCTCATGACAGCTTAAAAGGTTGTATTAAATATTCTGTGAAGGCAATGTTCCTAACTATTTTGAGTTATACGGCAAGGGAATCAAATTTCGAGCGATTAGTATTAAGAATCATTTTCTTTGCTACTGAGGAAAGAGATTATTCATTTTTAGATAGTGAAGGGTTATATCGCTTATGTGTAATTAAGTTCATCACTGAATATAGAAGCAAGATGAGAATAATTAACATTGAATAGTCGTATAAACATTGTAAAAAAAATATCAGGCTCGCTTATTAAAAGAGCTTTGCTCTTTAGGAACTGGATTTTGTAAGTATATGATTCGTGTTACGGTGAGTTTCGAGAAACGAATAGCCAGCGAAGTAACTTAAAATAGGTACGCAGTGGAGGGTCATTTAATTGCAACTAATATTACTTTCTGAAGGGAAAAGCTTTAATAATTATTTTGGGATTTAGTCTCAGTATGGGCGTTGTGTGTAAAATCCAATATTATTTCCACATAATAGGTTTTATGTACTAATGACAAGAAATTTCTTAAGAAAACTTCGATATTTTTGTCTTATTACGACATTTTTTGACATAAGTGCTTACTCGAGTAATGTTTCACTGAGGATTTCGTTTATAAAAACAGAACGTTTTACTAACTGACTGTATTTTCACTTGTTAACTATCATTACCGAATACTATCTTTCTGCAAGTGTTGAGACGAATTCGATATACGTCAGAACACTAAAAACGTGTGAATAGAATCTAGGTTAACCATAACTAAAGCTAAGGCGAAGTAACTATAGTTACAGAAGTATTTTAACTGTAAGCGCGACCGCATTGCAAGGTCTTCTAATAGAAAAGCTGTCAGTAAAGGGTTGGCTTGTCGTTCTTACGGTGATAGAACAACTCGTGCTACATTTGAAGTTGGCGCAACTGCTACGTAGATGCAGCGTTGTGTGAGTACAGCTGCATCAGTTATCACGAACCTGTAATCGAATAAATCTCGTATCGAAAAGGGTCTTGTAAAATTTTATCGACGTTTAGTAAAGTTGTTTTCACTTACGAGTGTGAAAAGCGGTGATGTAAGGCAAGGTAAAACACGAGCTATCATTAGTGGTGTATGTGGAACTGGTACAGCCAGCTTAGACCATTTCTGCACCAGACTCTTTTTTAAAAGTAGTGTTTGTGATACGAACAGAGAACGTTACACCACACTACGCTCTGCAGAAGTGCTGTTAGATGGTACTTGAATATATCTAACAGATCACAACGTACCTAGCGTACTAGTGTGTCGTATTCGTGAGTGCTTGATAATTCATTAACACAGTAATCGTTTAAACGAAGGACAGCAAGTGTTCATACTGAATCATTAACAAGGTCAGTAGTGCGTAGGAATGCATGTTTTCGCGGCTATATCCGTTAATGAAACATTCTCGGGTTTCAAGCAGCGTCAAGTGGTTTACTGCCACGAGCTTTCGGCAGAGATCTCCTCTGCTATTGTCAAGTGGATGACTGTCGTGTTGTTGTCATTGCCGTGCTTATATAGCCGCTCCCTCGCTCGTGACGTCAGTGGTGCTCGGTCCCACATCATATATGGTAATGTTACAACATTAAACAGATCTCACAACCAGTGTCATCAAAGCCTCAAAGGAAGAAGACCTCTGAAGAAGACACCAAGCAAGTTGCATTTTCACCGTTTTGTGGTTCGACAACAGGGAAGATTAGTCGGGTCTTGAAGAGGCATCAAATAGACACAATCTTCCGGCCTCCGGCAAAGATCCGGCAGCTAATGAAATCTGTGAAAGATGATGTAGGCCTCAGAACGCCAGGACTTTACAAAATGCCATGTGAATGTGGGCAATTCTATGTCGGCCAGACTGTTCGCATTATTGAACAGCACCGCATACAACATGAAAGGTGTTACCGTCTGCGCTATCCCGAAAAGTCAGATGTAGCAGAACATGCTCTGGAAAATGGGCACCGGATTGCATTCGTTGGGACGTCTGTTATTAAATGGACTAATAGCTTCTGAGATTGCGTGGTAAACGAGGCCATACAGATTAGAATTTCTGACAACACCTTCAATAGAGACGGTGGATTGCAGCTGAGTACAGCGCGGCATCCAGTGTTGAGGGAGTTGAAGCGGCCCCGGCGGTCATGTGGCCAAAACATTATCATATATGTTGCGGGATTGAGCACCAGTGACGCCACGAACGAATTCACGAGCAATGGCGCAGCTATATAAGCACGGCAATGTCAACCACACGACATCTCCACCTCCACACCCTCCATCTCCTTCATCAGGGCAATTTCCAGTGCCTCCCCCTCTCGGATGACAAACTTTGCCGTGACATCTACCCTTCCTTCCAACTATAACCTGGCCTTGTTCCCCCCCCCCCTCCCCAAGGCCCCCGTTTTCTCTCCCACTCCTTCTCCCTGAGCGGATTTTCCTCCTCCCCCCCTCAGACCCTGCACCCCATACTTGCCTCTTTCCTTCCCATATCCCTCCCTACCTGGGCCCCGCCCATCTCCCCTCCCTCTTCCCCTCCCTCCCTTCTTCTGGTCTCCTTCATCTCATTGCACCTGGCAGATCCTCTGTTTTGATCATCGTCAGTGTGCCACATCAGTGTTGTGTTTAGTGCTGTTTCTCCTGTGCATCAAGAGGTGTGATTTTAATTGTGTCCTGCCTTGAGGTTCGCTGTCAGTGTTTGTTATGTGCTACGCCATCCGTCGATAATTTTTATGTTCCAGTCATACTGTGCCTTGTGTTCTTTTAATTGTAGCAGTGTGTGGCCTTTTATGTGCACTACTTTTTTACAGTTCTTTATCGCCATTTTACAGTCGCCCCTTTTTTTCTGTTGCCTTCCATGATGTTCCCCCTTTTTTATATCCATGTTCACCATATTCTCTTCTTTGTATATTTTTCACTGTCTTCTATTGTTTGTTCTATGTCTTTTGGCACTTATGCTGCTACCAGCCCGTTCCGATGGGGAACTGAAATACAATAAAGGAAAAAAAAACAACATGACAGTCATCCACTTGACAATGGCAGAGGAGATATCTGCCAAAAGCTCATGGGCAGTAAACCACATTACGCGGCTTGAAACCTGAGAATGTTTTATTAAGGTCAGTGGTGGATATTTCGTCCAGCCTCGAGGTCACTCTTGTGTCTAGGAAACTTGCGGACTCGGTTTGCCAGAGAAACAATCAATCAAACAAGTCGGATTAATGAGTTTTATTACAATAAATGAAATACAAAACTTAACTTTGGCAACTAAACAAATGTGTATCAAGCAAAGGGCGACATACAAAATAATCAGTCTTTGCAGTGACCGCTTATCTCTAACTGACGAAAGTCTTTCCTGAAGTATATCGAAGTGCCTAACATTGATGCTGCTATCCAAGTGGCTAATCTTGAAGCTGCTGTCGAACTGGGCTGTCACCAGTCGACCGTGGCGCTTATGTTCTGTTCACATAGGGGCCGCTGTTGTGACATTGTCATCCTGGAGTGAGGTCTGGTCAGTGTCCAATTGGCTGACCTCGTCTCACAGCCTACTCTTCCCTGTTGTTTCCGACTGGCGTACCGGCGCTTGACTTTATGCTGTAACTGTAGAAAGTTGTTCAAACATATTTACTCGATGTATGAGTACAGTATTGATTACAAGGTTACCAAGTGATTTGTCTGTTCCAAAAGCAGCACAGTAGAATTTACTAGCTGAACAGAAGGTATGAAAGGTGTGCGTTGTACCTTCATAGATCTGTCGATAAGAGCAATTCCAGTGTTCCATATTCTACTCCTGGTCCAGTCCCCAGATTTAATTTGACAGAGCATCTTACACTCATGGATGGTTTTTCCACATCGACCAATGCTATGAAAAGCCTCCATATTTTAGAATTCTGGCTCCATAATCAGAAAAACTAAGTGGAAGTGAAAGTGGAGGGGAGGGAAAGGAAAGAAGAGGGAAAGAATTAATGATGTCAGCTGCTCTGGGACTATGTGGGATAAGTGGCGACGAGTGAAAATCTGTGCAGAAAGGGACTCGAACAAGGGATATCCTGCGAACTAGACAGTTGCTCTAACCGCTGCTTCATCCGGACACAATATTTACCGCAAATGCGCGGACTATCTCGGCACGCCTCCCAGTCGACACACACCTCCAGTAAGCCCCACCTACCTACAGTCCCCATGCATGTCATGTTCGCTACTTTGAGATTCCCGCCACAGGTTGATCGTAACTGTGCATCCGCACTGACAGTGATGAATTCATGGCCCATCGAGGTGAATCAGTTTTAGGAGTGCGTGGTATCTGTTCTTCCAAACGTGTCAATAAGATCTGACACCATGCAATCATATAATATTAGAAATGGCTCTCTGGTGTCTTTACCCTCTTTAAAACCCAACTTACTGCCATTTATTTGGTCCCGAGTTTTCTGTTCTTCTGTATATTATTCTTGTCCGACGTTGGATGCATAAGCTCTTAGGCTGATTGTGGGATAGTTCTCACACTTATCTGCTCTATATATATTACAAACCCTTCGTACCTCTTGGATCAAGAGATGACTTCAACAGTGACAGAGGAAATGGCTGAACTATTAATATTAGGTAGAGAAAAGTGGAAATTTCTGGTATGGGAACTGTTGGCCTGAGATTACATAGTGAGCTGCAATAGCTCAGCGAGCTGCCATCAGCAGGTGCGCCTGGGCAGCGGCGTGTATAGGCTGCATCATTCGTTGATGGCAGTAGCTGATAAGGACTGTGCACAGTAGCCGATTACGTCAAAGCTGCAGAAAACACCACAGAACAGGACATGGAAGGACAGAACTGAAATCATAGCCTGTAGCATCATCAAAGTCAAAGGCAGATGCCCACACTGGATGGTGCGCAGTGTTGCCAGGCGGCTACCATTTTGGACTGGAACACATGTCCTACCAGGGAAGTGGACACCTTTAGCAGGTAGTAACCTGGCAGAAGATTTGGCACTGTAAAGACGCCAGGTAGTCCGCATGCTCAAGTGGATTTCTTTCCGTTCTGGACCCTAACGCAATAGTATCTGAATGGATTCATCAACATACTGTGAACAGCCTTCATCTCGAAGGTAGTTGCTGGCACTGATGGCATACCTTCCCATCATGTGCACATCTGGATACTGAGTACATCTGAGCACTCTGAGGGAGAGGGTCTAATTCAAGTAATAATTATGTGAACCAGGCCAGCAAGTGTTTTTTTCTTCGTGACAGTGCTGTAGTCCAGTAATCAAAGCTAGTTAGCACACTTGCTCGCCATTCTGAAGCGATAATGACTTCACTTGGCCTGCTTTCCTCGTCTGTTCAGCTTTTCAGGACACCCTGTCACAGCTCAAAGGTGTGTCAACTTGTAAGAAGCGGCGGCGGACATACTGGGTGATAAAATAGTCAGTATAAATTTGAAAACATAATGAACCACGGAATAATGTAGATAGAGATGTAAAAATTGACACACATGCTTGGAATAGCATGGGGTTTTATTAGAAGAACAAAAAAAAAAAAACACCCCATACTGCTAGACGCGTGAAAGATCTCTTGCGCGCGTCGTTTGGTGATGATCGTGTGCTCAGCCGCCACTTTCGGCATGCTTGGCCTCTCAGGTCCCCAGATCTCAGTCCATGCGATTATTGGCTTTGGGGTTACCTGAAGCCGCAAGTGTATCGTGATCGACCGACATCTCTAGGGATGCTGAAAGACAACATCCGACGCCAATGCCTCACGATAACTCCGGACATGCCTTTACAGTGCTGTTCACAACATTATTCCTCGACTACAGCTATTGTTGAGGAATGATGGTGGACCATTGAGCATTTCCTGTAAAGAACACCATCTTTGCTTTGTCTTACTTTGTTATGCTAATTATTGCTATTCTGATCAGATGAAGCGCCAGCTGTCGGACATTTGTTGAACTTTTGTATTTTCTTGGTTCTAACAAAACCCCACGTCATTCGAAGCATATGTGTCAATTTGTACCTCTCTGTCTACATTATTACGTGATTTATTCAGTTTTCATAGTGACTTTTTGATCACCCAGTATTTTATAGTGTCAGCGTACTGAATAAGTATTCTTGCGCTTTCACTATGTCTTCTTACGTCATAGTGTGTGGTCATCATAATGACGGCACTACACTTACAATGATGTTTTGCTGCATTGGCGCCATGCAGGTCATTGTAGCAGAGTAGGTGGTGAGACAAAATAACTGAAGCAATGAAAAGGGCAAATGACATAGTAGCTGGCATCATGTGAGAGCATTTGATGTCGTAGTCAGCGCACACGGGGAGACGAACAGCAGACCCGTGCCTGGCGCGCAGAACTTCAGCCAGAGCAGGCCCGGCTGGGTGTGCTCGGCTCTCAGGGCGGGAAGCCGTTAATCACTTCAGGCCGGCTTCCTGCCTGCCGCGAGACAAAGCGGCGCGCCGGCCACACACGTCAGCACGTCAGCACTGGACGCCCCTCTGTCCCTCCGACAGAGAGCCATTGTGGCTGCTGAGTGTTTGGCCAACGGCTCACACGCTCTGACAACAGGTAACCAGTCCGAATTCCTCCTAAGAATAACCAGGGTTCCCGCCATTTTAATATCAAGATTTCAAACGTTAATTTCGCAGCTTCATTCACTGGAATGACTGATACAGTTGGCACACGGTTTCGTATAAACAAATGAATCTGTATCAATTGAGGCAAATGTCCTGACTAATTCTGACTCATTTTAGCCCAGCTCAAACGGCAGACAATAGATACCAGAAATTTGGAAGTGGTGTTGATCATGCATCTTAGGCACCGATTAAGAAGAAATTTTTCGAAATTTCACCCATAAGAGGGTAAAATAGGCAGTGGGAATCTTTATGAAAATATTTCATTATGAAAATATTTTTGAAACTAAATCTATAAAAAATTGTATTTGCTTCTAGGTTGGAGATAAGAAAATATGGGTTTCATTGTTTCTGGAAAAGTACCTTTTTTCAATAAAAAAGTGTAAAAGAACTACTGAAGCATTCTTAAAGGTGCGTCTATGAAAATTGGCATTTCACTTGTCGATTAGAAATAAATGAAAAATATGCTCCAGCATTTTTCGAAATTCAACAACCTCTAAGGGAGTTGAAGAGGGGATGAAAAGTATGAAAATATTTCATAATGTAAGTATTTTTAAGGCTGAATCTCTGTACATTTAAATTTACCTTCTCAGTTGGAATTAAAAATATAAGTGTTTCAGTGTTTTTGGAAATTCTGTCACCAGGAGGGTGATGAAGGGAATGAAAATTTTTGTGAAAATATTTCGTTATATAGAACATTTTTGAAGCAAAATCTAAAATAATTGGGAGTGGGAGTGCTGTTAGAGAGGCCATGTCGCTGGTGGTAAGTCTAGGGACTGCTGACCTCAGCAGTTTGGTCCCTTAGGAATTCACACACCTTTGAACGTTGGAACAGTGGCAAGAAATTTGTGCTAACAAGTTGAAAAAAAAAAAAACTGCATAGAATCGTCAACCTGAGGTTCTGGATGGTACCCTTTTGCCCTCGGGAGGAAGACGTTTTCCAAAGGACTGCGTCACAGCATCTTTAGACTGTTCATGTAAATCCAGATTTGGAGCCACTTTAGTTCGCGAAACGCCTCTTCAAGCCCAAGCAAACAGTCTACCCTACCTACTGCGTCTGCAATAGACTTTTCACACACTGGTCCACTTGACAGTGTGTTACACAGACAACCACCGGTTACTACAGTGCTGTTTGAGACAATACATTATCTGTATCAGTATCTTCTCCAAATTCTGAATATTCTGCGTGCTGTTCCACAACCTCCTCACAGCCGTTGAATGCCAGCAAGCGAAAGCATCATTCGCTATGGAACTAAGTCACCTTCATGAAGTATTTCTTATAGATCTAAATGAAATATTCACGAACGTCGGTATGATCCATCTAACAATGAAAACCAAAAAAAAAGTCTGTTTATAACATTTAAGTTTGGACATGAGCAATTTTCGGCGTGTTGAATACTTTCATTATTCATGCTTTATCTGCACCGTCAGCGGAAACGATTTACACTCCTGGAAATGGAAAAAAGAACACATTGACACCGGTGTGTCAGACCCACCATACTTGCTCCGGACACTGCGAGAGGGCTGTACAAGCAATGATCACACGCACGGCACAGCGGACACACCAGGAACCGCGGTGTTGGCCGTCGAATGGCGCTAGCTGCGCAGCATTTGCGCACCGCCGCCGTCAGTGTCAGCCAGTTTGCCGTGGCATACGGAGCTCCATCGCAGTCTTTAACACTGGTAGCATGCCGCGACAGCGTGGACGTGAACCGTATGTGCAGTTGACGGACTTTGAGCGAGGGCGTATAGTGGGCATGCGGGAGGCCGGGTGGACGTACCGCCGAATTGCTCAACACGTGGGGCGTGAGGTCTCCACAGTACATCGATGTCGTCGCCAGTGGTCGGCGGAAGGTGCACGTGCCCGTCGACCTGGGACCGGACCGCAGCGACGCACGGATGCACTCCAAGACCATAGGATCCTACGCAGTGCCGTAGGAGACCGCACCGCCACTTCCCAGCAAATTAGGGACACTGTTGCTCCTGGGGTATCGGCGAGGACCATTCGCAACCGTCTCCATGAAGCCGGGCTACGGACCCGCACACCGTTAGACCGTCTTCCGCTCACGCCCCAACATCGTGCAGTCCGCCTCCAGTGGTGTCGCGACAGGCGTGAATGGAGGGACGAATGGAGACGTGTCGTCTTCAGCGATGAGAGTCGCTTCTGCCTTGGTGCCAATGATGGTCGTATGCGTGTTTGGCGCCGTGCAGGTGAGCGCCACAATCAGGACTGCATACGACCGAGGCACACAGGGCCAACACCCGGCATCAAGGTGTGGGGAGCGATCTCCTACACTGGCCGTACACCTCTGGTGATCGTCGAGGGGACACTAAATAGTGCACGGTACATCCAAACCGTCATCGAACCCATCGTTCTACCATTCCTAGACCGGCAAGGGAACTTGCTGTTCCAACAGGACAATGCACGTCCGCATGTATCCCGTGCCACCCAACGTGCTCTAGAAGGTGTAAGTCAACTACCCTGGCCAGCAAGATCTCCGGATCTGTCCCCCATTGAGCATGTTTGGGACTGGATGAAGCGTCGTCTCACGCGGTCTGCACGTCCAGCACGAACGCTGGTCCAACTGAGGCGCCAGGTGGAAATGGCATGGCAAGCCGTTCCACAGGACTATATCCAGCATCTCTACGATCGTCTCCATGGGAGAATAGCAGCCTGCATTGCTGCGAATGGTGGATATACACTGTACTAGTGCCGACATTGTGCATGCTCTGTTGCTTTTGTCTATGTGCCTGTGTTTCTGTCAGTGTGACCATGTGATGTATCTGACCCCAGGAATGTGTCAATAAAGTTTCCCCTTCTTGGGACAATGAATTCACGGTGTTCTTATTTCAATTTCCAGGAGTGTATATTATTCCGGCGGCTAACATTTTCGAGGTAATTTGCGAGACAATATTATCTTCAATGTTTATTTTTCATTAGGAGAAGCATTTCGAAGAATACAATCAGAAACATCGGACGTAACTGGGATGTGAACTTGCTATAATCTAATTGCTTACATGTACGGCCTGGAAGACAGCCAGCTTTAGTTATCCCTAGAAATGATTCCCGCACTAATTGTGTTCATTACAATGTAGGAAATTTTACTCTAAGTCGACCTTACCGTCTTCTATATCATGAGTATATCAGGAGAGGAAATCCAAAGATGGCATATCATAGTTGAACACAGAAGAAGGTGACTCAAAGGTCATTGCTACATATTCGTACCATTGCCCACTTGTTGTCAGATATTTTAAGCCTAGCGACTTCTAAACATAAATTTGATATTCATACTTGTACGGAAAGTATTGTGGATATATTAATACCAGTAAAATCGAATGTTTTTAGTAAATAAAGTTATAAAGAGCATTTAAGACAAGTGGTATATTTACCAGTGTGACTTAAATAGCTATTGTACATTATCAGATTATGTTCTTTTTTTTTTTTAAAAAAAAAGTCGCTCCCCAGAATTCGTGATTAGTCAGATCCGAAGGTGATCATTAAATGCGATCCGAACTAGTTACCAAGTGTGACTAATGATACCTGAGACCGTTACAATAAATATTTAAAAGAATGATTTTGAGTTGCAAATCTGCTCGTTCCTTAATGTTGAGTTACAAGTGTGAAAATCTGTGCAATGTGCTCTTCAGTACCAGGGCGTGGAGTCAAGATGCTGTCGAAATAGTTCGCAGTTCAACGGGCTCGATATTTCGGCAAATGACCAAGTTGCTATCACCAGGTGCCCTGATGGGCGGTCGGCGCCGCGCTTTTACCTCCTCCCCCTCTTTTGCTGATCGGCCGCTCCATCGGCCGTCCGCGCCCAGCATTCCTAGCCCCACTGCTCCCCCCGACCTGTATCCCGTCCTAGGTTCGCACCCAGGTTCGAGAGCTGGCGGCACCTCTGGTGTTCCTCTGCTTGTCACTTTGTTGTCTAGTAGTTCATTCCTCTCCTTGACCATTTTAACAGCGGGATCCCATGCCTTGCTAAATACGTACCCGTTATCACGTTTTGTCAGCGGTTCCCTTACTCTAGTCTCAATAGATTCCTTGATGAGACAGTCCCAGACTTTGGACATCTGTGTCAGAACCTTGTTGTGCTTATCGGGTAGCGTTCTGCGACTGCCGAATTCTTAGGCTGCTGCAATCTGGTGTAGCGCTGGTGTTCTTCGCACAGATCTTCGGCAGTACGCACCGTCTAACGTGTCTGTTAGCACATTAGCAGGGTATCTGATAGACCCCTGCTTTGAGATTGTTAGGGAGGCCATTAGGCTAGTGCTGGTCATTCAGCTTTGTTAGCCGCAATACCAGGATGGTCTAACAGTGCTGCAATGGTAGCTCAGCATGTCCGGTGAAAAGGCTGGTTGCTTGCTGGGGCAAAGAAAAGGGTAAAGTATTAAAGTATTCAACGATCGACATTAACAAATGTCATGCGACATCTGTTGGTACCGATAACAATCAATTTGAAAAATAAAAAATAAAAAAAACAGAAAAATTGGATATCATATCTACCCAGTAAGCAGGAGACCTGGATTCCAGTGCTGACCTTGGTACCAACTTTAATTCATTATTTCAGCTTCTGTCTTTATTACAAAAGACCTTATTTCGTGATTCATAATTATTTGTATTCAAGTAAATTGTTTCTTTTGGAATACTACTTGCTCCAAATAATTCGTACTGCGCTTCGATTCTGAAAAGTCCTATACACCATAGCATATAAAGAATTTCTTCATATTGAATCATTAGCCAAACCGTAAACACGCCACGAGTAATTAGACTGAAAGTACTCCATAGAGACGGCATAATTTTGATCCCCGCGTTACCGAATTACACATCTCGAACCGTTTTCATCTCATGGGAGCTGCTGACCAAAGATATCAGACTTTAATACTTCGCCCAGTGGGTACTCGTCACAAACAACGTTGGTTATTCATAAAAAATTGTCTGTATGCAAAAACAGTATTTACTGCTGGATGCAGCATGCCTCTCTTCTGCGGCTGTTTTCGTTATTCCTGCCAGAAAGATCGGAGTTCGTACTAAATGACGGAATGTCATCGAGTAAAACAGGGGTGATATTGTTATGGCCCCTCTAGTGTTCCTAATTTACATAAACTACTTAGGAGACAATCTGAGCAGACCACTTATGTTGCTTCAAGTTGATGCTGCCACTTACCGTCTATTAAAGCCATCAAAAGATCAAAACTAAATACAAAATGACTTAGACAAATTCTCCGCATAGTGTGAAAAGCAGTAATTTATCCAAAATTTTTAAAAAAAGTGTGAGGTCATCCACTTGAGAAATGAAAGTAAACTGGTAAATTTCGGTTACACGATAAATCTCACAAATCTGAAGGCTGTCACTTCAACTACATTCTTAAGAATCACAATCACGAACAACTTAAACTGGAATGATCATATACACACACACATCATAAGAAGTTTTGCATATCCCCAGTTCCCTGATCTCCTGAACACTGTTGACTGTGGATACTTTATCACAGACACAGTCCCTCTGATTGTTCAGAGATGTCACTAAACCGGCTCAAACAACCACGCATGAGCAGAGCCCATTTGACTGAGGGGGTGTGGCAGCCAGTCAGTTCCAATCATTCCATCAGAAAGGGGGTACACGGCACGTGTGTATAGTTCAACCATGCCTAGACGGTCAATACCGCAGTTTGATCGCGTCGGCAATGTTACTTTGTGCAAGAAAGGTCTCTCAACAAGTGACGTCTCCGGTGAACGAAAGCGACGTTGTCGGACATGGAGGAGATACAGAGAGACAGGAACTGTCGATGACATGCGGCGCTCAGGACACCCAGGGGCTAATACAGTAGTGGATGACCGCTAAAAACGGTTTATGGCTCGGAGAAATCCTGACAGCAACGCCACCACAGTGAGTAATGTATTTGGTGTAGCCACAGGACGTCCTGTTAGGGCTCAAACTGTGCGCAGTAGGCTGCATGATGCGCAGCTTCATCCCCAACGTCCACGGCGAGGTCCATCTTTGCATCCACGATGCCATGCAGCGCGGTACAGATGGGCCCAACAACATACCAAATGGGCCACTCAGGAATGGGATCACGGTCTCTTCACCGATGGACGTCACATATGACTTCAACCAGACGTGTTTGGAGACAACCCAGTCAGGCTGAACGCCTTAGACACACTGTCCAGCAAGTGCAGCAACGAGGAGGTTCCCTGCTGTTCTAGGCTGGCATTATGTAGGGCCGACGTACGCCGCTGGTGGTCATGGAAGGCGCCTAACTGCTGTACGATACTTGAACGCCATCCTACGACCGATAGTACAACCATATCGGCAGAATATTGGCGAGGAATTCGTCTTCATGGACGACAATTCGCGCCCCCATCGTGCACATCTTGTGAATGAGTTCCTTCAGGATAACGACATCTCTCGACTAGACTGGCCAGCATGTGATCGAGACATAAATCCTATCAAACATGCCTGGGATTGACTGAAAATGGCTGCTTATGGACGACATGACCCACCAACCACTCTGAGTGATCTACGCCGAATCGCCGTTGAAGAGTTGAACAGTCTGGACCAACAGTGCCTTGATGAACTTGTGGATAGTATTCCACGACGAATATAGGCATGCATCAATACAAGAGGACGTGCTACTGGGTATTAGAGGTACCGATGTGTACAGCAATGTGGACCACCACTTCTGCTCTCGCTGTATGGTGGTATAACATGCAATGTGTGGTTTTCATGAGCAATAAAAGGGGCGGAAACTATGTTTATTACGACCTCTATTACAATTTTCCGTACAGGTTCCGGAACTCTCGGAACCGAGGTGATGCAAAACTTTTTTTATGTGTATACATAATGTGCTCGGGAAGGCGAAACAAAAAATGTACTTTATTTATAGAACACTTAGAAGATGCATTAGATCGACTTAAAAAGATTAGCTGCACTCAGCTTGACTGTCTTATGTTAGGATATTGCTATGCGGTATGAGACGCTTACCAGAGAGGAGGACATCAGAAAAGTTCAAAGAAGGGCAGCTCCTGTTGTACTACCGCAAAACAGGAGAGGGAGCGTCGCGGATACGATACGCGAGTTGGTGTGGCAATGATTAAAACAAAGTCATTTTTCGTTGCATGGGGAACTTTCCATCAAATTTCAATGTCCAGCTTTCTCTTGCGTATACGAAAATATTTTACTCACACAGAGAGAAATTAAGCAAAACGAATCTAAACTCACACTGGTAGACAGAAGTGCTCGTTTTTCCATGCGGTGTTAGAGAGGAGAATAGTGTTAACGCGGTTTGATGAACCATCTGTCAGGCACTTATGTGTGAGTTGTAGAGTAGTCATGTAGACGTAGATGCAGCGTAACGAGCTGATAAAGTCTAACTGTCGATACTCGATAAGCAGTCACTTGAAAGAATAAGCTAAAACTGAAGTGTGACGGTATAAGATCCACAATATGTACAGTTTCGGTATTTCCTGACAGATTAAACCGGTATGTTGGACTGCCACTCACACGTCACAGACAATTATTTTTAGCTACTGAAACACATATGTGTATGCTATTACTATTATTTGGGCTCGTAATAAACAAAGCACAACTGTTATTTGTCACCGTTCTACTTGACTTTTATTATATTCCAAAAATTATATACCAGGAACAGAAACTTCGTCCATTGCGTATATGGAGCCACTGTGAATATAAATATAGTTTTGCTACGCGTCTGTAGCAAGCAACATTTAGTGGTGAAACATGTCGTCACATGGCCACAACAAAAATGAAAAAAGAAGGATAAAGAAAACTCGAAGGGATTCATTCCTATTCGTTCATTTAAGAGGTACGTGACACAAATGTTGTTTTTACAGAAAGAATAGCTGACCTAAAACGTCCCCTTACATAGCAAATCGGTGGAAAGGAGGTTCACTGTTTCCCGTATACGAAGGACAGATAGTCACAAGCTCGCAGGCTAAAATTCCAGATCATTCGACCGAATAAATTTTGAGAAACAGCAAAAGCATTCAGAAGTAACTAATGTATTAGGGTACATATATGTACGATCTTAAGAGAATAAATGCTTCCTATCAGCAGCAAGGCTGCTGGAACTATATGTGACCTCGACATCATTTTTTCCCGGGCGTTGTGGACGAGCGATTCTAGGCGCTTTAGTCTGGAACCGCGCTGCTGCTACGGTCGCATGTTCGAATCCTGCCTCGGGCGTGTGTGATGTCCTTACGTTAGTTAGGTTTAAGTAGTTCTAAGTGTAGGGGACTAAGGACCTCAGATGTTACGTCCTATAGTGCTTAGAGCCATTCGAACATAGTTTTTTCAGTATATCCGTTGAGGATGACGAACTGCGAGTGTGATTTAAATTGGCGATTTATCTGCTAATATACACTCGCTTTTCTTTAGCATGCCTATGTTCGAAAACGTTTTTATGATTGAATGAATAGTATAAAAAAACTAAAAAAACACTGGTCTCATATTTATTGCCACAGAAACCACCAATCAACATTGTTTGACGTTTGGTTGTCTAGGGCAGCGGACATGCTTGCTCTCATTCTCTTTCATTCAAGTCCAAAATCTCTATTTGTATCACCAGTGATTATTAAAATATACGAAGTAGGTAATTAAAACTTCTAAGAGGCACTGGATAATTAGGTTGGTGTCCCATTTAGTTACCGACATTCGGCAAACCATATCGTCAGTCTACTGCACCCAGAAGGCACATGAGTATCTAGCTTAAGACTGTGCGAGGGTAAGGATACCTTTCAGATTTAAGCTGCAGTTTTTCCCAAATAAATTTCCATACCTCCGCACTACTAATCTGAAATCAATCACCAACTACCCAGAAAAATTCAGAGTTCCCTCTGTTCACTGTACATTGTGCTGACAAAAGTCATGGGATACCTCCTCACATGCCCGACATTCTTTTGCCTGGCACAGTGCAGCAATTCGGCGTAGTATGGACTCAATAAGTCACTCAAAGTCCCTTGCAGAAATAATGAGCCATACTGCCTCTATAGCTGTCCATATTTGCGAAAGTGTTGTCAGTGCAGTATTTTGTGCTCGGACTGGTCTCCCCATTATGTCCAAAAAAATTTCAGTGGTTGGTCAAACTATTCGTTCGAATTGTCCAGAATGTTCTTCAAACGAGTCGTGAACAATTGTGGCCCGGTAACATGGCGCATTGTCTTCCATAAAAATTTCATCTTTGTTTGGAAACAAAAAAATCCGGGAATGGCTGTCAATGGTCTCCAAGATACAGAACATAACAATTTACAGTCAATCATCGATTCAGTTGGACCAAAGGACCAAGTCCATTCCATATAAACACACCTCACACCATTATGGAGCAACCACCAGCTTGCTCAGTTCGTTGTTGACGCCTTGGGTCCATGGCATCGTGCGCTGTGTGCCACAGTCGAACCCTATCATCAGCTCTTACCGACTGAAATCAGAAGGCATCTGACCAGACCACGGTTTTCCAGTCGTCTAGTTCCAACTGATGTGCTGAAGAGCCCCGGAGAGGCGCTGCAGGAGATGACGTGCTGTTACCAGAGGCACTCGCGTCGGCCGTCGGCTGCCATAGCCCATTAATTTCGTCCACTGGCCTGAAGGACGCGTTCGTCGGCACGTCCAACATTTATACCTGCGGTTATTTCACGCGGTATTGCTTGTCTGTTAGCACTGATTATTCTACTCAAACGCCGCTGCTCTCGGTCGTTAAGTGAAGACCATCGGCTTCTGTGCTGTCCATTATAAGAAGTAATGCCTGACATTTGATATTCCCTGAACACTCTTGACACTATGAATCTCGAAATACTGAAATCCCTAACGACTCCCGAAATGGAATGCCCCATGCGTCGAGCGCCAATTACTATTCTGTGTTCAAAGTCTGCTAATACCCGTCGTACGGCTAATCACGTCAGAAACCTTATCAAATGAATCACTTAAGTACAAATAACAGCTACGACAATCCACTATCCATTTGCACCTTGTGTATGCTACACTACCGCCATCTGCATATAAGCATATCGCTATTCGATGACTTTTGTTATCTCACTGTAAATAGCTGAAGATAGGTCGTACTGCACAAAGATTCTGTTATGTCTGAAATATGCGCTTCCGCATCATATTGTACAGAGTACAACGATTCCAACCACCCAATTCTGTTCTCAGAACTTCCACTAAGCTTTGTGACTCAATCCCACTCATGTATCTTCTGGTTTATAGACTGCGCTTTATTCTGCACTCCCAGTTTCTACATACGCTCGAACCAACTCTGCCTCCAAATCCCTTACTTTTCGATACACCATCGTGTGATGGCAACCGATAACGGCCAACTGCATAGGACATCGCGCCTTTGCGTGGAAACACGCTGAAACTGGATTTTGCCTTGAGCAGTAGTGAACCAGGATGTGCATCGCACCACGATGTATACCCTTGAAGATCGAGCTGTCTGGAATTTTCACTATTAGTTGAACTTTATCACAGTTGTCGAAATTTTGCAGGATTAAAGACCGAATCAGCTTCTATTCAGTTTAAGGTGGAAACATTTCGTTAAATTTGTGTGTGTGTGTGTGTGTGTGTGTGTGTGTGTGTGTGTGTGGTGTGCTTGTAAAGTAATTGGATACCACAAAGAAGTGTTTGGGAAAGGGCTTTAAGAAAATGCTCACAGATAAACTTCCAGTGCGATATGGAAACGTAATTTCTCAGGGGCAATTTGGTCAAATAATTCTGTGTTAGGCCACGTCATTACTGAAACACCTAAACAACTACCCAGTCAATGTTTCGGCCGTCTTTGCATCGGTCTCATTCATGGTGAGTAGACTCTTTCGTCGCTACGAAGAACACTGCTGCAAAGACGGTCATAACGTCATTTGTGGTGTTGCTTTATTGAAAAGCTTGTTTGCATCACCACCATCCATAGCAAGTTAATACATTACGTGACAAAAAAGTGAAAGACCCAGAAAGAAAGGAGAAAACGAAACAAAACTTCAGGGATTGAGAGGGTATGTAATGTTACATCGCTGTTTACAAATTCGAGTCGAATTCCAAAAAAAAAAAAAAAATCGTCAGTATAAGACCACCAATGAGGTGTCATAAAACCGTTGTATCTTATAGTGAGCCGGCATCGGTTGCGGAGCGGTTCTTGGCGCTTTTGTCCGGAACCGCCCCCGCAGGTTCGAATCCTGCCTCGGGCATAAATATGTGTGGTGTCTTTAGGTTAGTTATGTTTAAGTAGTTCTAAGTTCTAGGGGACTGATGACCTAAGGTCCCATAATGCTCAAAGTCATTTGAACCATTTGATATCTTATAGTGAAGCAAGCTGACTCACTACTGTTGCAACTGGTTCTTGATTTGCTGGATACTGTCACTGGGGTGGAATTGATTTCCGAGCTAGTCCCACACGTTTTGTATTGGGAATAGATCTAAGAACCTTTCTGGCCTCTGGAATACCTCCACATCATGCAGACAGTTCATAGAGACACGTGCCATTGTCCTTCAGAAAAATGGGGCCAGAATACTGTCTTATGAGAGGTAACGCATGGGAACTGAGGATGTCCATGAGTTACCATTATGCCCTCAGAGTTCCTTCACTCATTACCATACGTGACCTGAAGTCATAAGTGATTGATCCCAACTCCATGTAACTAGGAGTAACACCACTACCCCTCTGTAAAACAATGAAACAATAGGGCTAATCCCCAGCTTCCCACCGTACTCTACGACTGAGATCATCCAGGATAGCGCAGAACCGAGATTCGTTCATCAACAAAATCCGACACCATTCGTCGACAATTCAATGCTTCCTAGTCACGACACCGCTCAAAACGTCCACCACACATGGGATGGTAATCCTCTTGTCTGGCTTCTGCTGACCTCTGACCATTGGTGTAAAAAACACAAAATATTTCATGTACTCAAGCCTTGGATGGCCGTTACAGATGTGAAGGTATCACTGCGTTCATCCTCTCTTGTGGTGGTCTGACGTGATTTACCGAAACCTTCATGACGAGTGTGTCTGTGTTTCAGATTCCCATGCAGTCCAATGTTGGGTCACGATCAAACCTGGATATCACACGATCCGACAAGCCAACGAAGAAGTGACTCACAATGAGGCAACTTTCAAAGTGTGTCTGATGCTAATAAAGCTGTCTCTGACGATTACATGGCATATTTGTCTCCTTCATACTGATTACTCAACGATAGACCATGTCCAAGCCCCACACATTACCAAAACTAAACACCAATACCACTGATGCAGTCTGATGGTTCCTCTACCTGCCACAGAGAATGACGGCTCGAATTATATATACGTCAGACGGTGGTGTGTGCGTCTACGAAGTTGGAATTACATCTGACCATCTCTACTGTGCGCTTGGTTGCTCCCCTCCTCTTGTTAGGCAGTGTAAATATTTGTTTCATAAATTCAGACGCTCTTTCGTGCTTCCCTTTTTTTGGCAAACTGTTGAAATATTCGTTTAATAAATTTACGCAAGAATGAAGATAGCAACTGTTCTTGAAAGAACAGATACTATTGATGACCGTGTAGCTTTCCCTAGAATAAATGATAATTAATTGAAACCCTCAGCTGCCGACAGGTGTTGTTGATATATCTCGTTGGGACAGCTGAAAATGTGTGCCCCGACCGGGACTCGAACCTGGCATCTCCTGCTTACATGGCAGACGCTCTATCCACCTGATACACCGAGGGCACAGATGAACAGCGCCACTGGATGGTCTCATCCCATGCCCGCTTCCCGTGAGACCAACATTCCCAACTGTCCACAATCTGGGTAACCTTTTACTTCGTCTGTGCGAATGGGCACAGGTTGCCCGAACTCTTACGGGAATCGTCACCTTAGTAAGCGAGTAATGAGTGGGTGGGTAAATACCTATTAGGTACATTACGTATGTAGCTTGTGGACAGTTGGGAATGTTGGTCTCAAGGGAAGCGTGCGTGGGATGAGTCCCAGCTGTGGCGCAATTCATCTGTGTCCTCGGTGGCTCAGATGGGCTACCGGCAAAGTCGCTCAGCGTGTTCGGTCAGAGGGGTATCTGCCCTCTGTAGTTAAAAAAATACTGAGTTAATCGATCAACAACGAACTTAAACGAATGTCTCACGACGTCCGCCCCGATGAGATGCAACGATCAAAAGCGAACGAAATGAGAACAAAACACACACGATGTAACAAAAAGGTACGGCCAAACTTTCAGGAAACATTCCTCACACACAAATAAAGAAAAGATGTTATGTGGACATGTGTCCGGAAACGTTTAATTTCCTTGTTCGAGCTCATTTTAGTTTCGTCCATGTATGCTCAATGGAGCACGTTATCATGATTTCATACGGGATACTCTACCTTTGCAGCTAGAACATGTGCCTTTACAAGTACGACACAACATGTATTTCATGCACGATGGAGCTCCTGCACATTTCAGTCGAAGTGTTCATACGCTTCTCAACAACAGACTATGTGACCCATGGATTGGTAGAGGCGGACCAATTCCATGACCTCCACGCTCTCCTGATCTCAACCTTCTTGACTTTCATTTATGGAGGCATTCCAAAGCTCTTGTCTACGCAACCCCGGTACTAAATGTAGTGACTCTTCGTGCTCGTATTGTGGGCGGCTGTGATACAATACCCCATTCTCCAGGGCTGCATCAGCGCATCAGGGATTCCATGCGACGGAGGGTGGATGCATGTATCCTCGCGAACGGAGGACATGTTGAACATTCCCTGTAACAAAGTGTTTGAAGTCACGCTGGTACGTTCTATTGCTGTGTATTTCCATTCTATGATTAATGTGATCAGAAGAGAAGTAATAAAATGAGCTCTAACATGGAAAGTAAGCATTTCCGGACACATGTCCACATAACATATCTTCTTTCTTTGTGTGTGAGGAATGTTTCCTGAAAGTTTGGCTGTACTTCTTTGTAACACCATATATATGGGTAGAGCGTCTGCATGCAAGCAGGAGATCCTGGATTCGAGTGCCAGTCGGGGCACGCATTTTCAGCTGTTCCCATCACAGTATATCAACAACACCTGTCGGCAGCTGAGGGTTTCAATTACTTATCATTTACGCAACAATGAAGCATGCATGAAATATCATCCTTTTTCTTACTGCAGTTATTTTAGTTTGATAATGACGCGGCCTGACGCGTGAAATGATTTTATTCCAGTTTACACTAACCATGGAAGCTTGCGAAACTACATTCTTATGTTTTATTTTAAAAGCCGGTTTCTGTGACCATCGTGATACTGGTGAAAGGTCATCATGAAATCTTGCAATACGAATGATTTTAATGTAACGCGCAATACCAGGAGGAAACGGGTCTTATGCTAACCACGAAAAAATTAAAGAAAAAAATTAATTGCTATAACTGCTGTTACCTCTAGTAAACAATATAGTTTTCACGTAGATACTAATAGATAAATAGCGTAACAACCTGATGTGATAATTTTTGTAACACTGATGTATTTGCTATTTCGATGCTATTGTAAAGCCTGTACTACTGCAAATGATATCTGTAGTCTTATGTTCTTTAAAGATGTATTTTGTACCTTTGTTATTGTATTCTTATGTTATAAAATTGTAATTGACACCAGTTCATCAAATTAAGTAACTTGTAAATTACATTTCACTGCACACGTTTCTGTTGGTCATAGTATATGGACAATATGTGAGAAGTAGGGACTGATAATGTTTGCACATGTGTTAATAACTCAGTAAGGGACTGGATAACAGCATTGCTGGTTCTAAGGACATTTCAAAAACAATTTTTCTGAGTGCACAAGTGGTGGTTATGGACTTGTTATATTATCCGCAAGACTCTTCAATGGTGATTGTGCGCCTGCACAGTCAAACAGATGGCTGCTGGCCATCTCTACAAGGACTACAGTGGGTCTACACCTTTGATGACCCACCAATACCATTATTTCTACAAGGACTGCAATGGGTCTGCACCTCTGGTGGCCCACTAATACCGTAATCTCTACCAGGACTACAGTGGGTCTGCTCTGTGATGACCTACCTACCGATAGTCTTCAACGTCGACTGACTCTGTTGTGGCCCATTACCTGTCTGCATGTCAAGAGTAAGCACTGTCTTTCGTTGGAAGGAAAACACTACTTCTTCAAGACTGCATGGAAATCCACTACTTCCGTGTGCATTTTCTTTTATTGCTCAGTCTTTGAGAAAAACACTGCAATTTTACTATGATGAACGATCAGGACTGTCTTTATGGACTGTGGGAGAATTTTAGCTTTTGACCAACATTTTATCGATAAGTGTGTGCATTTCATTTCTTTGTTATTGTAATTATGAAAAAAATTTTCAAATCTGTATTGGCCACGGCCCAAAACAATTTGTAAATTTTTTTGTGGGGAGCATGGGGGCTATGTAAGTAGGCTGTTTACATTTTCTTATTGGTAACGCCACGTAGCGCTCTGTATGAAAAATCACTGGCTGTGCTGTGCGCAGTCTGTGGCTGGTTTGCATTGTTGTCTGCCATTGTAGTGTTGGGCAGCGGCAGCTGGATGCTAACAGCGCGTAGCGTTGCGCAGTTGGAGGTGAGCCGCCAGCAGTGGTGGACGTGGGGAGAGAGATGGCGGAGTTTTGAAATTTGTAAGAATTGGTGTCATGAACTGATATATATTCTGACTATTAAGGTAAATACATTGTTTGTACTCTATTAAAATCTTTCATTCGCTAACTATGCCTATCAGTAGTTAGTGCCTTCAGTAGTTTGAATCTTTTACTTAGCTGGCAGTAGTGGTGCTCGCTGTATTGCAGTAGTTCGAGTAACGAAGATTTTTTGTGAGGTAAGTGATCTGTGAAAGGTATAGGTTAATGTTAGTCAGGGCCATTCTTTTGTAGGGATTATTGAAAGTCAGATTGCGTTGCGCTAAAAAAAATATTGTGTGTCAGTTTAAGCACAGTCTTGTACAATTTTTCTAAGGGGACGTTTCATAACCACGAAAAAATTAAAGAAAAAAATAAATTGCTATAACTTGTGTTACCTCTAGTAAACAATATAGTTTTCAGGTAGATACTAATAGATAAATAGCGTAACAACCTGATAATAACTTTTGGCATAATTGTTAATAAGATAAACTTTTTGGTTACGTTTTACTGAAAAATTCAGGACAGTTACGAAATATGCAGTAAGAAATCCTTAGAAACAATATCTTTTTTTTCAAAATTTTAAAATATAAGTTGTATGAGTAGATTCCCACATTTTCAAATGGTGACCATAAAGTATCTCCCCCTCCCCCTTGGTACTGCGAGAGTTAATACCTGACACTGCTGCATCAACGTTCTTAGGATTTCTGTTAGATACAACTGAATATATATCAATAATAGTTGTAACAAAGTATGGATGAAAAGGACTGAAGCCTTGGGGACACCAGGGCGCACATGTAAGCGCCTTTGTGCAGCGCGCTGACATAACGGCGTGCGTTCATTGACCCACCCAGTGTGACTCCGGACAACAGTGTAGGCGCAGCTGCGTCGTGTTCCTCAAACACTGGCCAGCAATTTAGGCGTCACACCTCCCGCTGGGACGCGACTGGCCGGCGCCGATGACGCCTGGGGAGGCCCTTAAAGGGCGAACTGTCCCCGCCTACACGGGCTCAACGTCGCCGCTCACACTAATGGCGATCGTTCCCTTGGTAAGAAAGCTCGATTAGATACGGGCCTTCACGTCCCCTCTAACATCTGTCCAGTGCTTAACACGTACAGTATATATTTATGACAAATATTTATAAATGGATTTGGCTTTATGTAGAGACAGTGTGAATAAATACTACTGCCTACTGTAGGCTACAATTTTCATAAGTAAGCCTAGATTAAGGCAGTTTTCCTCGAAGCCTTGGTCATTTAAGGTCATACCAACTTCACCTATACATTAGGAGTGTTGCATGTATATCGGGAGTTACCTCATAGCGATCGCAGTGACTTACTAGATCCTCTAAAAACCCGATGTGGTGCACCATCTAGAAACTGAGTGAGAATATGTAAAGGGCCATGTAACCTATGGATCTTTTCTGTTTTGTGTGTTGTCCTCCTATCCTTTATTTAGAAGTAAACAGTATTAATAGCACCATTAAAATTTTCAATATGTAATTCTGGTTTTATTCTAAAATTTCTGTTTTGTAATGTGATACGAGGGACGTTGTATTAAAAATTATAAAAGCAATACAGATTTATAGCATTGGACTAGAAAATGCAATTTCCTCAACGAAAAGATAAAATAAAAGAAGGGGTACAAAACAAAAATATATGAAACAGATCTTCAGTACTTCGTAGAACATGAACAAAACATGTTTCTATTGTTCACAAACAGCTTTCACAATTGCCGATGATAACAGAAAATTCTTACCTAAATTCTATTGAATACAAGACAAGTATAGTCATATATCATGTGTGTTTCTGCATCTAAACTGTACTTGCATCAAAAGTGATTGCTGTTATGTAGTAACAGCACAAAAGTTACACTGTCCACTAAGTTTTACTACTTGTAAAATGCTGTTTATATTCGGGGCTATAAAATATAAACTGAACTAACACTGAATAATGTGGGGGTCTAATTTTATGCCAAACAGATAATCAAACAAGAAATTAAAGAAGTCGTAGGCTCCGAGTTCCTCTTTCATACATTCATTTATGTTTATATTCTGTAAGGCTATAAAATATACACTGGACTAACACTGAATAATGTGCGGTTTTAATAATGTACAAAAAAAAAAACAACGAAAGAAACAAAAAATCAAAGAAGTCGTCGGGTCCGACTCTCCGTTTTACACATCCATTTACGTTTCTTTCCTTAACAATGCTGCCAATACTACCGGTGATCGTATCATTTACTGTGTCATTTATGTAGTGTACCAAATCTGCCCAATCTTAGTTTTGGTAGAGCGTAGCTCTAGTACAAAGAACTAATAAGATAAATATTGGTAGTACTTACATTACTGCTGCAACTGCAGCTTATAGTGATGATAATAATGTTATTATTATTAATAACAATAGCGATAGTGGTAGATGTGAAAAGGATTTATAGGTTTAAGGAACTGATATTTTCTGATATACCGAGTTTTGAAGATGGGAAGGTTCAGTAGACTGCACCAGCTAAGAGCTTTCTTTGGAAATGAGGAGGTTCTGTTTGGAAAGAGTGATGTAATAGTGATAAAAAGTGTGTACAGGAGCAAAAGTAGACATTGTTGTTGCTTCAGTAAATATGTAATTAATTATCTTTTGAAACGGCGGGTGTTACTCCGTTCTCTAACATAATAAAGAAGGGTATTCCAGAGTCACATCCTGCTACTGAAAAGTGGCTGAGGGACGGGATGGGGCAGAAAGGTTTATGCTCTAGTAGGAACGAGTGTTTGTGCCCAGTTTCTCATAAAAGTGCTTTTCGTGTGCGTTGATAAGACCGCAAAGGAGACAGAGTGCATGGAAATCTCTACACTTACCTGCACGCAACCTGAATATCTGTGTATAAGATCAAAGAGTCTAATGTCGCAGATATATACAGGCATTCATAAGCAGTTCCAAGCGCTGTGAACTTTCATAAGAAATACTTTGTTGGGTAGCGTCGATGTAATCAGTAATCGACTCCTTCCTAATGACGCGGTATTCATTCCAGCCAGAAACGGCCAACTAAGGAATGAGTACCACAAAGCTCAGTATGAGACCCTGTTCTGTACACCGTTTACACAATGATAAAACTAAACAGACTCGTGGCAAACTTTCACCCTGCGCCGACCTCTTTGCGATGCATAAGAGCCGAAGCAACCTTCTGTTCATTCACAGAAAACTACCGTGGCAATTGGATAGAATTAGCCAGTAGTACAACGTTTGCTATATCAAAATTAATTCAACTAACTGCGCAGCAATGCATTTCACGAACGAGCACAAACATTCTGACAGCCAGCACACTATTCATTGCCGGGATTCATCTTGACGTGACTCGGCAACATTTGCAAACTCATCCGCCGCTGCTAGTGTCCACTTCTGGAATATCCTACCCTGCGCTTTGGTTACGATGTAATGCCCTGTTGCTTTGAAGAAGAATCGTCTCCTTTTGTAAACATCACAGAGCTACCCCCTAAAAGAACATATAAAGCCAATTATTCTCTATCAAACGGTAAAATAATCCTCCTATCCTCCTATCTTACGCTTACTCCTCTTTTCATTTCTCGATCAGTCATGCCACTTTCTTTTCCTCTAGCTTCATTACAAAATAACTGATAATGGTCGAAGTAGAGAGGATATAAAATGTAGACTCGCAATGGCAAGGAAAACGTTTCTTAAGAAGAGAAATTGGTGAACATCGAGTATTGACTTAAGTGTCAGGAAAGTATTTGTATGGAGTGTAGCCATGTATGGAAGTGAAACATGGACGATAAATAGTTTAGAGAAGAAGAGAATAGAAGCTTTCGAAATGTGGTGCTACTCCCGAAGGAGTTCTGTAGGATTCAGGTCAGGACTCTGTGTAGGCCGTCCACTACACGGATATTATTGTCGTGTACCCACTCCGCTACAGGCCGTACATTATGAACAGGTGCTCGGTCGTGTTGAAATATTAGATGGGTAGATCACATACCTAATGAGGAGGTATTGAATAGAATTGGGGAGGAGTTAGTGGCACAACTTGACTAGATGAAGGGATCGGTTGGTAGGACATGTTCTGAGGCATCAAGGGATCATCAATTTAGTACTGGAGGGCAGTGTGGAGGGTAAAAATCGTAGAGGGAGACCAAGAGATGAATTCACTAAGCAGATTCAGAAGGATGTAGGCTGCAGTAGGTACTGGGAGATGAAGAAGCTTGCACAGGTATAGAGTAGCATGGAGAGCAGCATAAAACCAGTCTCAGGACTGAAGACCACAACAACAACAACAACATAGCTTCATTAATTCATTCTACCTCTTAAACCGCTTGTCTCATGCCCATTGCGGCTAGTGTTCCTAACTTAAACCTACCTGCATGTAATTTGTCTTTGATGTGGTAGTTCTCATGAACGAATACAAACTGTGCTTCCTCGGCACTATAGAAACCTCTAAACCTTGAATACTGTACTAGATGTGACTTACAGCATCCTTCTCGTAACGAATGTAATGTAAAATACGTAGAATGACTAGTTAAATGTAGGATGTATCTAATCAAGCCAAGTTCGATAAAGAAACTTAGTCCCGGAAATTGATCGACGGAACTGTTGTGCGCTCTTATTTCGGCTGTACTCCCTCCTTAAAACTCGAAGACTAACCGCTGTTTCCCGCTATGTAATCAAAGGTACCCGGACACTTGGCTGAATAAAACTTACAAGTTCGTGTCGCCCTTCATCGGTCATTCTGGAATTCAATAAGGTGTTGGCCTGCCCCTGGCCTCGATGACAGCTTCCACTTTCGCAAGCATACGTTCAACCAGGCGCTGGAAAGCAGCCCATTCTTCACCGAGTGCTGCACTGAGGAGAGGTCTCGATTTCGGTCGGTGACGCCTGGCACGAAGTAATCGTTGCAAAACGTCCCGAAGGAGTTCTGTGGGATTCAGGTCAGGACTCTGTGTAGGCCGTCCACTACACGGATATTACTGTCGTGTAACCACTCCGCTACAGGCCGTACATTATGAACAGCTGTTCGGTCGTGTTGAAAGATGCAATCGGCATCCCCGAATTGCTCTTCAACAGTGTGAAGCAAGAAACTGCTTAAAATATCAATGTACACCTGTGCTGTGATATTGCCACGTAAAACAACAAGGAGTGCAAGCCACTTCCACGAAAAACATGTCCACACCATAACACCGCCGCCTCCGAATTTTACTGTTGGCACTATACACGCTGGCAGATGACGTTCACCGGGCATTCGCTATACCGACAACCTGCTATCGAATCGCCACATTGTGTACCGTGATTCGTAACTCCACACAACGTTTTTCCGCTGTTCAATCGTCCAATTTTTACGCTCCTTACACCAATCGAGGCGTCGTTTGACATTTACCGGCTTGATGTGTGGCTCATGAGCAGCCGCTCGACCATAAAGTCAAAGTTTTCTCACCTCCCGCCTAACTGTCATAGTACTTGCAGTGGATCCTGACGCTGTTTCGAATTCCTGCGTGATTGTATGGATAGATGTCTGCCTATGGCACATTACGACCCTCTTCAGCAGTCGGCGGTTCAAAAATGGTTCAAATGGCTCTGAGCACTATGGGACTCAACAATAAAACAATAAAACAGTAGCAGAAATGATGAGATCTGTTCAAAATGGTTCAAATGGCTCTGAGCACTATGTGATTTAAAATCTGTGGTCATCAGTCCCCTAGAACTTAGAACTACTTAAACCTAACTAACCTAAGGACATCACACACATCCA
Source organism: Schistocerca gregaria (assembly GCF_023897955.1). NCBI lineage: Eukaryota > Metazoa > Arthropoda > Insecta > Orthoptera > Acrididae > Schistocerca > Schistocerca gregaria. Next base: position 217,660,729 of record NC_064927.1, read on the forward strand.
TGCCCGAGGCAGGATTCGAACCTGCGACCGCAGCAGTCGCACGGTTCCGGACTGCGCGCCTAGAACCGCGAGACCACCGCTGCCGGCGCAGTCGGCGATCTTTGTTAGTCAACAGACGAGGTCGGCCTGAACGATTTTGTGCTGTACGTTCCCGTCACGTTTGCACTTCACTGTCATATCGGAAACAGTGGACATGGGGGTGTTTAGGCGAGTGGAAATCTTGCGTATAGCGTATGACACAAGTGACACCCAATCACCTGACCACATTCGAAGTCTGTGAGTTCCGTGGAGTACCCCATTCTGGTCCCTCACGATGTCTAATGAATGCTGAGGTCGCTGATATGGAGTACCTGGCAGTTGTTGGCAGGACAATGAACATAATATGAAAAATGTATGATTTGCAGTGTCCGGATACTTTTGATCACGTAGTATAAATTAAACAAATTTTTACATCATCTCAACTCTGTTCATAGGAACACAGACAATGAATACCTCAATTATCAAAGTACATGGATAGAACATAGACTTACTGTAAATCTGATGTAAGAACGTGCGTAAAAGAGGACATAGACGAAATGGATATCTATGTAACCAATAACTAACTGATGTGCGTCAGTAACATAAATGTCCTATGAGGATCGTACTTTCCCAGCAATTATATGGAAAGTCCAAATAGAATACAGATGTTACACATTAGAAAGCCGAAAGCTTTTTTATGAAAAATTACCCGTTTTTTTGTAGATACGGAATTTTATGTGAAATTGTGATACTGAGAAAATTCTATCGAGATTACAGCAGCCTTCAGTGGTTTAAAAACCATGATCATACCTACGAACCTGGCCGTCAGAAGGCTGAAACGGGCACGGCAGTCTTGCAACTAAAACATTACTCTGAGGTGACAAAAGTCAGGAGAAATCAATACGTGTATATACAGTTGGCTGTAGTATCGCGTACAAAAGATACAAAAGGGCGATGTACTGACGGAGCTATCATTTGTACGCAGGTGTTACAGGTGAAAAGGTTTCCGACCTGATTATAACCGCACGAAGGGAGTTAGAGTTTGAACTTGGAATGGGAGTAAGACGCACGGGACATTCCATTTCGGATATCGTTACAGAATTCAATATTGCGAGATCTACAGTCTCAATAGTGTGCTGAGAATAGCAAATTTCAGGTGTTAGTTCAAATCACGGATAACACAGTGGCCGACGACATTCACTAAACGTCCGAGATCGGTGGTGCTTGGATAATTGTCAGTGCTAACAGACAAGCAACACTGCATGAAATAACTGCGGAAATCAATGTGGAATGTATGGCGAACGTATCCGTACGACAGTGCGATGAAATCTGAAGTTAATGCTCTATGACGACACACGACCGGTGCTAGTGCCCTAGCTAAGAGCTCATCAGCGGCGCGCCTCTTGGGTGCTGACCGTATCGGTTGGAACCTAGGCGATTGGGAAACCGTGCCCTCGTCAGATGAATCCCGATACTGCTCGGTAAGAGCTGATGGCAAGGATCGAGTGAGGTGCAGACCCAACGAAGCTATGGACCCAAGTTATCAACAAGGCACTTTGCAAGCTGGTGGTGGCGCCATAATAATCTGGGTTGTGTTTACATGGAATTGACTGAACACTCTGGTCCAATTGAACCGCTTTTTGACTAGAAATGGTTGTGTTCGGCTACTGTATTTCATGTTCGCAAAAAACGATGGAATTTTTATGGATGAGAATGCCCAATCGTCACTGGGCCGTAGTTGTTCTCGATTGGTTTGAAGAACGTTCAGGACAATTTGAGTGAATGATTTGACCACCCAGATCGCCCTACATAAATCCCATCGAACATTTATGGGATGTAATGGAGAGAGCAGTTCGTGCACAAAACACTGCACGAACAACACTTTCGCAATTATGGACGGTCGTGGAAGCATCATGGCTCATTATTTATCCAGTCGACTTCCAACGACTTGTTGAATCCAAGCCACGTCAAATTGTTGATGTATACCGGTAAAAAGGATGTAAGAGACGACATTCAGAGGTATTCCTTTTCTTTTGTCAATTCAGTGTATATGGCGCTGGACCGGGCTCCTCTAACGTCACAGGCGGTAGCGTGGTGGTTTAATACTGTATGTCATACAAAAATTATAATTTTATAGGTAACTACGACGTAAAAGAAAAGATTCTGTATGAGTGAAACACTGATGACCCTTATCAGATCAACTAAAATAAATAAATAAATAACTAAAAGGACGGGACAGCAACCGTATGATAGTCGCCACTTGACAATGACGGAAGTACGCTCAACCGAAAGCTTCTGGGTTTTTTGCCACTGGGCGCACCGGAAAGCTGTGAAACCATGTATTCGTACACGAAATTTTAATTATTCTTTCTCAAAGTCACAATTTCACGGTAAATATTCGTGAAATTTCGGATGCAGCACCAGTATCTATTGCTCATTAATTTGTGTGAGATCGCAATAGTGATTCCAGTGCCGTTTTTGGGTGAAGATTACAGTGTCAAAGCCACTCCACATATCCTTTATGCTTATTATGAGCTCTCCATTGATCCTCAGATCTGTGCAAGATTAATCTCAGCCACTATTGTCTCGCACAACGAGCAGCTACGCACCGCTTTTGTAGTCTGGTCGGCTCATGCACGCCATTTTGATTTGTCTGCGTGCGGCTCGGTTACTTTCAAACATAATATCTGACAGATATAGGCCAAAAATTGATCAAATAATATTGTCGTGCAATAGATAATATCTTTAGGATGTTAACGCACGGTTGGCATACAAATATATCTCAAAGCAAGCGTCGTTTGCAGTGAATTGAATTGATAAACTATGTGGAAAGCTGTTGGACTGCCCTTGATTGTTAAGAGCTCAAGATTTTATACTGATAATTGCCTTTTTGCTTCATTGAAAATAACGGAGACAACGGATTTCTGGAGAGTTGTAGTGTGCATTACTTATTCCAAATACATTTATCTATTCCTAATTCATTACAGGTTTTCAATGGCGTCCTTTTCATACTACATTAACATGTAACTCAAATTCTATGTAATTTATTATTCAATTAACGTTAGTCCCTATACAGCCAACAAGCAGTCTAATTATAGTTCCACCGTATGCAGTTCGTCTAATCACGCCTGAATGACAAAATCAGTATCATGCACGATATTCACCACAGAAAAAGTATGCAAACAGCTCATCTTATAGGACTAATACACCTCTGTAAAGTCTAAAGAACACTTAGTGCCACAAAAGAACGCATGTTTCAATCTGCGTAGTCATCATTACCACGTCGGGCAGAAATATACAACTTGCTGATCTGCAAAAATTTTCCGCACGTGTACATCGCCGTATCAGTTATTAGCAACATTACACTATACCCTGGCCAGAGCTACCAGGCCACATGCGATCACATAAGAACACATGTCGCGTGCACGGCAAAGTCTTTAGATTACTCAAAAATTACAGAACATCCAAAATACTCAAAGTTCCGGAACCTACGGGCTATCATTGGGTTCAGAAATAAAGGAACCGAATAGTTAATTTGGTTTAAATGAGTTAGGATACGGTTTTATCACACGTCGTGCCTGTAACCCAAGTCCTTTAAGTTACATAAGGCATCATATTTTATAAATATCCTAGTTAAAACTGCCACGGGCCATCGGCAAACTCAGTGGGAGAAGATCTGGATATTTACCTTGCTTAAAAAAGCAGTACGCCGATTTCAAGAACAGATGGTTGCTGAGAGCCAGGAAAAATCATTCACATAGACCTCTGTAACTCGCGAAAAATATGAATGTGCAGTGTGGCATATAGTCACTTAAGAGGCACGCTACTATTTCATATATATGGTGCACTTTTTGTAGACTGCTGTTGTGGTCGCTGCAGAAAAATTTAGACACTTGATGCTCAGCAACTCAACTTTATTGACACATTTCGGGTAAATTCATCTTTAGAAAATGCGCAGAAAGGTTACAAAAGTCAAGAGGAACACAGTTTCTTTAGTAATGATCAAATAATAAAATTTACAAAGTTTAGGAGAACATAAGTTAAAATTAACATTCCAAAGGAGGAAGGGAGCTTCAAACGCACCATACGATGTCTTGTGCAAGTACCAAGGCTAGAGTACAGCTCAATGAGTAAATATGACATTACATACAAAATAAAGAACATAGCTAGCAGGTGCTCATATAGTAGCACAAGGTAGAGCGGAACGCGTTCAACAACCCCCACACAGATGAAAAATTACGTAAAAACAGTGTGTCAAATAGGACGTTATAGAGCAAACGCCTTAAAATACAGTCACAATGTGTCAAAAGCAAGCGAAATATCATACAATTATACCTAAATCAATGATAAATGATAATATTTGGGGAGAAATATGAAAACTAGGTGGCACACCAGTCATATGAAATGTATACACATTACATTTTACAAAAGATGGAATCTTATTAAGATACACGGCTAAAATAAAGTACTTATGGCTAGAATTAACCACAGGAAGAGGATTTGAAGAGATATGCCCGTTGACAACTTTTATTTATTGTTGTTGTTGGTGTTGTGGTCTTCAGTCCTGAGACTGGTTTGATGCAGCTCTCCATGCTACTCTATCCTGTGCAAGCTTCTTCATCTCCCAGTACCTACTGCAACCTACATCCTTCTGAATCTCCTTAGTGTATTCCTCTCTTGGTCTCCCTCTACGATTTTTACCCTTCACACTGCCCTCCAATACTAAACTGTATGTAATGCCTCAGAACATGCCCTACCGATCCCTTCTTCTAGTCAGGTTGTGCCACAAACTTCTCTTCTCCCCCAATCCTATTCAACACTTCCTCATTAGTTATGTTATCTACCCATCTAATCTTCAGCATTCTTCTGTAGCACCACATTTCGAATGATTCTATTCTCTTCTTGTCCAAAATATTTATCGTCCATGTTTCACGTCCATACATGGCTACACTCCATACAAATACATTCAGAAACGACTACCTGACACTTAAATCTATACTCGATGTTAACAAATTTGTCTTCTTGAGAAATGCTTTCCTTGCCTTTATCAGTCTACATTTTATATCCCCTCTACTTCGACCATCATCAGTTATTTTCCTCCCCAAATATCAAAAGTCCTTTACTACTGTAAGTGTCTCATTTGCTAATCTAATTCCCTCAGCATCACCAGACTTAATTCGACTACATTCCATTATCCTCGTTTTGCTTTTGTTGATGTTCGTCTTATATCCTCCTTTCAAGACACTATATTTTCCGTTAAACTACTCTTCCAAGTCCTTTGCAGTCTCTGACAGAATTACAATGTCATCGGCGAACCTCACAGTTTTTATTTCTTCTCCATGGATTTTAATACCTAATCCAAATTTTTCTTTTGTTTTCTTCACTGCTTGCTCAATATACAGATTGAATAACATCGGGGAGAGGCTACAACCCTGTCTTATTCCCTTCTCAACCACTGCTTCCCTTTGATGTCCCTCGACTCTTACAACTGCCATCTGGTTTCTGTACAAATTGCAAATAGCTTTTCGCTCCCTGTATTTTACCCCTGCCACCTTCAGAATTTGAAAGAGAGTATTCCAGTCAACATTCTCAAAAGCTTTCTCTAAGTATACAAATGCTAGAAACGTAGGTTTGCCTTCCCTTAATCTAGCTTCTAAGATATTTTATTTATTAGATATACAGAATTAAGAAACAGTGAATCACATAATATTGCTCACAACCAAAATAAATTCATTTTTATAGTAAATAACGATACCAAAAACCACACAGAAATTGACATGCAACTACAATGCGGAGCCTAAAGACAAAAACGGGTTATATGAGCAATTATGTAATGCAACAATTTGAATGAAGGAAAATTATTGTCAAAGTGCTGGTTGAAACGTACCATTACAAAACACATATACATTAGCAAAATAATTACCGAACTTTGTCCGGACTAGACTCTGCATATAATTTGTGAATGCTAGGTGTCTCAAAAAAAAAAAAAAAAAAAAAATGAAGATAGAAAAGAGGGGGAGAAGGGGGGAGTGTGGGTGATGGAACAAATGAGGGGAATGTGAGGGCTGAGGAGTTAAAATGTTTTTTAGAAATGTCCGTTACTCTTGGTGTTTCCTCTCAAACATCCCTCACACCTATTTATTTACTCCCACCCACTCTTTATTGATACACCGAACAATAAAGAATTATGCGAGTATGTATAGCCTATGTAAATCTGAACTAGATTCTACTATCAGTTTTAAATTTATATACACCTTGTAATGGTACATTCCGACCAGTATTTTCACAATAATCTGATTGAAATTTTGGCATTTTGTAACTGTCTTTCTCCTTAAGCTCCGCGATGTGGTTGCATACTCATTACCTTATGGTTTTTACTGCTGTTATTTATTATTAAAATTGTATTTATTTTATTTATGAACTGTAGTATGCTGTTTACTGTTTGTGAATAAATGTAATCAATGTAATGACTGAAGGGTTTCAGTGGGCACGTCTCTTTCCGTCCTCTTCCCAGTGTCGCACAGCAGAATAGTAAGCACCACAGGGCCGCCTTATTGGAGCACTTCTGTCGGCTACGTAACTGTGGCGTAGCCGAATGTCGACACGGGCGACCCACCGTGCAAACAAACTGTGAGCACATTTCATCAGACTACGAGAAAGGGAAGGCAAGAACAACTCATTCAGCACTTCGACAACGGTGCGGGATACACGGAACGTGCTACCATAACGAGGCTAAATGTAGTAAATTACTTACAGATGCCGTAAGAACACCATTCAGGACGCAAACTCCGGGTAAAGGTACGCTCTGAAACCCTGAAGTTAAACTCTGGAGCAGCTGAGAGTGCTGACAGGCTCATAAAACAAGAGTGCATTCGGTTACAATTGGGGCGGCAATCGAGTCATCACCTGCTATAAGACCTGTGCCTTCTCAAGTTCCGCCCGTCGGAGGTTCGAGTCCTGCCTCGGGCGTCAGTGTGTGTGTTACTCTTAGTGTAAGTTAGTTTAAGTTAGATTCAGTAGTGTTTAATCTTAGGGACCGATGACCTCAGCAATTTGGTCTCGTAAGACCTTACCACAAATTTAAATTTTTGTCAAGTTCATCCTCAGAGTCACGCCATTCCATATGCATTACGGATACCAATGGAAGAACAACTCTGAGAAGTCGCAGGATGCTCTCGTGAGTTTAGTAAGTGTCTATTAGCTGCGGCCAATCTGGAGTCCACTGCTACAAATCTACAGCCATCCAGCCATGGAGAGGACTTCTGATCTGCAAGCCGCTGTCCTGCCCATCACATCGGTGACTGACTCAGCATGGAGGCTGGGCTGATCTTCCGTGGATGAAGAACCGATCTGCCCGTGAACAAGCTGTCCAACTTAGGCGCTGGCCGCCTGTGTCGCTACTATTGGGACAGTACGCCTTACCAGCTGTATGCTTGGAGCGCAGCTCGGGCTGTCGTTCGTGTCGCTCTTGGGTTTCCCGCCTACACATCCGTCTCGACAACCGACAACAGGGGCATGTAGACTTCCGTGGTCGAACTTAAGCACAGCTTGACCCACCGAGAGCGCTTAGCCCCTGACGCAGCCACTCCAGGTTGCGGGGACGCCCGACTCCCAAATCCTCCTGTGACGGGGCTGCAGCTCCGATATGTCAAGGCCAGGACCTGCGCTCAGCAGGATTCTCGCCCGGCACTGACCACCCTGTGCTTTCAAGCAGCGCTGACTCATCATGGTCGCTGCTATTCGGTGGCGAGAAGACTACGGAGGGATTGTAGAAGTTTCACCAATAAATGAAGGATAACTGAATAACGTTTAGTCCGCGATTCGGAGCACTACCAGGTCTCCGCTGGACCTCTTACTAACAACGCGACCCCGCCTCGGCTCGTAATACCATTCTTAATTTTAGCGTATGAACATTGTTTTAGCAGAGAAGCTTCGTAACTTTCTGTCTTTTGTAAAATGTGACGTATAGTTATGTATCTCCTTTTTGATGTAATAAGATACACATCAACGGTGCCACCAGTTTTTCACGTGTTTCGTCCGGCACACCTATCCTACCTTACATTTAGTTGTACTTTTATTGATGTCTTTTGTTTTCGATATATCGTAGCATTGTAAAAGGTTCAAATGTGTGTGAATTCCTATGGGACCAAACTGCTGAGGTCATCGGTCCCTACGCTTACACACTGCTTTATCTGACGTAGACTAACTTACGCTAAGGACAACACACACACCCATGCCCGAGGGAGAACTCGAAACTCCGACGGGGGAAGCCGCACGAACCGTGGCAAGATTGTTGAAACCGCGCGGCCGTAGGAATGTTTTATGGTCATTGGTGTCTGACATCCTATCTGATACGGTTTGAGTTTACATAATTTTGCTTCTGTATTGTGCATGTCGAACGCGTTCAAATACACCTTGTGCAACTATTAACGCCACCTGGTGACCATGTCTTTTATTTTGTATGTAAAATCATATTTTCTCAATAAGTTGTTCTCTGAAGCTGCTATTTGTACATGACGCCATACCATGTGTATGAAGTACACCACCTCCTTTGGTGTCTTCATTTTAATTTATGTTCTCCTAAACTTTTATCAGTTCTGTATTTGGTAATTACTTCAAAAGGGTGTTCCTCATGGCCTTTTAACCTTTCTAAATATATTATGAGGTTGAGCTTACTCGAAACGTGTCAATGAATTTGAGTTGCTGAACATCTAGTGATTAAATTTTTTTCTCCAGCGATCGTATCACCAGGGTGTAACACAAGCTCCACATAGTGAGAAATATTTAGTAATTCATACCCAGCTAACTGGGGCGTTGCATAAGTAATGCACCCCTTTTACCGAAGTCAGATTGTTTTTATTGACGACTCCAGAACACCATATTATTCCCGACTCTTTTTGCTACGAAAACATATTCGTCAACTGTTCAATGCGACGGCCTTAAGTCACCTCGCTGCGAAGGCCTTTATGCCTCTGCTGGTACCACTCTGCTCGTTGACGTCGAAGCCAAAGCACAACCGCCTTATTACTGCATCAATAACCTGCCTGTTTCTCGCGGACAGTATCCTTCATTGGGACAAATAGATGGAGGTCGGAAGGTGCGGGAACCGTAATGTACCGTGGATGAGGAAGAACAGGCCAGTCAAGTTCTGTGAGCTCCTCTCGGGTGTGCAGGCTTGTGTGGGGCCTTGGGTTGTCTGGGAGACAGAGTAGTTCGTCTGCATTTTTGTGGCGACGAACAAACAGAAGCCATTTCTTCAATTTGCCCGCCGCGCAGGATTAGCCGAGCGGTCTAAGGCGCTGCAGTCATGGACTGTGCGGTTGGTCCCGGCGGAGGTTCGATCCCTCCCTGGGGCATGGGCGTGTGTGCTTGTCCTAAGGATAATTTAGGTTAAGTAGTGTGTAAGCTTAGAGACTGATGACCTTAGCAGTTTAAGTCCCATAAGATTTCACATACAGTTGAACAGTTGAATCAATTGGCTCAGGTTAGCACAATACACTTCAAAGTTGATCGTTGCGCCATGAGGGAGGACATCAAACCGAGTAAACCTTCCAGAGTCCCAGGAGACAGTCGGCATGACTTCGCCGGCTGAGGGCGCGCCTTTAAACTTTCTCATCGGAGGACAGGTAGTGTGCCGCCACTCCATAGATTGCCGATTTGTTTCCGGTTCGAAGTGAAAAACCCATTTTCATCGCCTGTCACGATGTTCGACAAAAAATTGTCACGCTCAGCCTCGTAACGAAGAAGCAATCCAGCACAGACGGTCTTTCGTTGATGTTTTTGGTCTTCTGTTAGGCGGCGAGGAGCTGACGGACGCCAGGCCTAACCACTCACCACGCTTTTGTTCACTGCCAGACACCCTGCAAGCGCTTATGAATGTAAGCGATTCTCTGATTTTCCGTCAAAAGAAATTCAATGGCAGCTCTCTACTTCTAACGCACCTTCGCTACAGACTTCATTTGGAAGGCTACGTATATCTGAACTTCATGAAACTATAGAGGCTGAAGCAGGAATATTCCACAGTGCCCTACAACAAATTGCGCATTTTTACAACCGAAATTAGCGGAAAAAATGTGTGTAATTACTTACTTAGTTCCTCTCTTACACTCAGTTCACAAATTCAATATCTTTTCAATTATTAGAGTAAAATACGTAATTCTCGTGTTAATGAGCACGTAGCGGCTGAGATTCACGTATGTCAACTACACAAATAAATCTACTTAAAATTTAGACCTACCAAGCGAATAAGACTGAAATACACGAACGTAAGATAAATGCAATCACTTTACAAATTGAATTCGCTTTCACATAGTCTTATGAGCTAGTCTTGAACCCGTTAGTCTAGTGGCAGTTTTCATGAGCAACGCCAAGTTCATGACTCCGAGTTATTCGAGGAAATTTTTACCACAATTTGTCAGAAGTTATAATTCGTCATCGCTTGTAACAAGAACGACTCTGTACTGTTGTAAATACACTCCTGGAAATTGAAATAAGAACACCGTGAATTCATTGTCCCAGGAAGGGGAAACTTTATTGACACATTTCTGGGGTCAGATGCATCACATGATCACACTGACAGAACCACAGGCACATAGACACAGGCAACAGAGCATGCACAATGCGGGCACTAGTACAGTGTATATCCACCTTTCGCAACAATGCAGGCTGCTATTCTCCCATGGAGACGATCGTAGAGATGCTGGATGTAGTCCTGTGGAACGGCTTGCCATGCCATTTTCACCTGGCGCCTCAGTTGGACCAGCGTTCGTGCTGGACGTGCAGACCGCGTGAGACGACGCTTCATCCAGTCCCAAACATGCTCAATGGGGGGCAGATCCGGAGATCTTGCTGGCCAGGGTAGTTGACTTACACCTTCTAGAGCACGTTGGGTGGCACGGGATACATGCGGACGTGCATTGTCCTGTTGGAACACCAAGTTCCCTTGCCGGTCTAGGAATGGTAGAACGATGGGTTCGATGACGGTTTGGATGTACCGTGCACTATTCAGTGTCCCCTCGACGATCACCAGAGGTGTACAGCCAGTGTAGGAGATCGCTCCCCACACCATGATGCCGGGTGTTGGCCCTGTGTGCCTCGGTCGTATGCAGTCCTGATTGTGGCGCTCACCTGTACGGCGCCAAACACGCATACGACCATCATTGGCACCAAGGCAGAAGCGACTCTTATCGCTGAAGACGACACGTCTCCATTCGTCCCTCCATTCACGCCTGTCGCGACACCACTGGAGGCGGGCTGCACGATGTTGGGGCGTGAGCGGAAGACGGCCTAACGGTGTGCGGGACCGTAGCCCAGCTTCATGGAGACGGTTGCGAATGGTCCTCGCCGATACCCCAGGAGCAACAGTGTCCCTAATTTGCTGGGAAGTGGCGGTGCGGTCCCCTACGGCACTGCTTAGGATCCTACGGTCTTGGCGTGCATCCGTGCGTCGCTGCGGTCCGGTCCCAGGTCGACGGGCACGTGCACCTTCCGCCGACCACTGGCGACAACATCGATGTACTGTGGAGACCTCACGCCCCACGTGTTGAGCAATTCGGCGGTACGTCCACCCGGCCTCCCGCTTGCCCACTATACGACCTCGCTCAAAGTCCGTCAACTGCACATACTGTTCACGTCCACGCTGTCGCGGCATGCTGCCAGTGTTAAAGACTGCGATGGAGCTCCGTATGCCACGGCAAACTGGCTGACACTGACGGCGGCGGTGCACAAATGCTGCGCAGCTAGCGCCATTCGACGGCCAACACCGCGGTTCCTGGTGTGTCCGCTGTGCCGTGCGTGTAATCATTGCTTGTACAGCCCTCTCGCAGTGTCCGGAGCAAGTATGGTGGGTCTGACACACCGGCGTCAATGTGTTCTTTTTTCCATTTCCAGGAGTGTATAAGTAATTCTTTTCATCTTATTTTACGATAAATTTTGTGTAATTGATGATCTGATTTTATTTCTTTTTGTTTCATGCCATTATGTTACGAAAACTGTAAATAAGTTTCAATGTCAATATTAACGTTTATGGCCGGCCGAGATGGCCGAGCGGTTCTAGGCGCTACAGTCTGGAACCGCGCGACCGCTACGGTCACAGGTTCGAATCCTGCCTCGGGTGTGTGATGTCCTTAGGTTCGTTAGGTTTAAGTAGTTTTAAGTTCTAGGGGACTGATGACCACAGCAGTTAAGTCCCATAGTGCTCAGAGCCATTTTTTTAATGTTTGTCAACTGTCAAGTAATATTGCAACAGAGTTGAAATATAACAAATGTTCAAACTGTTGTAACATATTTAAAACTGTAACTGTGCGTCTGCTCCATACGTAGGCAATGCGTTAGGGTATATAGAATGCAAAATCTCGGGTGAATACCCGGTCTGTCAGGTAGTGGTAAAAGGTGGATGTCAGGCGGGCGCTGGAAAATGCGCATGGGCTCTGCACGACACAAGTGACACAGCAGTAGCTGGAGTTTGGCACTGGTCTGAGCAACACTTTCTGGAGCGAGGAGGCTCTCCTGGAAGAAATAGCTTCACTGAGCTTCGGGTATGCCCTTCCAACGCCCACACAGCATGGAAAAATTCTGTAGGCACTAAATGGAAAAGTATTACGACGCTAAGAAGAATTAAAGTGCCAATACGTCAAGAGCCATAGCTGTGGTTGTATGTGTGCTATGTGCCTTGCCACCTTGCCACCCGCCTACCGCCGCATCGATACTAGCAGGTTGAAACATTTAGTGCTGTATTCGTATGGATCAGAGAGTGAACTGTGTTTGTTTGGTGCAATAATAACCTAAATTTTACCAGAACTTTTCCATCATTTAATTATCCTCGCAACTAACCTGGACAGTGTCCTTTCCAAACGTTGTGCAATCCGAGTGTCCCGAAATGAAAATAAAAAATTGTGTTAATAATAATTATTTGCAGAACTAGTTATATTAGAATGGTGTTTAACGAAATGTTTTCTTAATAAGCAGTAAATGAGTAGCGAAGGTCTAACGAAGACGTAAGATAACTATAGTATTGATATCGTAATGAAGTTTATTATTTCGAGACTGATTTATAGGCATTTAAATGAGCAGTAAATAAGATGAAAGGAGTAGTAACTTATATACTGGAAATCTTGAACGAATAATAAATTCAGTACTTTTTTTTTTAAAATACAGAGATCATAACTGTTTCAGGTCCCCCCCTCATTCATTTGATTTCTGAAGTTTTCTAAATTGGTTTGACCAGCAAAAGTTAGTCAATATCAAAGTCAAAATTTATCAATGTTTTATCTTTATCAAAATTGACATTTTGTGTGTGTAGCATGAAAGTACAACTTCTATGGTAACTTATGTCCGATTTTAATCAGATTAATAGACAGTATAATGTTTTGTAGTAAACATTATAGTGTAGTGTTATGTATTCATGATTTTCCATACCAGTACAGAACGTGAAACTATCAGTTCAATAGATTTTCTGGTTCTAAAACTCTACTATATTATGCAGTGTTACAACTTGTTGTTTTGCATGAATATATACCAACTTGTACTGGAAAGAAACTCAGTTAATGCCTAATTAGGTTGGCGACCGTATTACTGTCACATTGGTAGCATCTTCTGGTTTGCTTTTGATCCATCCTGACGTGTAATTTCGAACTTACTTGACGTATCATTGTTATTACAGAGTGGATGTAAGTCTGATTTGCCACCATTCAGGTACACGCGATCGTTATCTATACGAAGATCCTTTCTCATAAGGTGAATACCGCTCACTTACCATAGCACATGCTTTAACGAGTACGCTGCACAAAATCACCATAACTGTCTCAAATGAAAAATCAGTAATGTTAACCAAACCCTAACTAGTAAACATTTTGTTCACGACCGCATAGCAGATCAAGCCAAATGCGTCTTTGACTTACCGAGCCCAAGAACTTTGTGTCCAGTCGCACTTAAACCAAAGGGTGGTAAGTGGGTGAGTGGGGGTGGGGGAGAACGAACATTGGTTGTCAATACCTGTGATACGCTAGAGTGTGGAGCGACCACTTCCCGATACAAAGCTACGTCTCTGGACCTCCCTCAAGGCAGAGAAGAAATTGTGTTGGTATCACAAACTTACTGCTCTACTGCCGAGTTCAAAAATGCTTGTGTACCCACTTACACAGAATCATACTCACACAGGAGCAAGGAAAGGGAACTGACAGAACTCGGGTAAAGAAATAGATGTGCGCAGGTGCATCCTCCTTCTCCATTGCCTGCGTGCTTAATGTGCAGCGACAAGAAAAATAAAAGAAGTTAGTTACTGGCAACAAGTTGTATCTCAAATCGCACACGAAATCAACGAAAGCGGGTCATGCTGTCCCCTTTAAAATGGACGAGATTAACTCGTCCTACGGTAAATTACTAGCTAGAGTATGATACCTCTTCGTGTTTCACGCAACCGAAGTACTGTAAAAACAGCGCCTGTGATGAACTTCTCACTTACTAACTTGGAAAGGCATGAAGTTTTGACATAAGCACCAAAGTTTTTCGTAAATTACGCTGTTCTCTTTCCTTCATTTACGACCATAATTTGAGTTCACAGGAAAATGTTCATCGTAACAGAGTTTTTGTCCTGTTTGTTGAGGATTTACATGGAAATTAAAAAGTCCCAGCTGAGAGCATACTATTGCATTTAAATCTACGTCTTCGTACATTCCCCGCTAGCCACGTGGCGTTGAGAAATGAAGGGAACTTCATGTTCGAGACGCTAACTGTGCGCAGGAAAAACAATCATATAAGCTCGAATGTCTCTGATTTGACGTACATGACCTTTTCACGAGATATGCGTGAATGAATGCTGCATATTGATTGCTTCTTCTCGAAGAAAAACGCTCTGTACCTATTTTTTTATGTACTCTCCTCCAAGTGTGATACGCTGTATTCTCTTTGCTAGGAACTCTTCAGCGCACTCACAAAGCTGGTCAGACATTCCATACGCTTGAGTTTTGTTCGTTACACAACAAAGCGGAACTGCTTTGAACGCCATTAGGAAGTCGTGGAACTCGACTCAAATCTGGGCTGTGGCATCTGTGGTGTCTTCCGGGATTTGTTAACGAACTGAAGTAGCTGGGATGCACTGTTTGCGGAATACATATTGACTCCTACAGACGAGATACTTAGGTCTCCAAAAAGTCATAATATATGAGCATAACGATGTTTCAAAGTTATACAACAGATTGACGTCACCGACATAGCCCTACGGCTGTGTGCATAGTTTGAGAACCCTTCTTGAAAATGGAAATGATTCGCGAATATTTGTTCCTTCGATCGCTTATGTAGATATCCCACCAAGTCTAGCTTCTGAGCAACGTCATTTTCCATTATTTATTGTCTGATACTTTATATTTCTGGTGTATAGAAGCAGGAACTATATTTCTTGAACTGACGTCTCGGCGGTATACTATTCACTCATGTTCTGAGTAAGTCGACAGACTATTGTAATTAAGTTTCTTATGCCGTGATATGATAGTCATATGTTCCTATGCGACATAGTTTCATTTTCTGCCAGTACATCGAGGTTATTTTGTTGAGTGAACTGGACACTTGTACCTCAGTGGAAATCACTGCGGTTTTCTTCCTGGGAAGTTGGGTTCGCAGAGTGGTATCATTTTGGCTTTCTTGGTACTTATTTCTGCCATTAATTCGTGGTTATTTTATTGTGTGGACTGGAAACTTGAGCGTCAATGGAAACCTTCGCGTTTTTCTTCAAAGGAAGGTGGGCGTTCGGAGTGCCCTCTTTTTTTTCCAGTTTCTCGAGAGGACGTGGTCAGCGACTCTCATTAGGAAAGTTGGGTGTCCCTGAGAAGTTAGGTAGTTTTCGCGGAAGTTGGGCTGGGGCCTGCTCCATGTTCTGGTCGGCAGTGTCCGCATCAGCTGTTACTCAATGCAGAAGACGTGATGTCGCCACTGCCATCCCCAGAGGATAATTCAGCATCACATTTTTTTCCCTTTACATCAAAGGACGGGCTGCCATGGGATTATCTAACCGACGAGGGAAAGCTGGTTGCTTTCACTCCGTAATTCAGGTTATCAAGTCCGCTCCCGACACAATACTTAACCCGAAGATGCAGACCAATCAAGGAGATTATTCCAGAAGAGTACCAGTCTCATGTTTATTAATGTGCATTTCGTGCACCACGGGTGAAAAGTTTCTTATGCGTTCACTGCTTTTTTTTTTGTACAATAAGAGATATTCTCGTTCGTCACATAGGCAACAACACTTAACCGTCTCTTCCATAATGAGATTCTTTTTAATGAGCAATCGATGATTTTGAACTAAGATTTTGTGCGACTCATGTCCCAGCCACAGTCTGCTACATTAACTAATTTTTGAGAAGTGTAAGTTGCATATGATAGGAGACTAATTGCTGCTTTTCCAGTACCTACCAAATTCTTCGAAGTATTCCAATCAACAAGAGAAAACAGCGCTAAGCTCCACAAACTATGTACTGCTTTCTAAGGTAACATCACCAACGTCGACGCGGCAGGGAATTGTATGATAAATTGCTCATTCTAGGTCTGATTTTGCCAGACATTCCTTGACTTTTGGTTCTAAATTATCAAGAGCAAATATATTATGAGCCACTGCTAAATAGGGTGTGCATCTGCCTTTTGGAACGCAATACAGGAAGCGATTCTTCATGGCATCGATTCGACAAGTCCTTTGGAGGTTTCCGGAGGAATGTGGCGCCAATTGTCTATGCTCAGTCACGCAATTCGTGTAAGTTGCGTGTCGGTGATTTGAGGACACTAGGCTGGCGCCCGACAGCGTTCGGAATGTGGTACATCGGTTTCAGATCAGTAGAATTTGGTCACTATACATCAACGTGCGTTCTCTGTCATGTTCCTCAAAACCACTTTATCACGATTATGTCACTGTGAAAGGGGCGATTATCCTGCTAAAAGATGCCATTGCTGTCGGAAAGGACATCAAGAATGAAGGGATGCAGGTGGTCCGTAATTTAGTTTACGTAGTCCACAGCTGTCATCGTCAGTCCCAGGTTCGCACGTTACACACCACCGTGTTACCCGCTTCAATTCGAAGCCCTCTAACGGCAGAGGGCTGCAAATATGTACACATGAAGAATAAACATGTAGAATATTAACAAACTTCAATGGTTTTCGCCCAAAAAATTCGGATGTATTACTTTTCAGCACGCTCTTGTAATAATATGAAAATTCCCGTAACGTGCAAACTCATTTAAAGGGTCTTCACCTCTATTCGACAAGTAATATTATGGCATGTTGAGCAGCGTCTTCTTACTATTATCTTAACATTTTACAGGTTGGAGGACCCCCCCCCCCCCCTCCCTCCCGCCGGAGTGGCCGAGCGGTTCTAGGCGCTACAGTCTGGAACAGTGCGACCGCTACGGTCGCATGTTCGAATCCTGCCTCAGGCATGGATGTGTGTGATGTCTTTAGGTTAGTTAGGTTTAAGTAGTTTAAGTTCTAGGGGACTGATGACCTCAGAAGTTAAGTCCCATAGTGCTCAGAGCCATCTTTTGAACCACCCCCTCCCCCTCCCCACCCCCAGTCCTCCCTTTGCAATCAGAGACGAGCTGCCTACGAAAATCGAAGTTACATCAGCCACAACGTTCTCAGAGAACTCTCGTCTATAGAAAACATTAACATGATTTTAGTAACCTGCACAAACACCCACGGAAAGGTCCCAGGATTAGTGTCATTTATGGGCATAATCCCCAGGTAATATTTTACATCAGTATGGCTTTAGAAAAGGTAAAGGCACGAGGGAGGAAATTCTGACTTTGCAGTTGATAATGGAAGCAAGACTAAAGAAAAATCAAGACACGTTCATAGGGTTTGTCGACCTGGAGAAAGCCTTGGACCATACAAAATGTACGAACAGAAATTTGGCTGAAACGGAAAGTGAATACCAATGAAATCATAAGCTCACACTAGAATATATATCGTAAGAATAGGTTAGCTAGCAGTAGCGAATACTCTGTTCAAGAATCACAATAGAGGGAGGTATACATGGAAAAGGCCGGGTGATACGGGAAAATTTCAGCTAGATTACATCATGGTGAGACAGAGATTACCAAATCAGGTACTGGATTCTATGGCGTACCCAGGAGCAGACATAGAATCAGATCACAATGTAGTAGTGATGAAGAGTAGGCTAAAGTTTAAGCCATTAGTCAGAAAGAAACAATACGCAAAGAAGTGGAATACAGGAGTATTAACGAATGACACGCTTAAAGTTCTCTAAGGTTATATAGAGAATGAGGAATGGATATCTCTGAAAAGACCCATCACAGAAGTTGGAAAGGAAAAGATAGATACAAAGAAGCAAACTGAGAAGAAACCATGGGTAAAAGAAAATATACTTCAATTGTTCGATGAAAGAAGGAAGTACAAAAATGTCCGGAGGAGCTCAGGAATACAGAAATACAAGTCGCTGAGGAATGAAATAAGTAGGAAGTTCAGGATATGACTGCTTGATAAATGTGAAGCAATCTAAAAAGAAATTATTGTCGGGAGGAATGACTCAGCGTACAGGAAAGACAAAACAAACTTCGGTGACATTAAAAGCAAGTGTGGTAACATTAAGAGTCCAACGGGAATTCCACTGCTGCTAAATGCAGAGGAGAGACCAGATAGGTGGAAGGAATACATTGAAAGCCTCAATGAGGGGTAAAATTCGTATTATGTGATAGAAGAGGAAACAGGAGTCGATTTAGAAGAGATAGGAGATCCGGTGCCGGCCGCTGTGGCCGAGCGGTTCTATGCGCTATAGTCCAGAACCGCGCTGCTGCTGAAATCGCAGGTTCGAATCCAGTCTCGGACATGGATGTGTGTGATGTCCTTTGGTTAGTTAGATTTAAGTAGTTGTAAGGGAACGGATGACCTCAGATGTTAAGTCCCACAGTGCTCAGAGCCATTTGAACCATTTGGCGATCTAATATCAGAATCAGAATTTAAAAGAGCTTTGAAGGACTTAAGTTCAAATAAGGTAGAAGAAATAGTTAACGTTCCCTCAGAATTTCTAAAATCATTGAGGCAAGTGGCAACAAAACGACTGTTCACGTTGGTGTGCGATGTATAAGTCTGGAGACATACCATCCGAGTTTCCGAAAAATATCATCCCCACAATTCCAAAAATTGCAAGGGCTGACAAGTGCGAGAATTATCGGAGTCAGCTTAACAGCTCATGCATCCAAGCTGCTGACAAGATTATTACACAGAAAAATGGAAAACAAAATTGAGGATGTGCTAGATGACGATCAGTTTGGCTTTAGAAAACGTAAAGGCACGGGAGAGGCAATTCTGATGTTGCGGTTGATAATGGAAGCAAGACTAAAGAAAAATCAAGACACGTTCATAGGATTTGTCGACCTGGAAAAAGCCTTCGACAATGTGAAATGGTGCAAGATATTCGAAATTCTGAGAAAAATAGGGGTACGCTACAGGGAGCGAAAGGAAATATACAGTATGTACAAGAGCCAAGAGTGAATAATAAGAATGGACGACCAAGAACGAAGGGCTTGGATTAAAGAGGGTGTAATACAGGGGTGCAATCTTCCTCCCCCCACCCCCTCCCCAATTGTTGAATCTGTACATCGCAGAAGCAATGATGGAAATAAAAGAAAGGTACAGTAGTGGAATTAAAATTCAAGATGAAAGGATATCAGCGATACGTTGAAGTGATGACACTGCTATCCCGGGTGAAAGTGAAGAAGAGTTAAATGATCTGCTGAACGGAATGAACAATCTGATAAGTGCAGCCTATGGAAGTTGCAGAAAGGAGAACAGTGAGAAACTAGGATTGATGGTCACAAAGTGGGTGAAGTTCAGGAATTCCGCTACCTTGATATCAAAATAACAAATGACGGACGGAGCAAGGAGGACATCAAAAACAAATTAGCAATGACAGAAAGGACATTCCTGGCCAAGATAAGTCTACTAATATCAAACATAGGCCAAAATTTGCGGAAGAAAGTTCCGAGAACATACGTCTGGAGTACAGAATTGTATGGTAGTGAAACACGGATTGTGGTAAAACCAGAACGGCAGAGAATCAATTAATTTGAGATGTTGTTCTGCAGACGAATGTTGAAAATTATGTGGACTGATAAGGTAAGCAATAAGGAGATTCTGTGCAGAATCGGAGAGGAAAGGAATATGTGAAAAACGCTGATAAGGAGAAGGGACAGGATGATAGGACATCTGTTAAGCCATTAGGGAATGACTTCGATGGCATTAGAGAGAGCTGTAGAGGGCAAAATCTGTAGGAGAAGATAGAGATTGGAATATATTCAGCGAATAATTGAGGAAGTAGATTGCAAGTGCTACTCTGCGATGAAGAGGTTGGCACTGGAGAGGATTTCGTTGCAAGCCGCGTCAAACCAGTCGGAAGAGTGATGACGCAAAAAAAGAAAAAGTTAGTAAGCCATGGTAGGCTTAAAAATGGTGGTCAGATGCTTTTATAGATCGCCTGCTTCAGTGGGTGTACTGGTATAGCGCTTAAGGGAGAACTTACAGAACATCTTTAATAACATTCCAGATCATGATGTTGAAATTGGGTGCGACTCAGCTTGCCAGTGTGTAGACAGTCATTCTATCAAAACGGTGCAGAGACAGGGGTGAATGAGACATTATCGTCCGAAAATTATTTTGAGTAGATAGAGAAATGACTCTTGGACCATCCTAGACCTCCTAGCAACAAACTGACCAGAAATTATCGAATCAATTAACTTAGACAAAGGTGTATGTGATCACAAGGCTGTGATAGCAGCTATGATTACAGGTTTTATGAGAAATGTTAAGATAGGTAAGAAGATATTTTTGATTAACTGGATTGATAGGATACAAATTGAACAGTATCTGAGTGTTGTTATTGTGGTCTTCAGTCCAGAGACTGGTTTGACGCAGCCCTCCATGCTACCCTATCCTGTGCAAGCTTCTTCATCTCCCAGTACTTACTGTAGCCCACATCCTTCTGAATCTGCTTAGTGTATTCATCTCTTGGCCTCCTACTACGATTTTTACCCTCCACGTTGCCCTCCAATGCTAAATTTGTGATCCCTTGATGCCTCAGAACATGTCCTACCAACCGATCCCTTCTTCTCGTCATGTTGTGCCACAAACTCCTCTTCTCCCCAATTCTATTCAATACTTCATCATTAGTTATGTGATCTATCCATCTAATCTTCAGCATTCTTCTGTAGCACCACATTTCGAAAGTTTCTATTCTCTTCTTGTACAAACTATTTATCGTCCATGTTTCACTTCCATACATGGCTACACTCCATACAAATACTTTCAGAAACGACTTCCTGACGCTTAAATCTATACTCGATATTAATAAATTTCTCTTCTTCAGAAACACTTTCCTTGACATTGTCAGTCTACATTTTATATCCTCTCTACTTGGACCATCACCAGTTATTATGGTCTCCAAATAGTAAAACTTCTTTACTACTTTAAGTGTCTCAATTCCTAATCTAATTCCCTAAGCATCAGCCGACTTAATTCGACTACATTCCATTATCCTCGTTTTGCTTGTGTTGATGTTCATCTTATATCCTCCTTTCAAGACACTATCCATTCCGTTCAACTGCTCTTCCAAGTTCTTTGCTGTCTCCGACAGAATTGCAAATGTCATCGGCGAACCTCAAAGTTTTTATTTCTTCTCCATGGATTTTAATACCTACTCCGAATTTTTTTGTTTCCTTTATTGCTTGCTCAATATACAGATTGAATAACATTACAAATTATAAATAGCCTATTGCTCCCTGCATTTTACCCCTGCCACCTTTAGAATTTGAGAGAGAGTATTCCAGTCAACACTGTCAAAAGCTTTCTCTAAGTCCACAAATGCTAGAAACGTAGGTTTGCCTTTCCTTAATCTTTCTTCTAAGATAAGTCGTAAGGTCAGTATTGCCTCACGTGTTCCAATATTTCTACGGAATCCAAACTGATCTTCCCCGAAGTCGGCTTCTACCAGTATTTCCACCTTTCTGCTTTCCCTTCTTTGCATAGAACTGGGTTTCCATCTGAGCTCTTGATGTTCATACAAGTGGTTCTCTTATCTCCAAAGGTCTCTTTAATTTTCCTGTAGGCAGTATCTATCTTACCCCTAGTGAGATAAGCCTCTACATCTTTACATTTGTCCTCCTGCTTAGCCATTTTGCACTTCCTGTCGATCTCATTTTTGAGACTTCTGTATTCCTTTTTTCCTGCTTCATTTACTGCATAAATATTTTCTCCTTTCATCAATTAAGTTCAATATTTCTTCTCTTACCCAAGGCGTTCTAGTAGCCTTCGTCTTTTTACCTACTTGATCCTCTGCTGCCTTCACTACTTAATCCCTCAAAGTTACCCATTCTTCTTCTACAGTACTTCTTTCCCCCATTCCTGTCAATTGTTCCCTTATGCTCTCACTGAAACTCTGTACAACCTCTGGTGCTTTCAGTCTATCCAGGTCCCATCTCCTTAAATTCCCACCTTTTTGCAGTTTCTTCAGTTTTAATCTACAGTCCATAACCAATAGATTGTGGTCAGAGTCCACATCTTCCCCTGGAAATGTCTTACAATTTAAAACCTGCCTCCTAAATCTCTGTCTTACCATTATATAATCTCTCTGATACCTTCTAGTATCTCCAGGATTCTTCCATGTGTACAACCTTCTTTCATGATTCTTGAACCAAGTGTTAGCTATGATTAAGTTATGCTCTGTGCAAAACTCTACCAGGCGGCTTCCTCTTTCATTTCTTAGCCCCAATCCATATTCACCTACTATGTTTCCTTCTCTCCCTTTTTCTACTCTCGAATTCCAGTCACCCAAGACTATTAAATTTTCATCTCCGTTCACTACCTGAATAATTTCTTTTACCTCATCATACATTTCTTCACTTTCTTCATCATCTGCAGGGCTAGTTGGCATATTAACTTGTACTACTGTAGTAGGAGTGGGCTTCGTGTCTATCTTGGCCACAATAAAGCGTTCACTATGCTGTTTGTAGTAGCTTACCCGCACTCCTATTTCTTTTATTCATTATTAAACCTACTCTTGCATTACCCTTATTTGATTTTGTGTTTATCACCCTGTAGTCACCTGACCAAAAGTCTTGTTCCTCCTGCCACCGAACTTCACAAATTCCTACTATATCCAACTTTAACCTATCCATTTCCTTTTTCAAATTTTCTAATCTACCTGCCCGGTTAAGGGATCTGACATTCCAGGCTCCGATCCGTAGAACGCCAGTTTCCTTTTTCCCGATAACGACGTCCTCTTGAGTAGTCCCTGCCCAGAGATCCGAATGGGGGACTATTTTACCTCTGGAATATTTTACCCAAGAGGACGCCATCATCATTTATCCATATAGTAAAGCTGCATGCACTCGGGAAGAATTACGGCCGTAGTTTCCCCTTGCTTTCAGCCGTTCGCAGTACCAGCACAGCAAGGCCGTTTAGGTTAGTGTTACAAGGCCAGGGCAGTCAATCATCCAGACTGTTGCCCCTGCAACTACTGAAAAGGCTACTGCCCCTCTTCAGGAACCACAAGTTTGTCTGGCCTCTCAACAGATACCCCTCCGTTGTGATTGCACCTACGGTACGCAAGCCTCCCCACCAACGGCAAGGTCCATGGTTCATGGGGAAGGAGTATCTGAATAGTTGGTATCAAATATTCCCTGAGGAGGACGAAGATGTTGAGCACAAATGGAAAACATTCAGTAGAATCGTTCAAAGAGCGTAGATAAACATGTTCCGAGAAAGATCTTATGAAATGGGAGAGAGACGCCATTAGAGAACTGCTCCGTAAGCAAAGAAAGATTCATCTGAGTTTCAAGAGGTCAAAACCTAGCTGACAAACAAAAGCTAAACTAATTGAAAATGAGCGTAAAGATAGCAGTGAGCAAGCGTTGAGCGACAATGGAAGCAACGTTTTGTCAACCGATCTGAGTAAAAACCCTAGGAGGTTTTGGCCTTATTTAAAATCAGTAATTCTTTCGAAGTCCTCTGTTCACTTACTCAGAGATCATACTTACACAGAAGTGGAAGATAACAGAGAGAATGCCGAAATACTGAATTCGCTGTTCCAAAATTGTTTCACTGCTGAAGATCGTAACACAGTTTCTCCTTTCAGTCATCGCACAAACGTCGAAATAACAGATAGCTAGATAACGTATAAGGGAATAGAAAAACAAACACAATCGCTTAGTACTAGCAAGGCGTCAGAGCCAGATTAAATACGTTTAACAATTCAGAAAGACCATGTGAAAGGACTTAGCCCCTTCTAGCAGCAGATTATCGTAGATCGTACGAACAACGAAACGAAATATACCTAAGGACAGGAAATATACGCAAGTCATTCAAGTTTTCAAAAATGTTCAAATGTGTGTGAAATCTTATTGGAATTAACTGCTAAGGTCATCAATCCCTAAGCTTACACACTACTTAACCTAAATTATCCCAAGGATACACACACACACCCATGCCCGAGGGAGGACTCGAACCTCCACCGGGACCAGCCGCACAGTCCATGACTGCAGCGCCTCAGTCCGCTCGGCTAATCCCGAGCGGCATTCACGTTTTCAAGAAGGGACACACTTGGGTGTACAAAATTACAGACACAACTAGCCCTTTATTCACATGAAGTGTCGAGAGCTATTGACAAGGGAATTCAGATCGATCCCGTATTTCTGGATTTCCGGAAGGCTTTTGACACTGTACCACACAAGCGACTCGTAGTGAAATTGCGTGCTTATGTAATATCGTCTCAGTTATGTGACTGGATTTGTAATTTCCTGTCAGAGAGGTCACAGTTCGTAGTAACTGACGGAAAGTCATCGAGTGAAACAGAAGTGATTTCTGGCGTTCTCCAAGGTAGTGGTATAGGCCCTTTGAACGATTAGGGAGACCATCTGAGCAGCCGTCTTCGGTTATTTGCTGATGACGCTGTCGTTTATCGACTGATAGTCATCAGAAGATCAAAACAAACTGCAAATGATTTAGAAAAGATATCTGTATGGCGCGAAAAGTGTCAGTTGACCATAAATAAAGAAAAGTGTGGGGTCATTCACATGAGTGCTAAAAAGAAGTCGTTAATCTTCGATTACACGATAAATAAGTCTAATCTAAAAGCATTTAATTCAACTAAATTCCTAGGTATGACAATTACGAACAACTGAAATTGGAGGGAACACAAGGAAAATGTTGTGGGGGAGGTTAACCAAAGACTGCGTTTTATTGGCGGAACACTCAGAAAATGTAACAGACTTACTAAGCAGACTGCCTACGCTACTCTTGTCCGTCCAATTTTAGAATACTGCTGCGTGGTGTGTTGTCCTTACCAGATGGGACTGACGGACTACATCTAATAAGTTCAAAGAAAGGCAGCACGTTTTGTATTATCCCAAAATATGCGAGAGAATGTCACGGGATTTGTGCAGGAAATCATTAAAAGAAAGGCGGTTTTCGTTGTGACGGAATGTTCTCACGAAATTCCAGTCTCCAACTTTCTCCTCCGAATGCGAAAATATTTTGTTGATACCGACCTACATAGGTCACCGCGATAAAATGAGGAAAATAAGAGCTCGTACGGATAGATGTAGGTGTTCATTCTTTCCTCGCTCTGTATGAGATTGGAATAATAGAGAATAGTGAAGGTGGTTCGATGAAACCTCTGCAGGCACTAGAATGTGATTTGCAGAGTATCCATGTAGATGTAGATGTAGATCGTTGACTTCAATCTATTGTAGAATAAGGGGAGATGTTTTATACTCAAGAATTGCGACATTTTTGCAGCACGTTGATCTCCTCCATAAAAAATCAACATGGTTTCCTCATGCAGGAAAACCGGCCATGTGGATCGATTTAAAATACTTTCCTGTACTCAAGGAGCATAGCATCAACCCGAGAGCCGTTGTTTAAAGCGGGAAAACTCGGCTCGCTCTGTTTCTCCATGATACCCATAGAGCTGTAAATAACGGCACTCGGGGTGAAGCTATGTTCCTTGATTTCAGGAAAACATTTGACACCCACCCGCATTGCCGTTTTTTGTTTTTTTTAATAGAAAGAGCTTTTCGAGTATCGGACCAGATTTGCGAATGGATTCAAGACTCCCTTGCAGGTAGAACTCAACATGTCGCTCGTAATGGAATAAAACCAACAGCCGTAGAGATGTATGTAAATGATCTCTAGGAAAGTAGAAACATCGAAGGACAGTATTGATTTGCGAAATGACCTGCAGAGGTCACATGAACGTAAGAAAATCCAGCATATTGTGCATACATTATAAAAGAAAGCCATTGCTGTACGACTGGAATCGTTACCTAGTTGCTCAAAATAATTCATTGATATACCTTACGAGGGATGGGCTGTGCATCACGGAGAGGTTTACTATTGAAATTTCGAGAGAGAACTCTCCAGGAAGAGTCGGACAACACATTGCTTCCTCCGACAGACATTTCAAATAATGACCACAAAGAGAAATTCGAAAAATGCAGAGGCTTACCGATAATGATTCTTTCCACACTTCATACGCGAGTGGAACAGATTAGGGATGTCGGTTAATGGTGCCAGAAATACCCCGACACAAACCATTAGGTGGCCTGGGGAGTGTGGCGTAGATGTAGATACGTTGGGGTGCTTTCGTTGAGTTATGAAATCTAATGACATGATTGTTTAGCGACATTAGTTAGATGCTACACCTCTTACCCGGTCACGTAGCCAAGAATACTTTTATTATTACGAGAATTCAGATTTTGCGAATGCGATTAACACCAGATCAGCCAAACCGTGTAAGACTATAGTATACGGTGTCCACTGCATCATAATTGCAGATTTCGTTGGCTCAAAACAGGAATGTACGGTGGTCATCTCTTGTGGAGCCTCATGTTCAGCAGTGTATGCTGAACTTCCTGCTCCCGAGCACTCGTGCCTGCGCCGAAATTACACTCCGCTGCAGCTGGTGAACAGTCCGACTTCCAAGATCTGTAAAATGTAGTGACTGTCCAACGCCTTGCTTGTCGCCTTCTCTTCATTCCACCGTCCTTCGACCGCTCTCCGTAGGTAGTCTTGACAGGAACAAGCGGTGAGTCGACTAGCTTCGCCATTTTCGAGATGGTTGTCTAAGGCGTAAGACGATAACTGCTGCACATTTGTCAAAGTCGATTGCGTCAGAAACATTCTCGCATTTTTTCCTGCTGCGCTTTCGCACTTCCTGGCCACCTCACGTGCCCTCGCCCCTTCTGGTGGCGTTCAATCTTGCCTTGGGCAGCGCTCATGATGTTTTGGCTGATCAGTGTTTATACCGACAGTTTATTGTGTCATGATGCACGTTTGGAGTCACTTTCAATTCAGTTTCCAGTTCCAGAGAAACTATCTTGATAGCTAAGGTAGAACTAAAATAACCGGTTGCTTTATTACTCGAGAAACAATTCACGTACACCAATCAAAGCGATATACCTAATCCTGTCTTCATTTAAAGTCATGTTCGTTTGGTCCCCTTTACAAAAACTGGAAATTCGCATTTTTGTCTCCCTAGATGTTGAGAAAGCTTACCACCGTCTAAGGTGTTCTGGGCTGCTCTTTAAGCTCCAGCCTGATGCCTTTTCCATAAATAAAGTCCGCCCCATAGTCTCGTTTCTCTCTGTCCTTCTCATGTCGCCATCAACAACAACTCCCGTATCTTCCATCCCACCGTGGTGTGCCCTAACGTTCTGTCTCATTTCTCCTGTATGTTCTCTACCCCGGCAGACTTGTGTCGAGTTCCGGTGATCCGGCCAGTCGGTGGATGGTTTTTAGGTGGTTTTCCATCTGCCTCCGCGAATGCGAGCTGGTTCTCCTTATTCTGCCTCAGCTACACTATGTCGGCGATTGCTGTGCAAACAAGTTCTCCACATACGCATACACCACCATTACTCTACCACACAAACATAGGGGTTGGACTGAAAGAGTGGTTCGGTGTGGAGCGGCGGAGGGATGAAGTGGACTGCGGTAGTCGTAGTGGGGTTTTGGATTACTGCGGCAGCGGCAGGGACGGAGCCTCTCTGTCGTTTCAAGGCCGCCACTTAACATACAGCACAATACAATACAATACAGCCAATCAAAAGAAAGCCCACAGTAGACTAATAAAACTACTAACAGGCCAAATGTGGCGATTTCACCTTCCAAAATCCCCTAGAACTACAACTAATCCGACCAATACTCTGCTATGTCAATACTGCGTAGTTTACCTCTCATCTGTCCTTTTATCAAGCCTTACGTATCCTCGAACACCATATACTCCGCCTAGACTTCCGGATCTGCTTATCCTCCTCCACCCGCATCCTCTATTTATAAAATTCCCCTCCCACCTCTTCCATCTTGAACAGCTCCGAATATCCTACTATACCTGTAAACTCTAAGCTACCCACCCTCTAGTTTCCCCACTGCTCATTGATCCTGGAACTGTGCCTCGCCTCTTCCACCACATTTCCACAAAACTACACCTCCATATCCTCCCCCAGCGAAACATTTAATCACCTTACCCTAATCCTTCCAGATCTAGGAGATCCCTACCTTTCTCCTTGTCAGTGCTCTCTTCTCCTCCAGTCCTCTAAACCCATTTCCTACGTCTCTGTTCGGAACCACTCTCCACTCTTCCTCCATCCCTTCTCCAAACATCCATCTACACAAAACCGCTCCTACGCACTACCTTCAAATGCTGCCTTCCCATGATACCGTCCTCCCTGTCGTCTGCATCAACTCATCTCTTCAGTAATCTATGTATCCCTTTTAATCAATCACACATCGGCCTTTCCGTTTTACATTATGCAGCTTCCTATCTGTTTTTATATCTTCGTGTGAGACACTCATTTTACATTCGTCTGTATCTATATTTTCATTTATCACCGAATCAGCACTTTATATTTCAACTTATGCAACCGACGATTTGTCTGTTTACTGTACAAAACATTTCTTTTGTCAACCGCCATGTCAAACACTTACATTATGTGGGTGATGAGCGGCAAATTGTGTCCGTTGACAGCCCACCTCTTGCTTATGTGGGGACGACTTATACAAAATAACGAGAAGCAAAAAAAAAAGTCCCCTCCACCTAATTTGTCGTGAGGTAGTCGATTATTTTTAACATATTGTTAGTTGTTCTTGATGACATTTAAATGTACTTACAAATCCACCAGCTGTTTTTAGAAGTGATTCTTCTTCTAAGCTTGACGTACGTATGACGTCTCTCATACGAAACGGCGCACAAGGTGTCCGCCGGGTTGACGGTGCTGCAGGTGGCAGTTTTCCCGTAACAGCCAGCGAGGTCTCCGTTCCTATATATGCGATCTATACGGCTACCACTACCGCGTCGTATGTCGTGACGAGAGTGTGCTGTACGTGGGAGACAGAACCAAATGCAAGTTCACGTTAACATGGCCGCAAACAATGCTGAAATCACTGTAGAAATGCACTGTTGAGACCTGAGTTTTAGGAGTTGATCTAATCGTAAAACTGTAATAAATATCAGGTAAATGATTAAATTGCTACGCCTGACATATGATCTTGATATCAATGAAGTTTCACTATAGCTATGTGGATAAATATTCAGCGATAACGTAAGCCAAGTTGTAACATACATACAGATGAGAACAAAATCGTTTGAAACCATATCTTTGAGATGAAAATGGGTAGAGTTAAAATTTAAATAGTTACTTCCATTTATGTTTGTTGTAAATAACTGCTAGTAGTTCCTATATCGAAAGTATACCGATGTGCAAAACGAAACTAACTTTCGCATAATTAGTCACTACCAAGTAACATAACTGGACAGAAATTGGACCATATACATAAAAAGAGCTGCTACACAATGGTACAGAAGGTAACTAAAAACGTATGCAATGATATGAAGAGAAATTATAGTTTAATTCAAATACGATAATTACGCTGGAGTCATTGAAATTCGTATTGGCCCCTGGACATTGTAAAAGGCGAGTCAAGGTTTTTAATAGAGTGTATGATCACCATGGGCGGCAATACAAGCTTTGAAACCTGCTCCCATCTGGTTGAAACAATGATAAGGGTTCCTTGTTGTCGGGCGACCCATTTCTTCGTCATGGTTGACAACTGCTGGACGGTTGTTGGTACATGTGGGCGTGCACCGATACATCTCCACAAACTCTTTCACACGAGCTCGAAGGTATTTAAATCGGCTGACGGGCAGACCATTCAATTTACCGACTACCCCTTTTTCCAAGGACTCCTCCAGTTGCGCTCTTCGACGCGGTCAGGCGTTGTCGTTTATAAAAATGACATCGAGGTCGGATGCGCCCGTGAAAAAACTCACTCGGGAGAGAGAATAGTATCTACGCCCCAGCAAAATTACGGCTGTCAGCACCGTAACACCTGAACCACCGCCGGCCGGGGTGGCCGATCGGTTCTAGGCGCTATGATCGCAGGTTCGAATCATGCCTCGGGCATGGATGTGTGTGATTTAGTTAGGTTAGTTAGGTTTAAGTAGTTCTAAGTTCTAGGGGACTGGCGACTTTAGAAGTTATGTCCCATAGTCTCAGAGCCATTTTTGAACTGAACCACCAAAACGAAAATGTTCGACAATGCTTGGCGTGCCCTCATATGAAGAGAGGTGGGAATACCTAACGTACCCTGGACCATGATGTGTCATGATCGTTTTGGTGATCCAGCGTTATGGGGTGACGAGGCAGAATGTTGTATCGGCTCTTTGAACATGGTACAGTCACTGGTCAACGTTATTGTGGCACTGTAGTCCTTCCCCACGTGTGTCTTTACAGTGGTGCATTCAGCCTAGACTTCCTTTTTATGGATGACAGTGCCCGACAGCATCGAACGGAACAGGTGGAGGAGCTCTTGGGAAGAGAAGGTACTCGGTGGATTGACAGACCTGTCGGTTCCTCATACTTAAATCCCACACAGCACGTTGTGATGTATAGGGAAGACGTACCGCAGCACGTTCACATGTCGCAATGACCACACGACAACTGTCAACTGCGATGGTAGAGGAATGGAGAGTCCTACCATGAGCTCCTTCCACCCTCCTGACCAACATGGCAGGAGACAGAACCCTCACTGCCATCCGTAATGATCATACTCTCTATCAAAAACCGTGTCTCGTTCTCTGTAATGTGCAAGAGAAAATCATTCATCGCGATAGAACACTCCGATTTCAGGACACAAGTGGCCCATCGGGACCAACAGACCGCCGTGTCATCCTCAAGTGAGGATGCGGATAGGAGGGGCGTGTGGTCAGCACACCGCTCTCCCCGTCGTTATAATGACTTTCTTTGACCAGAGCCGCTACTATTCGGTCGAGTAGCTCCTCAATTGGCATCACGAGGCTGAGTGCACCCCGAAAAATGGCAACAATGCATGGCGGCTCGGATGATCATCCATCCAAGTGCCGGCCACTCCCGACTGCGCTTAACTTCGGTGATCTGATGGAAACGGGCGTATCCACTGTGACAAGGCCATTGCTATGCATTGTGGTAAGTGTAGTGTAATTGCCATCCCTCAATATAAATGTCATTTCCGTTCGTCTCATTGTGTATTCAGTTACCTTCTGTACTACACTGTAGCACTTTGTTCTATGTATGGTCCAAGTTTCATTGACTTATGTTACTTTACTGACACATAATGAGAAAGATACTTTCGTCTTCAAGTTTTGCGCGTCCGTGTACGTTACACAATCTTTGTGTGACGACTGTTTGTTACGCAGCTATTACATGAAGTAATAACTATGTAATATAAATATTAAAACATCAGATGATATTAAAGAATGTTAGGTGGGGGAATAACCGTGTTTAGAAGAGCTGACAGGCCCTGTCGAGCTAGTCAAGAGCAAAAAACTGCCGGAAGAGTGTTAACAGCAGTCTCAGCACTGAATAAAAATCAACCCACTGAAAAATCCACTGAATGATTCGCAGTACAACACCGATTGTTTCAGATACAAATGCAGAATTTTTGTATGTTGATAGGTTTGATATAAGCAATCATTTTAAGTATACGAACATCAGGTCTCTGGCTCACAGTTTGCGCGCTAGACAACGCCAAAGCGCATTCGCTTTGCCTGGAGAAAACATCACTGTACGTTGTATTTACTGCACCAAATACTCGAACTGTGCGCCACTGACTTGATGGCGTATCTCAGGCCGTTCAATCATCGAACGGTGGACATTGGGCAACGTTTCACTGGCTTGATCTCGGACGCCTCCCGCAGCTATACAGCTGTTCGAGCTACGAGTTTTTACAGGAGTTTGATACAATGGAGTTTTCACATGGCCCCAAAGATAAAATTGGTATGAGGTATGTGGATCTTGGAAGCCAGTGAATACGTCCATTACGTCCATTACAGCTTCCATGACATTGTCTGTCCAAGAATCTCTTCACTCGATTTGTGAAATGCGTAGGTGCCCTCTCATGCTGTAACATTCGTCTAATGATATGAAACGGCACGTCATAGAAAAGATCGGGAAGTACGTTTTTGAGAAATACGCGATAAATCGACCAGTTAGGCCTTGTGGAAGAGTGTAAGGCACCACTACTTGGCGGTGAATAATTCTAGGCCAAAACGTTAAGTGAAAATCGTTCCTGAAAACGGTGAACAGCCGTAACCCGAGGACTTTTACGAGACCATACATGGAGTTGCGACTGCTGAACATTTCCTGGCGGGTGAAACTCGATTCATCAGTCTACAGAACAATATTTGCAAAATCAGCAGTTAGCATTCTTTGCATCAAAAACAATGCGATAAAGTCGTTCCGAACTGCAAAATCAGTTGACAGGAAGTCCTGTACGTTATAATAGTTGTAGGGATGACGAGGAGTTCTCCAAACGCTGCTAGAACTAGCGTTTAGAGCATGAGCAATCGTGCGTACTCTCTCTGAAGGATTGTTGTCGAATATGAAGTACTCTTCCCTCGAAACCAGGATTGCGTATACTCCGTGGTCGACCTCGAGCATGGAAATCTCCCTCTCAAGTGTCCCTTTGATGGAGACGACGGTCCACAGCAGCAACTGTTCTATGATTTGGTATTTGTATGTTTGGATAACGTTCTGCGTACAAACACCGTGATCCTGATACACACTCCTGGAAATGGAAAAAAGAACACATTGACATCAGTGTGTCAGACCCACCATACTTGCTCCGGACACTGCGAGAGGGCTGTACAAGCAATGATCACACGCACGGCACAGCGGACACACCAGGAACCGCGGTGTTGGCCGTCGAATGGCGCTAGCTGCGCAGCATTTGTGCACCGCCGCCGTCAGTGTCAGCCAGTTTGCGGTGGCATACGGAGCTCCATCGCAGTCTTTAACACTGGTAGCATGCCGCGACAGCGTGGACGTGAACCGTATGTGCAGTTGACGGACTTTGAGCGAGGGCGTATAGTGGGCATGCGGGAGGCCGGGTGGACGTACCGCCGAATTGCTCAACACGTGGGTTGTGAGGTCTCCACAGTACATCGATGTTGTCGCCAGTGGTCGGCGGAAGGTGCACGTGCCCGTCGACCTGGGACCGGACCGCAGCGACGCATGGATGCACGCCAAGACCGTAGGATCCTACGCACTGCCGTAGGGGACCGCACCGCCACATCCCAGCAAATTAGGGACACTGTTGCTCCTGGGGTATCGGCGAGGACCATTCGCAACTGTCTCCATGAAGCTGGGCTACGGTCCCGACACCGTTAGACCGTCTTCCGCTCACGCCCCAACATCGTGCAGCCCGCCTCCAGTGGTGTCGCGACAGGCGTGAATGGAGGGACGAATGGAGACGTGTCGTCTTCAGCGATGAGAGTCACTTCTGCCTTGGTGCCAATGATGGTCGTATGCGTGTTTGGCGCCGTGCAGGTGAGCGCCACAATCAGGACTGCATACGACCGAGGCACACAGGGCCAACACCCGGCATCATGGTGTGGGGAGCGATCTCCTACACTGGTCGTACACCTCTGGTGATCGTCGAGGGGACACTGAATAGTACACGGTACATCCAAACCGTCATCGAACCCATCGTTCTACCATTCCTAGACCGGCAAGGGAACTTGCTGTTCCAACAGGACAATGCACGTCCGCATGTATCCCGTGCCACCCAACGTTCTCTAGAAGGTGTAAGTCAACTACCCTGGCCAGTAAGATCTCCGGATCTGTCCCCCATTGAGCATGTTTGGGACTGGATGAAGCGTCGTCTCACGCGGTCCTCACGTCCAGCACGAACGCTGGTCCAACTGAGGCGCCAGGTGGAAATGGCATGGCAAGCCGTTCCACAGGACTACATCCAGCATCTCTACGATCGTCTCCATGGGAGAATAGCAGCCTGCATTGCTGCGAAAGGTGGATATACACTGTACTAGTGCCGACATTGTGCATGCTCTGTTGCCTGTGTCTATGTGCCTGTTGTTCTGTCAGTGTGATCATGTGATGTATCTGACCCCAGGAATGTGTCAATAAAGTTTCCCCTTCCTGGGACAATGAATTCACGGTGTTCTTATTTCAATTTCCAGGAGTGTAGTTCCTGCAGCACCAAGCAGTCCGCAAATTGATTCCACGTGAAACGTTCTATGTCCCACTCATGATAACACAGAGTAAACAATCTTTTTACATTTACAAGTGCATACCATCGTTCCACAACACACTACCTTACCTCTGGTACAACACTTGATTACGAATTATACAGTAGTGCAATCGAAGTACACAAACGACAGCTCACTTAAGGTACATAGCACCGAACCAAGATATAGGGAACTAGTGCAGGGTTTCCCCGTTCGGACGTGGGTACCAGTGAAAACAAATGACTATAGACATCCAAACCCATGGATACGTAAGGCCGTTTATCGCACCACAAGGCGGGCCGAAGACTTTTTGAGGTCGGCTGCAGTCAAAAATATGCGTCCGCGATACCATATTCGTATACTTAAAATGATTGCCTATATCGAACTTCTCATCCCACAAAAATTCTATACGTATTACTGAAACACCGTTATAAATCTTATGAAGGTGCCTTAGCGAATGGAGTTGTATAGCTCATCGACAATCATTACCTAAATGAGCTACAGGATTTTGTATTAGTTATGCATTTAAGAAACCACTCTCGTCACTTTGATACAGAAGTGGTATCAGGACGTCACAACTGCCGTGAGTCATGGTAGTGAAATGGTTAAATGTAACAGTCGGTTTCAATGGAATTACAGTAATGAGACGAGTTGACGTGAGGACGTGGCAGAATTGCAGTATGGCGCTATCGCGTTTTGACTTGCCTGTGAGCATATCGTGAATGAATTTGCCCGATATTATCGCGCATCAACGCGGACTGTCCAATGTGTCTACAATAGTGAACTATTTGCAGCCATGTAAAACAGTGTAAAAACATTGATTACCAAAAATCCTAACCGATAGAGACCGGAGATGAGTGTCAGGCCTTGTCGATGGCAGTAGGTTCAATTCCGACAGGCAATGCATCTGCAGGTGTCAATGAATGAGCTTTTACTTCAACCAGTTTTCGTGAGAAATTTCCTCGACATTTGAGGTCGTCAAAACAACCTTCGAAAAGTTAAAAGTACGATGGTAATATTAAGAGTGCCATGAGAATTCCATTGTTAAAAGTAGAAGAGAAGGCGAACACATGAAGGGGATCCAGTATTAGAATCAGAATTTAAAAATGCTTTGGGAGAAGTCAGAAGGGGTAGATAACATTCCATTAGAATTTCTAAAATAGTTAAGGGAAGTTCCAACACAATGATTATTCACGTTGATGTGTAGAATGTATGAGTCTGGAGATATAACATCTGACTTTCAGAAAACTTCATTACACACTCAGCTTAACATCTCATGCATCCAAGCTGCTGACATTCAGAAGAATGGAGAAGCAAATCTAGGATGTGTCAGATAAGGATTAGTTTGGCTTTACGAAAAGTAAAGGCACCAGAGAGGCAATTCTGACATTGCGATGCATAATGGAAGCAAGACTAAAGAAACATCAAGGCCCTTTCATAGGACTTCTCGACCTGGAAAAAGCATACGACAACGTCAAATGGCTGAAGATGTTTGAAATTCTAATAAAAGCATGGAACATTTACAGGGAAAGACAGGTAATACAAAATATGTACAAGAGCCTAAGAGGGACACTGAGAGTGGAAGACCAAGAATGGAGTGATCGACTTATAAAAGGCATAAGACACGGATGTAGTCTTTCGAACCTGCTTTCAGTCCATACATCGAAGAGTCAGTTATGGAAATAAAAGAAAGTTTAGAAGATGGAATTAAAATTCCATGTGAAAGGATATCAATGGCTAGATTCGCTGATGACATTACTATCCTCAGTGACAGTGAAGAAGATAAATGGGATCTGCTGAATGCACTGAACAGTCTCATGAGTACAGAACATGGAATGACAGTAAATCGAAGAAAGACGAAAGTTGTGAGAAGTAACAGAAATGAGAACAGAGAGAAACTTAACATCAAGATTGCTGATCAGAAAGCAGATTAAGTTAAGGAATTCGGCTACCAATGCAGCAAAATAACTGCTGACGGAGGGGAAAGGAGGACACAAACAACAGACTATCACTGTGAAACACGGCATTCCTGGCCAAGACAAGCATATTAACATAAAACATAGGCCGTAATTCGAGGAATAAATTTCTGAGAATGTACGTTTGGAGCACAGCATTGTGTGGTAGTGAAACATGGACTGTGAGAAAAGCGATAAAAAAAGGAATCGATGCGTTTGAGATGTGGCGCTATACAAGCATGCTGAAAATTACGTGGAATGATAAGGTAATCGTAAAGAATGAGGAGGTTCTCCGGAGAATCAGCGAGGAAGTGAATGTATCGAAAACACTGACAATAAGAAGGAACAGGATGATAGGACACGTTGAGACACCACGGAATAACTTCCATTCTACTAGAGGGAGCTATAGAGGATAAAAACTGTAGAGGAAGACAGAGATTTGAATACGTCCAGCAAATAATTGAAGATGTAGGTTGTAAGTGCTACTCTAAGATGAACAGGTTGGCACAATAGAGGAATTCGTGGCTGGCCGTAACAGATCGGTCAGAAACTGACGATTCACTAAAACACATTTGAAAAAGTTTACTGTTCACAACCGCACATAAAGTTGCTCGTCTTCGATACGCTAAATAGCAAAGAAGTGATTTCCCCTAAGAAGCCGTTTAACACGCCATGTGTGATGAGTGTAGTCCAGGCCGAACGTGGCTCTGCGGCGTTGTCGAGGTGTTTTCGTGCAACGACATGTGACCACCCACTCTTGCTATTGTGATCATGAGCGTGAATGTTTATTTATTCATGCTCATGGACCCTATGTTGTCCTTTTTCCTACGTCTTCCAAAACGACAACAACTGTGTTCACAGGGCACAACGCATACGTTCGCGGTTTGTCAAACAGGCACTCTCTCACCTCTCGATTGTCCCGCTAAATTACCTGATCATAGTCCTATATACGGTGTCTTCAACTATTTGAAACATCGAGTGAAACGCAGCAATCATCGCGCGCGCAGTATGATAGCTCAACGGATCTCATCATAGATGTTTGGCTTCAGCTGGAGCTAGCAAAACTGGAGGAGCGTTTGAACTGTCTTCCTAGTGCAAGAGATACCATCACCAGAGCTTGAGGCTGTGTTGCACGCAATTAGCATGATGTCTCTTGTGTGTACTAATCTTTTTGCCATGTGTTCTTATTTTGCGAATAATTATTTTGAATTGAATTTGAAACTGAAGTAACTATTCAACAGCGTTAACCTAATGAACGCATTGTTACAGATCTGTGGTTACACTGAAGTGTGCTTGCAGTGACAGCGATGGATACCGTCGGCGATGTAGGAAGCGGAAGAAATGAAAATAGTTTCATTAGAGTTACAAACATTCTTAATAAAATGATAAGCAATAGTTCAGTAGTTCAAACTTATTGATTTCGTGTCAGTATATGGAGCATACTTCCGTTGGTACCAATAGGCCTTCTGCTAATGGCAGACACGTCAGAAAGAACACATGTTACTCTGTAAAGTCAGTAATCATTAGAATATTGCGCTACTGCTGTTATGAGCCTCGAGAACGGTAACGGATGTAATATATGAAAAAATGAATCATATCGAGTCTGTCTGCCTTTCATTCAGGACTATGCATTACCTTAAAACAGAGAATTTGCTATTTCCAATAACTCTCCTCCATAGTTGGTTTCACTCTGTCTTTGGCAAGGAAGCGGCTCGGACGCCCGCCAGTGCAGAGTTGCGTACCTCAGCCGTCCACGCGTACTAAACTTACACAGAAAAAAATGAGCTACTCATACCGCAATGCGACACTGACGTTCAGTTTCTCGAAAGAGTTTGCAAGACCCAAAGCACTGGAAATGGAACAATTCGCACAAGAGTAAGTCCACATTTATTATAATCTCCTAGGCATTCATCATTCTGTCCTGAGCAGTATGGTGTCCGTGAAGATGGTCAATGATACGGCGTGCGACGAAAATCTTAATGCGATGCGTGATAGTCTTAAATTGCGACACTCTAACAGACTTATAAGTAATGTGCAGGTCGAACATGCAGGGCTCAGAGAAAGGACTATACGGGTCTTAGAATTATCGTTTGAGGTCCCCACCAAGATGGTGGTTACTGGGCTGAACCCCTCTGCAAAAATCACCAGGCAAACTGTCGATATATAGTTGCACTTCACCAAAAAAACTGTTCTTAACAGGGTGCGACAGATCAGAATTGACTTTCCAAACATGTTCCGTCATATTTGTACATCGGCGGCTGCTGAACCAATATCTATGACCGTCAACTGAGGATGCGCTTGGGATGTGGACAAGAAGCTCTTATAATTCCAGCTCTTTGCAACAACGAATTATACCATTTGGGTGTCGCAGGTGATGAGGATGGAAGTCGTCTCCGCGGTTGTGCCAAACGAAGCTTTCCTCCCTGAGAGTTAGGACTCTAATTTGTCTCCGAACACCAACAGCCATGTGCGCAAAAATATCTAAAGCGGAGGAGAAAACGCTGGCTGGCTCTGTCGGATTCCTGCCAGACACTATCTCAGAAAGAAGGTGACCCAAACTGCAGCGATCCTAAACTGCAGGGCAGGACGAATCACTCATGAAGCCTCCAGACCGCGACCTGCTGGGGACGGCAAAGGCGATCACATTTACAGTGGCATGCCTTTGGATGTAGGACAGCAGCCGGAACTAACCCACGACTTCACAGCTGGCGAAACACTGACCACTATAGATAGAGTGCCTCAAGAAGACGACCACCAGCTCAACACAATGATGTGGTGCGATGATGATGAAAGCCCGCACGATGGGGCGGCTGCAGCCATGCCACTCCGCGAATTTTAACGGATGGCTTGAGTGAAAGGGCGGAGGGGCCCTGGGGCTTGCTGCCGATGACGGAGCCCTTCCGGAACACTGCGGCTCTTCGTGCTTTCATGAGCGCTTCTAATATCGTGATTCAATGGCAAGCCTACCGGTTAGGCGCTATTAATCTCAACACAATCGGTACATAGCTCAAGTTCCATATATTCCTTGAAATGTTGAGGGCTGCAGACCTCGATATGGTCCTCCTGCAGGAAGCTCGCCTAAATGTGCTCTCACTTATTTATGTATACGACATCTGCAATACGCCTTGCGTGGGCAGTGGATGCGGGACAGCCAGCCATAATCCTAGAGGATGGTAGCAAGATAGACAAAGTGATCTACCTTCCGCTGACACAGGGCCTCCGCATCACCTATTGGAGCATGATGACCATCAACTTACGCCATATGCTTCCTCTGGTACCGATAAATGAAGAAAAGGGCTCAGTTTCATATGGAAGAGGTAAGGCCATTATTTGGGGCCTGTTAGGATCACATCGCCCTCAGAAGCGACTTCAACTGCGTATTATCCATGAAGGACCAAATGCTGGACCTCATCACTTGCACAGAATTGCTGGTAAATGAACTGCGTGTCGTAGGTACATGACGATTCATACACGGAGACTAGCAAGGATTCACGTACGTCACCAGCCACTCGGCAAACTGTTGTGGTTGGCAGGAGAGCCAACCCGTATTTCTAAAGGAGGCCGAAATGCACGCGTTTTAGCTCACGCAGGCTGACGTGAGGTCTGGAACATGACAAGGGAATTAGAATTGAGAAAAACGGACGTAGCTGGTGGAATACTTAACTTTAATCCATTAATGGAGAACGTCGCTCTTTATGGTACATGTTTCACAATATCAATAGAAACTGATCATGGCGCCTTGCTAGGTCGTAGCAAATAACGTAGCTGAAGGCTGTGCTAACTATCGTCTCGGCAAATGAGAGCGTAATTTGTCAGTGAACCATCGCTAGCGAAGTCGGCTGTACAACTGGGCGAGTGCTAGGAAGTCTCTCTAGACCTGCCGTGTAGCGGCGCTCGTTCTGCAATCACTGATAGTGGCGACACGCGGGTCCGACGTATACTACCGGACCGCGGCCGATTGAAAGGCTACCACCTAGCAAGTGTGTCTGGCGGTGACACCACAAGAACCACATTGACCGTGTCTTCATCTGCCCACCATTTACAGTAGCAACACTTGGTGCAGTGATATGGCTGACAGCATCCTCTGACCATGTTGCTGATGTCTGCACATTATCCTTACAGCAGCAGAAGGTGTAGTGTGGTCGGAACTTCTGGAAACTGGATGTTGTGCTCCTCAAGGAACCATAGTGTCGGCAGTTGATAACAGAGAAATGAAGGGGATGTGAGTGTCGCCTACCATCATATCGGTCCACACTTAGGTCGTGGTTCCAATGTGCCAAGCCCACCCTCTGAGGCACCCTCGTGCAATGCAGTCGTGAAACAATGCGTCACATCACCAAGCAATGGAGTACTACTTTAGGTTGCTATGGGAGATTTATGGTCAAGCGCCATCTGATGCACGTCAGATGGAATTTTGGTGATAAAAGGCGTGGTCTTCACGCTCATTCGATGCCCCCTGGAGGACTGAGTTGTACGTGCACATTGTGAGGATTGCATCGAAGGCGAATCCCCGCCCAAGCACCCTACCATCCGCAAAAACAACAATACCGGAGAACGTTGGCACATATCAGATGACCGACACCTAATGGTCCGAAAGAATATTGCAGATACATTTGCGGATCTCTACAGGCGGTATTATGAAGCAGATAATGATGACGCCTCAGCGACAAACGACGATCTCTATTCACTGACTGGTGTTCTTGATTGCGAGGCTGCGGCGACGTTAACAGTCTTAGTCACGACTGATGACTGAAGCTGCTCTTCTCCAAGCGGTTGCCAACAAATCACCGGGCCCAGGTGATTTCCCGGTAATCTTTCACCACGCTTCCAAAGACCATACGGCTCCATGCTGGGTAAAGATGTACCAGGAACGGATAACTCCGCTTCCAAAGACGATACGGCTCCATGCTGGGTAAAGATGTACCAGGAACGGATAACTCCCGGCGTCCCTAAACCACTTGATTTCATCATGGGCCTCCTTCTCCCTAATCTCAAGTCGTCAGGTGTCAGGGAACATTATCGCCCTTTCACTATGCTTCACAGGAACTTAGAATTCTTTGCACAGATACTGGCAGCTTCCAGTTACTGTGATCTCCCCCGAATCGTTTCCTTGGACCAAACGTGTTGCTGATAACGGTAATATACAGACAGTGTTCGGATATTGTAGGGACGTTATCATCCTGGCAGAGGCTTATCGCTTGAGCGGAGCTTTTGTGTCGGTGGATTTCGACCACGCCCTTGGTAGGGTGAATGACGCTGCCTGGAGGTGGTGTTGCGACACATGGCCTTTCCCCCCACCTTTCATCTACACTGCTATGCGTCTTCTTGTGCTGTACGCCACATGTGGTTGATGGATGCATGACAGGCTCGTTTACCATGTCCCGATCGGTAGAGCAGGGATGCCCACTATCAGTGATTCTGTACGCCATCGCCCACAAGCCGCTGTTATATGGGCTGCTATGCTGGCTGACGGGAATTGCTTCCAGGGATCTCTTTTTCATCTGCCGAGAGTACACTGACGACAAGATACACTTAAAAGTTTAGGGAATGTCTTCGCACGCAGCCCCAGGTCAGCGGTGATTAATTATAACCGAATTCTTCAAGGGATACGTATCAGTGTCTAAGACAGTCTGCTACAGACATTGAACGTGATTCAAGGTGTTTCTTATGTCAACATTCACCTGGCATCCAGAATACCCTTTTGGGTACCATTTTACTGATGCTAAAGATGATGATACACAGGGTGGTGGTGGTCTTTGGCTAGTTCGCCTGAGCAGGGATGTGAAACTTAAAGTCCGATACAATACACACACCCTAACAATCAGCGACGATGGCCTGGGTCTCGTCAGCGTCCAATTATGAGCTGCGGCCCTCTATGTCAATACGCTATTAAAGCTGTGGATCAGCATAACTTGCGGCACCCTGATCCCACCTCCAGACTACTAGCCATGTAATGGAGCATCTATGTTCATCGCTTTCTCACGTTAAGACCTTTTTCGTTGCCTTCAGTTACATTCACGCCGATATCCCACGCACCAGGGCCCCTACGGAGTGTGATTGTTCGCCGTCTGATGATGAGAGGACATACCCAGGAGGTGATAGAACTACGTCAACCTATGATAGCTTGGCCCGAGTTGCAGCACGCAGTACTCCACCCACTTCCTGATGCGAAGACCATACGACTTGGTATCTAGTGGTCAACCAAATGACACGGCAACGGCTCCTTGCCATTAATATGGCCTAATCTCCACTTTGTCGACAGTGTTGTCTTCACAGACACAGATTCACATGGCATGGATTGGAGGTCTTCTGCGGATATGTGGCAGTTAATACGAAAAATGCTCGCCCTTCATCTTCGCACGGCCCCATGTACAGTGGACCCACAATCCCTTTTCGTCCCGTATGAAGCAAAAGCATTCTTGATTTTTATGCTTTTCTACAGGAACTTTTTACTCTCTTCAGCACTACCCACGCTCATCGGTAGTACAATGCCAATTATTTTGGCATCGTGTTGTTGGACTCTCCCTGCAGGTGGGGTGTGCCGGGCATGAGAATGTAAATTTGTAGTGAGTGTATAATTCTCAGAACGAGGAAAAGTGATGGGTATGTGACATAATTCTTCGAGACGACGAGCCTGGACCTCGTCTGCAGGCCAATGGGCTTACTATGCAACCACTAACACACAGCCGTGGCTGTGTTATTTTTGCTTTCGTAACACAAGATCCCAACTGCGCAACATAACTGACAAAAAAATAAAAGAAAACTTCGGGTCGCTGGATAGAGTTCTGCTCACGTTTTTTTTATCTATATTTTTTCAGCAGTGACTGCATTATTTCATTTATGTGTTTGAAAGACAATATAATGAAAAAAACATGTCCATTTGTATGCCGTTTACGGAATTTCTATTAAAAAATACAAGAATGGGCACCACTAGAACGGCAATAAGAATAAGTTTATACGAAACAATTTGTTCCCTTTCTGGTAGCTATTTATCGTCCATTGCTGGAATAACAAAGAGTATCTAGCGACTGGAAAAAGCACAAATCAATAAAAAAGTCACCTCCTGTGCAGTGGCGTCCGAATCGAATTCTGATAGTGGAAATTTTCGT
Organism: Schistocerca gregaria; assembly: GCF_023897955.1. Taxonomy (NCBI): domain Eukaryota; kingdom Metazoa; phylum Arthropoda; class Insecta; order Orthoptera; family Acrididae; genus Schistocerca; species Schistocerca gregaria. The sequence continues at coordinate 217,704,360 of NC_064927.1, forward strand.
TGCTTGTATTTGGTCGGCATACGGAGAAGTGGTGGTTGCTTTAATTCCCTGATCGCCAGGCTTTTGCGCCAGCATTCTGGATTAGATTCCAAGCTTCTCGGCTGTGTGTAATAATGTGAGGTAATGTTACACTATTGACGGTCGTCCGCAGGTGTTACTCGAGAAGAGCATGCTATGTTTCGGCACTGGGTATCACCCTCCCACTTGTCACATCACCAATACACTACACAAACACAACACAACTCTGTACATGTTCCCGAACAATCACCTACATTCTGAAACTACACAAATGGATGTGTTCTCATACACTGTCTGATCAAAATTATCCGGACAACCCCAAAAACATACGTTTTTCATATGAGATGTATTGTGCTGCCACCTACTGCCAGGTAGCCCATATCAGAGACCTCAATAGTCATTAGACATCGTGAGAGAGCAGAATGGGGCGCTCCGCGGAACTCACGGACTTCGAACGTAGTCAGATGGTTCGGTGTCACTTGTGTCACACGTTTGTATGCGAGATGTCCACACTCCTTAACATGCCTAGGTCCACCGTTCCCGAGGTGATATTGAAGTGGAAACGTCAAGGGACACGTACAGTACAAAAGTGTATAGGCCGACCTCGCCTATTAACTGACGGAGACCACCGACAGTTGAAAAGGATCGTAATGTGTAATAGGCAGACATATTTCCAGACCATCACACAAGAATTCCAAACTGCATCAGCATCCACTTCAAGTACTATGGGTGTGGCTAATGCCCGGTAAACGTCATCTGCCAGCGTGTGTAGTGCCAACAGTAAAATTCGGAGGCGGTGGTGTTACGCTGTGTTTTTCATGGAGGTGGCTTCCACCCGTTTTTGTTTTGCGCGGCACTATTAGAGCACAGGCCTACATTTATGTTTTAAGCGACTTCTTGGTTCCAACTGTCGAGGAGCAACTAGGAGATGGCGATTGCATCTTTCAACACGATGGAGCACCTGTTCATAATGCACGACAATAACAACCCTGTAATGGACTGGCCTGCACAGAGTCTTGATCTGAATCTTATAGAACACTCTGGGATGTTTTGCAACACCGACGTCGTGCCAGGCCTCACCGACCGACATCGATACCTCTCCACAGGGCAGCAATCCGTGAAGAACGGGCTGCCATTCCCCAAGTAACCTTCCAACAACTGATTGAACGTATGCCTGCGAGAGTGGTAGCGAAGGGTGGGCCAACACCATATTGAATTCCAGCATTACCGATAGAGGGCGCGACGAACTTGTAATTCATTTTCAGCCAGGTGTCCGGATACTTTTGATCACATAGTGTATATCCGCAGAGAAAGAACAACTTTTCCGATGGGCAACTGAACCCACCCCGTGGGATATCCCAGCCAACAATGACATATGACACATTTGTACTTATCATAATGACTTATTAGGCCAGGTTATGGAACAAGTCACTTTCTACTTACTGTGTGCATGGAGATTAAATGTCTTGTTCCGTTAACACCCACATTGTAAACATCCGGACCATACCCTTGCTGTTCATTCATCACTAATGTTATAAGATTTTTATTGGCTGTGGAGCACACAATACGTCTTCAAGCGTTTATATTCGGCATACTGCATGCTCATCCAATGCAACCCCTACACTTGTTCACCTTACAGTTATATATTATTATCCCTGTGCCTTAGAAGTCTACATATTAAGTAACATTTCAGTGTGATTCGTAAGACTGACTCATACCGATGACTGTCACATAACGACTTTCTCGTAAAGCCGGCTAAGTTAACGGTAACTACATAGGGAAAATAAAACGTCCAAGTATTTTATGCCAATAATCAGAGACGAACCTAGGAATAGATTTACACGATGTACGTAGGGTGTCCGAGGAGGAACATACGGAATTCTGTGACATTTTACGAATAGCTATTGTACTCATAAAAGCTTCAGAAATCAGAAAATAGGAATTTTCTAACGGTTTCTTTGGTTTTACTGTTTGAGTGTGATCATTACGAAAGTTTTGCTTATAGATCAGGTACAAGCTGCAGCGATTTTATAACGCAGCTTTATAAAACAGTCTTTTGTTTTCCTTCCGCTAAAATCTCTGACGCATTGTTGGTAGCCATGCGTTGCTGCGGAAACGTATGCCTACTAACGTCTGCTCTCAGCTGACTGCCATCGGGAGGGTGCAGAGAACAGCCGGAGCTGGGCGGGCTGTTTAGCGACGGCACACACCGGCACAAGGGCGGGGTGAGTAGGCGAGCTGTTTGTATTGCGTTTTTGCAGTAAGTAACTCAGGGGCTTCTGTAGAATAGCCAACTTTATCTCGCGTGCAGAATTAGTTATTATGGATATTTTGTTTTTAATTGCAGTTAAATTTCTCACTAGTGGAGCAACCTCTTCCTATAAGTGATTATTAAATGCTCTCGAAGGTTGAGATGTGGCTGTAGGTTTATTTGGGAACGAGCTTTAACTACTGACGCATTAACTAGCGTCTGCTAACTCAGCGAAAGAGTCCCGTATCTGAAGGCACACGAGGGTTAGACGTCTGTGGCAGGATTGTTAAGTGCGGTAACAGCTGATGTCACAGGCTTTCCCACCAAGTTAACAGACAGGTGGAACTTGGCAAGGCACAAACTAGCTGGTGCAGTGACTGCTGTCGCTGTGACAGCTGCCGACTGCGTGCTGAATGTGGTAAAGTGTACGGACGCTTTTGCATGCGGTGCGATTTCTAATATTTTAAGTATGATTCGGGCAGAATACTAACGTTGCGAGCCACTCTTCTAAAATGAGATTCATAATTAGAAAATAATTCGCTTGATAGTCACTTCGTAGTCGCCACGTGGACTTTAGCGGTAAGGTGGATAAGTCTATTTGGCACTCTAGCTCGCTCTCAAACGTTAGCTTATCGTCGCAATTATTTCGTGGCATTAGATATGAATTATAAGCATCTGTTGATGTGATCTGATGTGTTCAAGTAGTGGTCATGTGCTGTGGACGTAACGTAATCTGAATTGACTTTGTGTTGGACTAGGACGTACCCCGAATTTACCACATGATGGGAGCGTGCGCCTTAATTGCTTCGGCTGTCCGAGCACGACTCGCTGCTAGACCTAAATGTCCATATGTAGTCGTTTGTGTACCTACAACCTGCAATCTGTAATTCCGTTAGAATGGAGACATTTTAGTTGAATATCGCTGGCCAGGCAATGGTTGATATACACGATATTCCAGTGCATGTGTTCGTACGAGGTATGCTGCAATGTTCTTTCAAGCATGCTTCGTACGTCATTGCATTGTACAGTCGAAGGTTTTTCGTATTCGCACCTGAGAATACATTTCATGTATCCTGTTTCCTGTATTCAATTATTGTCCCCAAATTGTCTAAAGAGACACTCACTTGAAATTTAAAGAGTAAATGGAATCTTGTGACCACGTATATATTTTTTTCGTTTTAATACGATATTCGTACTGAAGTAAATGTTTTACCCATATTATATTACGACTCCAAAGATCCTGTTTACTATTCGTACAAATACATGCAATCGCATTGTACTACAGCATGATTTACTTACCTTGCAGATACTGTTGCAGAGAAAAGAGGAACAGATCTTCTGTTGCACAGACAACATTTTTAATTTCAAGGCCACTGGCAGCAGTTTTTTTCTATGTCTCAGGGGGACAGAATACGTAATTAGTGCCTGACAAGTTCCAAGGTAGAATTATTGACAGTTAAACGTAATAATTAGCTTACAAACTTTCATACGATGACTGATAATATCCAACAAACCAAAACTTAGATGATGCTGAAGGAGCAACTTTGTGATATGTGATCAAAGTTTGATGTGCCATTCTCATTGATACAGGGTGTTTCCATGCTATTGGCACAAGTTTTCAGATGTTATCGAGAAGGGAAAACGTAACCCTTTATACAGAAACGAAATCCGGAAACGAGTGCATCAAAGAAGGTAGGCAGTGCCGGTTCTAGCCTAACAAAGGATGATGCCACACCCTTGTAAAAGTAAGCAAACAAAGCTCTGCAGCTGTAATGGAGATTAAGACACATAGTGTGAACACAAAAATATTTATCGAAAAAATATATAAATATTTCCACTCTACTTGAGTTGTCCCAAAAAATGATTCAAATGGCTCTGAGCACTATGGGACTTAGCTGCTGTGGACATCAGTCCCCTAGAACTTAGAACTACTTAAACCTAACTAACCTAAGCACATCACACATATCCATGCCCGAGGCAGTATTCGAACCTGCGATCGTAGCTGTCGCCCGGTTCCGGACTGTAGCGCCCAGAACCGCTCGGCCACCCCGGCCGCCTGTTGTCCCAGAAAGCGTTGCTTTCACAGCTTTTGATGAATGGCCCAACTAAGAAGGCCACCACCCTCTCTCGTTGTATTGTTCTAAAACAAAGGGCGATTGTTCACTGATCCCCCTACCCTTCAGTGATTCTCCTACTGTTCTGAAACAAAGGGCTACTGTCGCTCAATAGATGTTAGCTATACACGTCAAGTACAGACTGCGATATCAGTTTCGAATGTGTGAAATTGTCACGGTAGGCTCTTTACCTAATGGTGTGTTTCTTGTTGTTCTGCTTAGTTCTGCCTGAACTGCAATCAGACTGGTTGTAATTGATGAAGCGAGCACACACGACGAAGATCGCGGGATCGCTTGTCGAAGTATTGTCCATAAAATGGAAACAACACCTTGGCAGAAGAACCGGAAATACACCATTAATCAATCGCGCGAGAAAACCTTAGAGAGAACAGCACTTTATTTATCAGAAACAGAACGAATTGCGTATAGCATAAAAAGTGCTACAGCTATACATTACGCATTATGAGTAAAAAATATGTTTATCTTGAAAAAAGACCTATAGATTTACAAAGTATTAGAATTACTGCCGAAACAGAAGATACAGTATTTTGAGTCTCACAAATAGCAGGGCTTAAAAAAGGTACTCCTCTCGAAGTCAACGGAAATTTGAGGAAGAATAACGCTGTACACAAAATTAAAATCGAAATAAGCACCAAGAAATGACGTAAGAGCCGCGATTACCATTAGGTCACTGGACAAAACCGACAGCTACAGTAGCAAATACCTCTTCATTCTGTAACTATGACAGTGATACCCTTATTCATTATTCAAGTAAGTATGTGAGAGGTTTGCAGAGCAGGCAAACCTCCCAAAAACATAGGTAGGCATCGTGAAGGATGGGGATAAAACAGGAATAATGTGCTGGAAGTGGCACGTCATGTAAACCTACAGTGACAGCATCAGCTCTGACATGAATTTCTGTAACATTGCAGTTTGTGTTTTCATGTTGAAGAGTACTCTCGATTACTTCCAGTGAAATGGCGATGTATGTGGGTACGGAATTACAAGCAAAATTTTCGCATGGAGATTAGCAAATGGAGACTGGAGGGAAGAGCTACTAACCTCTATCGGCCAGCACCCATGAAGGGGACTTCGGATGCCCACCATGTTTTCAAGTCTGTTCCAGCGGTTAAGAGAGTAAAGGAAAATAGCATAACAGTACAGCGTCAGGGGACTAACATACACACCGTGGGCAAAAAAAAAAAAAAAAAAAAAAAAAAAAAAAACACTTGGAAAGTACACTTGTGTGCAATACTTGAAGAGAAATGATGTGTCACTGCTCAATGAACCTTGGACGATGCGTACAGAATAGAGAACTGCTACAGTATAGTACAAAAGGTAAATGAAAGAAATACGGTATGGGATGGACTGAAATAACGATTTTATTCAAAGATAATAATTACACTGAAGTCACCACGATTTATGATAGTCGCCTGTACACTAGAGAAAGCGAGACGTTGTTCTTAGTAGGCTATCTGATCACTAAAAGCAGCAGTGCATGTTCTGAAACGTGCTCACATGCTGAGCCTGTTGGAGAATTCAAGAGGACGCCATAGGCTATCTTCGGTCATAAATATTCCTAACAATTATGAGGGTGAGTCAAATGAAAACCTTAAATATTTTTTAAATATTATTTATTGTGCAGAAGTGGTACAAAGCTGTATCCCTTTTCAACATAATCTCTTCCACGCCCAATACAAGTCCTCCAGCGCTTACAAAGTACATAAATTCCTTCAGAAAAAAATTCTTTTGGTAGTCCGCGCAACCACCCATGCACTGCGTGTCGTATCTCTTCTTCAGAACGGAACTTCTTTACTCCCATTCCATCTTTGAGTGGTCCAAACATATGGAAATCACTTGGGGCAGGGTCTGGTGAGTATGGTGGATGAGGAAGACACTCAAAATGCGGGTCTGTGATTGTTGCAACTGTTGTACGGCCAGTGTGGGGCCTTGCATTGTCGTGTTGCAAAGGACACCTGCTGACAGCAGTCCACGTCGCTTTGATTTGATTGCAGGCCACAGATAATTTTTTAGGAGATCTATGGTGATGCACTGGTGACAGTGGTCCCTCTAGGCATGTGGTGCTCCAAAATGACACCTTTTCGTTCCAAATGAGAGTCAGCATAACCTTCCCTGCTGATGGCTCTGTTCGAAACTTCTTTGGCTCCGGTGATGAGGAATGGCGCCATTCCTTGCTCGCTCTCTCCATTTCCGGTTGGTGGAAGTGAACCCAGATTTCGTCCCCAGTAACGGTTCTTGCAAGGAAGCCATCACCTTCTCGTTCAAAACGCCGAAGAAGTTCTTCACAAGCTTCAACACGTCGTTCTCTCATTTCAGGAGTCAGCTGCTGTGGCACCCATCTTGCAGACACTTTGTGAAACTGGAGCACACCATGCACAATGTGGTTTGTTGACCCATGACTCTACGGTCGCAGGTTCGAATCCTGCCTCGGTCATGGTTGTGTGTGATGTCCTTATGTTAGTTAGGTTTAATAAGTTCTAAGTTCTAGGAGACTGATGACCACAGAAGTTACGTCGCATAGTGCTCAGAGCCATTTGAACCATTTGATGCATGACTAATCTGTAAACATGCTGCAATGTCATTCAGTGTCACTCGGCGGTTTTCCTTCACTATGGCTTCAATTGCTGCAATGTTCTGTGGAGTCACAACACGTTGATCCTGACCTGCACGAGGAGCATCTTCCACTGCAGTCATACCATTTGCGAACTTTCTACTCTATTCGTAGACTTGCTGCTGTGACAAACATGCATCACCGTATTGAACCTTCATTCGTCTTTGAATTTCAATAGGTTTCACTCCTTCAATAAGCAAAAACCGAATAACAGAACACATTTCTTCCCTGGTGCAAGTCGCAAGTGGGGCTGCCATCTTTATACTGATGCTGCGACGGTATGTGTACATCTGCACTATGCTGCCACCTACAGGCCATTCTGCACGCTGTTTGTAGCACGCTTACCAATTTAAAGAACAACGGCGCGAAATTTCAATTGGGTATTACAAATTTAAAGTTTTGATTTCACTCACCCTCGTATTAATAAAATGACATTCATTAGATTTGAATAATTACTGATCTTACATGATTCTTCTTCTTTCGAAATATCCAGCACAATTAGACGTTTGAAATTAAAGTTGTGACACCCTGCCTCTGAGTGATGCCTACGTAGAGTGTACAGCTGACCTACCATGCCTACGGAGCCTAAGTCTCGGAGACGACGGACGAAAGTCCCAGATCGTAAACTCGGCGGCAAATGGATACCGTACGCGACTCGGCACACTGAAGAGAACTGTCCCCAGTAGCTCAGTGTTCCGGTATTAAACGAGGGGTCGACCAGTCGCTATCCACATGTAGATGCCCATGGGTTGACAGCTGCGGCCCCTAGCGGACATCGGTATAGTTCGTAGTTTCAACTCACAAATCTGCTGCGCTACGAGTGTTTCAAACGCGACTTATCGATTGTGGTTCGGTACTCTCTGGAGTAGTGACTACCGTTTCCACATCCCACAAGGCTGGTAAGCAGTTCTCGTGGTATGGCATTCCATTCCTGCACCAGCGCAGTTATTGGATGGTCATTCACACATGTGGATGTGCTGTAACATGTCTCCTCAGTGTATCTCTCATTTAAGTTGGAGAAATTGGAGTCTAGACCATTGGCCGAAAACGATCTAGTAGCACGAGCTGCTCCACCTGTGCTGATCTCTGTGGCTGTGCATTGCCATCCATGAAAATCAAGTCTGGGATAAGTGCAACCTTGAGAAGAAGAACATGATGAAAGAAAACAGTGTCACAGTAATTTTGAGCAGTGAGAGTACCGCGCTAATTTGGAGGTCAGTACTCCCACTCAACATTACGTCTCCCCACACCATAACAACTGTACCACTTAACAACTGTACCACCAGAACGACCAAGCTCGACTATGTTCTTCGTCACATTAGGCGTTCCCACCTCTTGCCAAATGAGAGTACTTCCAGGGTCACTGGTCTCACCTGACAAGAGCACGTGACCCCATTCCTCTTTGGTCCAGTCCCTATGCTCTTGGTACTATTGCAAACAATGCCGCCGCTGAGCGGGTGTAGAACAAAACACAACATCTCATCGTCTGGCATGGAGACCATCTAGACCTCTGCTTGACGCAGGGCAAGCAGCCATCTGCTGCAGCAGTTGACGATGGTCGACCACCTCCTCTTCTTCGAGCAACAGTGCCTGTGGTTCAGAACTCTCCTCATGCAAAATAACTAGGCCGTTAATAATACCAATCTACTGGTCTCCCCTCCCCACAAATCGTCCTCCTTTCAGTTTTCCGATTATTCCTCCCCATTTGAAATCATCCATTAGCTGCGTCTGTGCCGTTTTGTAATGAGGAATACCACTGCAATGCATCGTAGCTGCTCGCCAGTTGACACACACCGTCTTTTCACGTATCCTCAGCCACCTCAGAACCGTTTGCGCTATAGTCATGCTGACCTCACGCCTTGTCACGTCCAACTTTCTGTGCACGACTGAAGATTTCTGGCAAATTCCTCTCACAGTTTCATTCATTTCTACCGAGTAGTTAACAGGTTGTGTTACTTTATCTGGATCGCCTCAAGTATTGTAGAGCAGTGTAGTGCTGAAATAAACAGACACAAATTAAGTCATTTAACTCTTTCTTGCGCAAAGGCTCTACTTCGTTGCAATCTGGCTGCGTAGTACTAGTAAAAGAATATGTGACGTGTAATGTCTATTCTTTTATACTATATCCCATTGTTCGCGTATTGAAAGCGTGTCTTGCTTGGTCCTGTGCGGATTCCCAGGGCACGTCAATAACGTTCTCTGTTTTACCTCTACAATAGTGGTAAGTCCTGCTTGAATGTGTCACTACCACATCGTGGCATCACTGCAGATTTAGTCATGATATTCGTGGGACGGTGATTATGTTAACAAATACAGCCACACGCTTCTTATTTATCTACATACGAATTATTATTAATCGCTTACATTCCCAGCATCCCCTGCTAAGTAGCCAGTAGCGATTGCACCATATTTAGGGGTCAAGATAGACGCTACAGTGAACACCCAAATTTTGGGTACTATTCACTTACGATACTAGGGCCATTCTTGCACCCTCGACACGATATTTTACAAACGTTAATTTTTATGCATTCTGCGGACATACTCCCGATCGTGACTGTCCTCCATTCATTGTTACCTTCCCGACCCGTCTCTCTCTCTTCCGTTCCTCTGTGCGCGTCGCTTTAGCACGATCACCACCCGCCTGTCACGATTTGATCACGTGAACACTGCGTTAGGGTACACAATATCAAAACATGCGTTTATCAAGTGATAATCTCAAGAGCAAGATACTTTTCGAAGGATTCCTTTGTCGTGGAACTTATTAGCCATACATTTAAACCGAAGGAGCTCTGACTCCTGGGACAAATTCAGGTATTATTAATATTATTATAATTATTTCAGGATGAATTACACAAAGATAAATTAATAATAAAATATTGCTGCATTCCTTTTAACTTGTGCCAAGCCGCTCTATTCAGGTGATCCTATTTGCGAACACCGCGGTGGTCAATGAGATTGTTGATGTGATCTCTCCAAGAACTTTTTGGTTTTCTTCGTTTACATCTTCTAGGTTGTTCGCATTTAAAAATTTTCTTTTATCACCAATGATCTGGCATTCTCGATAAATACCCAATCCTCTTTACTAATTTTCTTTCAATTCTTTCACTGTTTCGGTTGCCTCCATTCCAGCTCTTACTTCATCGTCAATTTTTTCCTCAATTCTTGGTATTCTGGCGCTTCTGGGTAAATAATTAATTTCCTCAGCTATCAGCCTTCGTTTGAGTTAAGCATTTAAAGTCCGTAGCTTTGATCCATTGCGTAGACCAGGTTCAACCATTAGCCTTCCCTCTCTTTTTTTATTGTTGCAACAAATTTTCTTGGACCATAAAAAAGAATTCATACATTTATTCACCATGTTACTTTTCTACTTTCTTGTAAAATTTTTTTCTGTTTTTGCTTCTGTGCTATATGACCCATTTTTGGCAATATATGCCCCCAAATATTTAAATTTTACTACCTGTCTCATAACTGATTTTGCATTGATATGGACTTCAAATCTTGTGTCAATGTACACTACCAGACATTCTGTTTTTGTTAGATTAATTTTAGTGCTCATTTGCCATATTGCTGACATAAGCGTCTTATAATGAATTAAAGATCCTGTTCTTCTTGTCTTAGAATACCTTAATCATTATTAAAAGGCCGGCCGCGGTGGTCTCGCGGTTAAGGCGCTCAGTCCGGAACCGCGCGACTGCTACGGTCGCAGGTTCGAATCCTGCCTCGGGCATGGATGTATGTGATGTCCTTAGGTTAGCTAGGTTTAAGTAGTTCTACGTTCTAGGGGACTGATGACCACAGATGTTAAGTCCCATAGTGCTCAGAGCCATTTGAACCATCATTAAAAGCTATCCCCATTGCATCACTACTGTTCTGCCCTCTTAGGAGAGCCACTCCTGCGTAGAAACTGAGCAATGTAGGTGGCAAACTACAACCTTGTCTCTGCCCCTTTAGTCGCATTAATACATTCTTATAGTTTTCACCCCCTTCTAATCTCTACCTTATTACTCTGTACATTTCAATAACGATATGTAAAGGATGATCATCCAGATCTGCATCTTACATAGCTGACCACAGTTTCGTTCTAGAAATCGTGTCATAAGCTTTTGCTAAATCTACAAAGGCAATGTGTAAATCCTTCCCTACTGCTATCAGGTTCCCCATTAGCTTTTGTTAAATAAAGAGATTATCTGTTCTGTCTACATTCACATCCAGTGTTCTGCCTTATTTTCTCAAACATAATTTTGCCAAACAAGCGGCCTATAGTGCAGTTCATACTAAAGCCTCTGTAGCAGTTAATGTCTTTGCATTCCCCTTTTCGAAAATGGAAACCATATATGATCTTACGAATCCGTTGAGAACACTTTTTCCTAAGGAGCATTATTGCTTTTTTGCAAATGCTGTCATCCAGCTCTCAATAACTCCACAGAAATATTTCTGGGACCGGATGATCGGCCGTTCTTCATTTTAGCTAACGCATTATTCACTTCCATCATTGTAATTCTCATATGTCTAAAAGTCTCGCCAGTCTTACCTTCTTCATAGTTTGTGTACTCGGATCTGGCTTCGATTACATGACCGCTATTATATTTTTCCCATTTCCTTAAAGGAATTAAGTAAATTTCCTTATCCAGAATGGCAAAATAAAATTCCAAACAGTGAATGATGCACACACAAATGTAACAGTGGACTGTAAGAATAAGACCATCTGGGACTATCTGAGATCTGGACTCAATTTTTACCTAAACGGAACCCGATTATAATTTTAAAACCCTACACTTAACTTGAATGACTGGTGTTGAACTGGCCCGGAGAAATTTTGTGACTTATATGTCGCAACGGAAACAATTCTGCTCGAAAGCTGTGAAATGAAAGTGCAGCGCAGGAGCAAACCAGCTAAAGGAAAGAAAGCCTTGCGCAGTGCTCTGCAGGAACATGCAGCTATTGTACGCAGATCATGTGTCAATTTTAGCCACTGTGATCCACGAAGCGCAGTGCGAGAACACACATTACAAAACAAAATTTTTGTAGGAAGACATACTAGTTTTAATGTCTCAGTTGACACCGCAGTTCAGTGCATTATTCGTACAAAACATTACGTGCACCTCAACATATTATCAAACTACCAAATCTTCATATCCTTATCTGGAACCGGTCAGGATGGAAAAAGGGTGACTCACTCTGTATATTACACAACTCTGAATACTGTAGTAAACCAGTTAAATTGGCGATCCATTCAAATCAAAGTACTTGATAAGTACACCGTCACCAATTAATTGCTTGAATTGGTGCGTGTTACGCGTCCCAGATTTCTTCAGCACAGAAGTTGTGTTGAAACTCGTATATCGTAGTGAACGAGCGGATAGTATTTATGACGCCGGAATCGGGAGGAAATCAGACAAGTACGCGCAACGAAGCGGAACAGCGAGCGACAGTATAGGAAAAGCTGCCGCTTTTCCGCTGCCGTTGCGGATCGTTCCTTTCGCGGCCGTCACACACTGATCTACCGACCTTTTATTGGCTTCAACGGTTACCAGAGCGGCCTCCTCTGCAATTCACATCGAGACAATAGACGGCCGAGCCGCTTCTGGCACCGATGCAATATCGCCGCCGCCGGCAATAATTCAGTGTGTGTGGCCCGGGCGTGTGTTGCACTGCCAAGGGTTCGATGCGGCGTGCGCAGTGGACCACTCGAGCTGCAGTGCCGACACAATGGTGGCGCATCCCCGATTCCATCTCTCTGCGAAACCAGACTAACTGACGCGATAAGAGTCTCCTCATTCGGTACCGTAAATCAATTTAGGGATAACGCTAATAGTTTGCAAATTCGGCTCCAGCGGAAGCGCTGTAGCAAATATGTATGAAAGGGCGGCGTTTGTGGGTTCTTGGTGCTCGGTTCCTACTTGAGTTGAGAACGTAGGGTAAGAAGTAATTGGCTTAGCCCTGACCAGAGGCTATTTGTATAGCTATTCGAACACCTGTCTCACAGTGGCTGCGTGACAGTATGTAAAGCAAGATTTGAAAGACGAACCGGAGTTGCCGCCCTGGCAGATTTTGCAAGAGATTTAATTCGGCAGAAATTAACGCTCAGCTGATGACGTCATTTGTATGTGCAATGTTTTCTAGAAGATTTTAGAAGCGCGTCACTTCTACGAATCGGTTCAAACGTTGCACGAAGGTAGATAAATTCAATGTGGCACGTTAAATTCGTTCTTACATGGCTTGAATGCGCGGTAAAGCCTAAAATAGTAAAATAAATAAAAAGTGCGTTCTCACGATCAAATTGAAATCTCACTTTCAAAAATTTAGCTTCATTCCGATTTTACGTGAATAAAACATTTCTTTTGTGCGTCTTTTTACGCACGCCATGTTAAAAACTCTTGCGATTTAGTTCAAATTTGTCGAGAAGTTATACATTAACCGTTGTTAATGCTCATCTTGTTGTTTGGTGACAGCTTTATCTGTTGCCACGATCTAAGCAACATGGTTCGAAAGACAATAACATAATCTATACCGGATCAGTGTTCACAATAGTCAACAATATACATTGGTTGTAAAAACTGTGGTAGAGTGAAAATAGGGAACCAGAATGAAAATTCTCCTATCAAAGCACAAACAAGTCGAATATGTCCCAGGGAGAGTTAACTATGTGAGAGAAGAGAACTAGCTTTTCGATTTACTTGGCAGCTTCAGATACATTTAAATCAAGACATCGTGATGTATTCGCGCTTTTCTACCAATGATCCCTAATTCCCCAGCGCAGTGAACATTTTTAATTGAAACCTGTTGGTATCTCTGTATCAATTTATAGGCTGAAGTCTGTGATCCCAAAATGAAGAAGATTACCCAGCCATAGTAAACAATACATGATATCGTATGGCTGAAGTGCATACATCTAATAGCTAAAGCAGTTTTTCGGGAGGGATAAAATTTTACGCGTTGGATTTCTTCGTGGGGGGAACGATAAAATATTTTTTTGATTTATGATTGGCTGGATGTTGGATGACATGATGACATGTCTGATATGTACGACATGACATCATGAATCATATTACGTTACTTGACACGATGCATTATATTACGTGACATGAGTACTAATTCTAACAAGTAAAGAAAAAGCTAGTAAGCCAAGTTGTTTTGATTTAAATGTCTTCTAAGCTGCCAGATGAACTGAACAGCTAGTTCCCTTCTTTTACATCCCTAACATTGTTCAGGACGTTGTAGCGTTTTCCGTGCTTTGAGAAGAACATTTCTCATTCTGGTGATATTATGTTCCTATGAATGAGCACGACGGACACATACGCCCACGGCCTGCTTGTTCGCAGGCTTATCCGTCTGAAGCCTTCTGTGGCTTTTAGATATGGGAATGATGAGTTTCAGAACGGCGTGTAATGCAACTAATTGATGGTTCACCCATTATATGACACCTGTTGTCGCTCAAAATAATATAGCCTCGGCCAGATACAATGGTTTTCTTTGTTTATAAAAGTAAGGACAAGTAGTCACTATCCTGAAGAGAAAGTAACTCCTCGAATTGGAGAGGTTGTTCATGTGATTCTCGGATGAAATTATCATATTTACGTCCAAAATTAGTACACTAATCATGATCTAGTTGACAAATTAACGAGTAATAATACCATTGTTATAGGTGCCGTGCGTCGAAAGAGAAAGGAGTTCCCTTACTACATGAAAATTTAAAAAGTGGGAAAGGTCGAATAGGTAACAAAATGTAAAAATAAATAACTGTTGCTGAAGTGGAAGGATAAGAGACACGTCCTGATAAACGGTATAGGATGTTTCAACCAGAAGTTTACATCCTTAAAAATTTATATAAATTTATTGAAAGAAGATATAAAGCTGGGGTTAGTGTTATTTTGTAGGGAAACACGTACATTTTTTACCTTAAAGTAAAAATATTGTATGTGGCTTTCGCTGGTTATCCTACAGACATCCCGCCAGAAGTCAGTTTCTTCCCAAACTCGCTGCAGCATTGCAGAAGTAACTTGCTCAGTGGCGGCGTAAATTCTTCCTTTACGTTCAGGTAGAGAAACTGGCACACGAGGTAAAACACGATATTCTTGATGAATCCCCTTTTTAAAAAATCGACTGGTGTCTGGTCTGGGGGAAGTGGAGGCCATGCAGTTGGCGCACCACGGCCAATCCACTGACCTGGAGAGCGGTCACGGAGAAAATACCGGACGTCAGCCAGGTAGTGGGGTGGTGCACCATCTTGCATGAAGTAAACATTTCGTTCTTGGTCATCCTCATCGATCTGTGGTATCAAAACTTGTTGTAACATATCCAGGTAAGCATCCCGTTAAAGGTTCTCTCACAGAAAGAAGGGACTGTACAGTTTGTTCTTGCTCAATGCACAAATAGAGTTCAGTTTAAGGCTATCACGAGCATGTTACTATGTTTGCTGTGTGTTTTCACTGCCCCAAATCCTACAGTTACATGTGCTAACCTTGCCACTTAAGTGAAAAGTCGACTCATTAGAAAAGATGATTTTGCCCAAGAAATATTCATCCTCATGTAATCAATTTGACATGTCCGCACAGAAGTTCTTAAGAGCAATTTTATCAGCGTCTTTTATCCCTTGCACGATAGTCAATCTGTACGGTTTCAAATGCAAATGGTTTCACAACACACGCCAAACAGTCGTATGTGGGATTTGCAGTTCGCGAGATGTACGTGGGGTCGATGTCGTAGGGATATTGATAAAACTAAAAATTCTAAGTCTACTGGGAGGATCTTTAGCGTACTTGATACGGAAATTACGCTGAACTGTTGTCGCAGACATAGATTCTTCATACCAAAACACACAGCTAGAACGCTCGGGTCCAGTGAAGACAGTCATCTTTAATATAACTGCCGCTAGAGCTACATACGGTGCGATTAGTCTCTAGCGAACCACAAGAGACAAAGGTTGATGTATTTCCTTACAAATTAACATTGCAGTCATCTCTGTAGGTACTCTGAATCAATTTATTAGAATTTTCAAAGTTGTAAAGTCCTTTTTGAAACACCTTGTTCATTCCGTGATGACAGATTTTATTTCAGAAATAAATTCAAAGAGCGACATCGTGTCATGGGGTACAACAAAAATATGTGAGGCGTGGGCAGGAGCGATTCTTAGTTGTAAACCTACCAAATGGCTAGAAACAGACTGAAGAAATATTTTCAGACGGTTTTTCGTTACGTATTGGGCGCTGCATGCTTCAGTGCATGCGGTCTGGACCAAGCGTACCTGGCATCCATGTCTAGTCTTGGGGAACAGTTGGTCGTATTCTATAAACAATAAAGGTCAATTGAAAGTCCACATCGACACCAAAGGCAACTCG
The DNA here is from genome assembly GCF_023897955.1 of Schistocerca gregaria. Classification (NCBI taxonomy): domain Eukaryota; kingdom Metazoa; phylum Arthropoda; class Insecta; order Orthoptera; family Acrididae; genus Schistocerca; species Schistocerca gregaria. The sequence goes on from NC_064927.1 coordinate 217,720,713, forward strand.
TATTATAGTCAGACATTTTTCTGAATTTTTGCCAGGCACATCGAGGAAAAGGCGAACAACAACGTGTGGAGTATGCACGAGAAAAGCCCTTCGGAAGTAGATACCTTATTGGCGTGAATATCCTCTCTATGCGGCACGCTGGCTCAAAAATATTTCACACATAGACGACCTATAATTAGGGAAACGATTCTATCAATGAGCCAGCTGGGATACATGGATACTCTGCAAATCACATTTATGTACCTCGCAGAGGGTTCATCGAACCACCTTCACAATTCTCTATTACTCCAAATTGATATAGCGCGCGCAAAGAACGAACACCTATTTCTTTGCGTGCGAGCCCTGATTTCCCTTATTTTATCGTGGTGATAGTTTCTCCCTATGTAGGTCGGTGACAACAAAACATTTTCCTATTCGGAGAAGAAAGCTGGTGATTCGAATTTCGTGAAAAGTTTCCGTCGCAACGAAAAACGCACTTGTTTTAATGATGTCCACTCCCAATGCTGTACCATTTCAGTGACACACTCTCCAATATTTCGTGATAATATAAAACTTGCTACCCTTCTTTGAAATTTTTAGATGTACTCCGTCAGTCCTATCTGGTAATGATCCCACACCGCGCAGCAGTATTTTAAAGAGGACGGACAAGTGTACTGTAGGCAGTCTACTTTGTAGATCTGTAACATTTTCTAAGTGTCCTGACAATAAAACACTGTATTTGGTTAGCCTTCCCCACAACATTTTCTGTGTGTTTTTTCCAATTTAAGTTGTTCGTAATTGTAAGTCCTGGGTATTTAGTTCAATTTACGGCCTTTAGATTTGACTGATTTATCATATAACCGAAGTTTGACGACTTCCTTTTAGCACTCATGTGAATGACCTCACAATTTTCGTTTTTTAGGGTCAACTGCCAATTTTCGAACCATTCATATATCTTTTCTAGATAGTTTTGCAATTTGTTTTGATCTGCCGATGACTTTATTAGTCGATAAACGACAGCGTCATCTGCAAACAACCTAACACGGCTGCTCAGATTGTCTCCAAAATCGTTTATATAGATAAGAAACAGCAAAGGGCCTATGACACAAAATGGGGAAAACACCAGAAATCACTTCTCTTTTATTCGATGACTTTCCGTCAGTTACTACGAACTGCGACCTCTCTAACATAAAATCACAAATCCAGTCACATAACTGAGACGATATTCCATAAGCACACAATTTCACTACAAGCCGCTTGTGTGGTACAGCATCAAAAGCCTTCTGAAATCCAGAAATACGGACTCAATCTGAAATCCGTTGTCAATAGCACTCAACACTTCATACGAATAAAGAGCTAGTTGTGTTTCACCAGAACGATGTTTCCTAAATCCATGTTGACTGTGTGTCAAAAAATCGTTTTCTTCGAGGTATGTGTTCCAAAATCGTGCTGCATAGCGACGCTAATTGTATGGTCATGTTATTTAGTGGATTACTCCTACTACCTTTCTTGAATATTGCTGTGAACTGTGCAACTTTCCAGTCTTTGGGTACGGATATTTTGTCTAGCGAACTGTTGTAGATGAGTGTTAAGTATGGAGCTAATGCAGCAGCATGCTTTGAAAGTAACCTAACTGGTATACAGTCTGGACCAGAAGATTTGCTTTCATGAAGTGACTTAAGTTGCTTCACTAATCCGATGATATTTACTTCTACGTTACTCATGTCGGCAGCTATTCTTCATTCCAATTCTGGAATATTTACTTCGTCTTCTTTTGTGAACTCATTTCGGAGGGCTGTGTTTAATAACTCCGCTTTGTCAGCACTGTCTTCGATAGTATCTCAATTGCTATCGCGCAGAGAAGGCATTGACTGTTCCTTGCCGCTAACATACTTCACATACGACCAAAATCACTTTGGGTTTTCTGCCAGGTTTCCAGACAAAGTTTCGTTGTGTAAACTATTATAAGCATCTCGCATTGACGTTCGCGCTAAATTTTAAGCTACTGTAAAAGATCGCCAATATTGGGGATTTTGCGTCTGTTTAAAATTGGCATGTTTGTTTCGTTGTTTCTGCACCGGTGATACCCGTTTTGTGTATCAAGTAGGATCAGCTCCGTCGTCTCTTAATTTATTTGGTATAGATCTATCAATTTCTGGCGACACTATTTCTTTGAATTCAAACCACATCTTCTCTTCACTTATATTATTAATTTGCAAGGAGTGGAGACTGTCTCTCAGGAAGGCGTAAAGAGATATTTAATCTGCTTTTCTGAATATGTATAGTTTTCGTTTATTTTTGGAGGTTTTTGTGGGTTACAGTATTTAGTCTCGCTACGACAATCCTGTGTTCACTAATCCCTGTATCCGTTTTGATGCTTGTAATTAACTCAGGATTATTTGTTGCTAAGAGATCAAATGTGTGTTCACAACCGTTTACTATTCGTGCGGGCTCATGAACTAACTACCAGAAATAATTTTCAGAGAATGCGTTTAGCACAACTTCGGACGATGTTTTATGTGTACCTCCGGATTTAAACATGTATTTTCGACATCATATAGAGAGTAAATTAAAGTCACCACCAACTATAATAGCATGAGTCGGGTACGTGTTTGAAATCAAACTTAAGTGTTCTTTGAACTTTTCAGCAATTTTATCATCTGAATTGGGAGGTCGGTAAAAAGATCCAATTATTATTTTATTCCGGTTGCCAACAATGACCTCTGACCATAACAACTCACAGGAATTTCGCGACAAGATAAACTACTTTTAACAGCAAAAAATACGCCACCGCCAACCGTGTTTATCCTATCCTTTCGGAAAACCGTTAGGTTCTTCGCAAAAATTTCGGCTGAGCTTATCACCGCTTTTAATCAACTTTCAGTGCCTATAACTATTTGAGCATCAGTGTTTTCTATTCGCGCTTGGAGCTCTGGTACTTCCCCAACACAGCTACGACAATTTACAACTGTTATACCAATGGTTCCTGTGTCTACGCTCTTTCTGTGTTCGGCCTACACCCCTTGTGGCTGGAGCACTTCTTGTGTTTTCCCGGGACCCTCTATCCTAAAAAACTCCCCAGTTTACGTCACAAAGCCCCTGCTACCCGTGTAGCCGCCTTCTGCGTATATTTGACACTTGACCTATCCAGCGGAACCCGAAACCCAAGCACTTTTTGGCGCAAGTCGAGAAATCTGCAGCCTACACGGTCACAGAATCGTCTGAGCCTCTGATTCAGACCCTCCACTCGGCTCTGTACCAGAGGTCAGCACTCTGTCCGGTCGACTATGCTGCAAATGGTCAGCTGTGCTTTCATTTTGAAAGCAATACTGGCACACTTTACCACTTTTGTTATCCGCTCGAAACCAGAGAGAATCTCTTCTGACCCAAAGTGACACACATCATTGGTACCGATGTGAGCTACCATCTGCAGTTGGCTGCACCCATTTCATGTCTGGAATGACTCCACCCGATATGCACATGGAGTGGAAATTGGTTTTCTTTCCCATCTTGGCAGCCGTATCTCTAAGGGGTCCCTTGACGCTGCAAACTTCGAAGCTCCCAGCTATAAATAATCCCACCCTATGTGATTGTCCAGATCTTGCAGGGTGAGAGCTTTCCTCTGAAACAGGACGGGCGACAGCATCTGGCTTAGCAACAGTGTCAGCCAGAGACAGCACCTGGAACCTATTTGTCAGACAAGCCGGGGAGGCATTATGTGCGTCAGCCTGGGAAATCTTTCGTCGCCTGCTACGCCCCAAAGCGAACTCCCTCTCGACCACAGGTGAGGGGTCAACCTCGGTGCGAGCAGCAACTGGGCTAGCCAACAGCGAGGACCCATCACAGAACTCAGACATGCTAGAAGTCCGTTGGATACCCACAGCCGGTGCACAAGAATGGTGCCCATTCACTGAAGCCTCAAGCTGTGTAACCGAAGCCATTACAGCTGAGAGCGAAGTGTCACCAACTCGGCTCGCATCTGCACACAACAATCGCAGTTCCCGTACATACTAAAGGCTGTGGAAAGCTTAAATATGAGGATAAATGAACTATTGGCACATGCAGTGCAACTTTACTGTAGACACTGACGAACACGTAGGATCTGTGTCTAATAAATTAAATTAATAAGCAGAGATTCAAAAACTTAACTACCGAAGCATTCAGGTGAAACCAAATAATTCGCCCATGCTTATGAACTTGTAATATGTCACAAAATCAGTTTACTTTACGACGCAAACAAAAACACGAGAACAGTTGCTATTAGATATTAAATTAACATGCAGAAACTCAATAAACTAAACTATTAAAGCACACAGGTGATATTATAAAATTCGATCCTGGTTAGGAACTCGTGAAACTCACAAAATCGGTTACTTCCCTGTTTCTAGGTATATCTCGGCCGGCTCCTGCTGCCTGCTTGCATATTTCTCTGTGCATATCAACTATAAGCGCATGCTACCAGTCGGTGAGTGTATCCTCTGTTGCCCACATTCACCGTCTTAGCTGTGAATTGCTCCCCAAAGACACAAAACAACAGTGAAAAAAGCTGGGATTTCCACTACCTTCCTGTAACTGACTATTGTTGATGACTGCAATGTCTTATTGGTATGGATAGTAATTGAATTTCTGCAGCCCTCATTGGAAACTTCGAGCTGTTCACAGCATTTTGTTACATGGATAGTGTACATTACGTGCTGTGGACGGATAAACGATATTGTTAAGCAATACAGTGCGAATTGCCCTGAATGAGCCCCCTCGAACATTGTCTTATCTTAGGACTAAGTAGCCCACTATGATCAAAATTTAAGTAATGGTTTCTCATAGATTGTGTTTTGATAATAAGTCAAAGGTTCTTTTCTGGCCTCTGATGAGGATATTTATATCTTTAGTGACCTTGGTATCGAGTACATGTTGCTTGATTTCAGGTGTCAAAAACAACTCCTAAAATAAAATTTTAAAAAATGTGACATGTATTGACTATTATTCAGATATATGTAGCATGAAACAGCTGTTACACTACAACTCATGCACGGAAAATGTCTGGCCCTATGAAAGACACCAGTGGTTTCAATTGGGCAGAGAAACATGTTTTTATTTTTAAAATATTTCATTAACAGTGAATACTTGCTACTTCTGTGTCAACTATAGTAAAATGCAAAAGATAAGGTTCAAGTTACACTGAATATAAAGTACTTATTAGAACGTCAGAGGATTTTATTACATACAATCTTTAGGTGGTCTGTTGATAGCAATCTTCCCCTTCATCTCAACCGACATTAGTTTAGGTCCATAGACAAAAATAGAGGGAAAATGTTTTACGGAGTGCGCAAGGCCCAAGGTGCGATAGTCGCAGCAAGCATTAGGATAAACTATACACTGAGGTAGAGGAGCGCGCACGCAGAATACCCACTTGAGTAGATGTGTATACAGTCATCTACACAAATGCCATCACTACGAAATCTTCTTCTTGAAAAACCTCTGGCTGTTTCAATAAAAATTGTAGTGGTTTTTTTTTGGAAGACTAATTGATCCACTAGAATTCAGTTACTATGATGCCGCACAATGTCACTCCTTAATCCGAACTTATCTCTTGAGACCTCTCGTAGCTGAATCTGTATCTCATAGAAATTATATGTTCTTAAATAATATTTCCAGCATGAAAAAAAAACACAAATGTGCCAAAAATTCGGGTAAGTTCCCACCACGAGATTTAATGTCAGATGGTGACATACTGGGCACGTGACGAGGTAATAAAAGTAAAAGCGGAGCAGAGACGAATGGGGAATCATTTAAGCGTTGTTACGAAGCCCGGATGGAAAAATCCACTCATATAGAAGGCTTTGGCAAGAGCAGATAGTTATGGCCCCGTGGCCGAGCGGTTCTAGGCGCTGCATTCTGGAACTGCGCGACCGCTAGGTCGAAGGTTCGAATCTTGCCTTGGGCATGGATGCGTGTGATGTCCTTAAGTTAGTTAGGTTTAAGTATTTCTATGTTCTAGGGGACTGATGACCTTAGAAGTTAAGTCCCATAGTACTCAGAGCCATTTTTTGTTATGGCCCGGCGAATGGCGACGAGCACCTGTAAAATGCCGAAGATGTTCGGTTGTTCGCGTGTTACAGTCCTGAGTGTCTATGGAAAGTGACTGAAGTAAGCTGAAAGGACGACGAGTCAACAAAGTATCGGACGTCACCATCCCATCCAAAAATGTAGGTGTCTTTGGCTTATGGACTGTGTACAGCCGTGTAGGTGGCGAGCTGTGGTAGACGTAACGGCAGAGTACAGTGCTGGTGAAGGCACAAGTGTTTCGGATCTCAACATTGAGAGCACGGTGTTTCACAGGCGGTTCCGCAGAAGACGACTGCCACGTGTTACCACGTGGACCCAACCATATCGTCAGCGGATACGGGAACATTGAGACTGGACTGAGAATCAGTGGAAACGTTTCACCTGGTGGACAGAATCACTACCGTTCTTACACCAGGTCAACGGTCGTGTGTGTATACGCCGTTATCCAGACGTATTCATTCACCGTGCCACGGACGTCCGCCGGCAGGGGCAGTATTACTCTATGTGGGAGCTTTGCTTGGACTACGTGCAGTCTACGTGAGAGTAACTGCGGACCACCTGTGTCCCACAATTTTGATGTCGAGGGTAATGGCACCTTCCAATAGGAAAATTCTCTGCGTCACAAGGCCACTGTTATATTACAGTGCTCTGGAGAGTAAGGTAGTGAAGTTGATATCTTGCGACCGAATCCATCTGCTCTGAGACCAACGGAACACATCTCTTACTCTATCTGACATCAGCTGCGTCCCCACAAATAACCGGTGCCTGATTTACCGGAATTACGTCACGTGTGCCACTTTCCTCCAGAAACGTATCAAGGGTTTGCCGAATAAATGCTGTGCAGTATTGATGATGTACATACTGTTCCAAAAATGGACCAACACGACATAAGACATGATGGCACGTAGTGTTGTCCGGGCAGCGGTCAAACCCACTTCGCTCCATCGGGTTTCCACAGGGTAGAGTGAATTCTCTACTCCAAATCATTCGTTCCCAGCCACCCACTGTACAATGGTGTAGCTCTTTACACCTCATCAAGCCTCGCTTAGCATTGACCACGGAAATGTGTGTCATATTAGGAGCTGTTCAACCACAGTACCCCTTTTAAATCCCTACGCATAGGCATTGTTACCTGGGCTGGTGTAGCCCTTCGCAATTCACGAACGATTCCTTTCGCTGATTTCACACAATTTTTTATAACCATCCTGTACAGTGCTCTGTAGTACCTGTCCAGCATTACACGAGGTCTGCCTGGTATTGGATTAGCTATGAGGGTACCTTTAAGTTTCCGCCTCACATTCACACAACCAGACGTCGGCTTGAGCAGCACCGGAAGCATTGAACTGTCCTTGGTGGATCTTTAATTCATGTGATATCCGCTGACTGATCTACGTGCGAATTCCCTGAGTTTACCCATTCTGCTGCTACAGCTTTACCTTTGACAACACAGTACTCCACTCTTATGCAGGTGCATCCACCGCTCATGATAGCGAGAGGTCAGTTCTGCGTTACATAAGCGTCTCCAGATAGTTTTAATTAGCTGGTGCATACATTACTTGACACAACTAGCGAAGCACCGAGAACGGGATGAGCAAACGAAATGAAATCTCAAAATTTGAGAGGGTATGTTATGTTCTTTCATGATTACAAAGTCAATTCAAATTTTCGAAGAACCTGGCAATATGGGTTGGACCGCAGCTGACTGGTTCTTGACATCCTGGAAACTTGCACTGCGACCAGGGCGACGTCCGAGCTGGTCCCAATCTTCTTCTATTTGGGATAAATACGGCATACTTGTTATTCATTGGAATACATCAACATCACGGAAACATTTGTGGACGAGCACTGTCCTGTTGGAAAACGGCACCACAATTTTGTCTCATGAGCAGTAACACAGTCATTAGGATGGAGGATGTCCATGACGTACCGTTGTGCCGCCAGCGTTCTCACAGTCAATACCAGACGTTACCTGAAGTCACACCCGAAGGTCCTCCGCACAGTGATATCAGGAGTAGCACCGTTGTATCTCTCGAAAACATTCAATTAATTAGACTTCTCCTCACGTTACCATTTTACTTGCCAACGGTGGTCCTCCAAGATACTGCGCGACCGCGATTCACCGCTGAAGACATTCACCACGAGCCCATGCTTCCGGGTCACGGCATCACAGTTCGCCCGCGGTAGCTGAGTGGTCAGAGCGACAGAATGTCAATCCCACGAGCCCGGGTTCGATTCCCGGCTGGGTCGGAAATTTTCTACGCTCACGGACTGGGTGTTGTGTTGTCCTACTCATCGTAATTTCATCCCCATCGACGCGCAAGTCGCTGAAGCGGCGTCAAATCGAAAGACTTGCACCCGAAATGCAATGATCATATAAAATTAATTGTTGGTAAGGCGGGTACCAGGTTGAGATTCATTGGGAGAGTCCTTAGAAAATGTAGTCCATCAACAAAGGAGGTGGCTTACAAAACACTCGTTCGACCTATACTTGAGTATTGCTCATCAGTGTGGGATCCGTACCAGATCGGGTTGACGGAGGAGAAAGAGAAGATCCAAAGAAGAGCGGCGCGTTTCGTCACAGGGTTATTTGGTAACCGTGATTAGCGTTACGGAGATGTTTAGCAAACTCAAGTGGCAGACTCTGCAAGAGAGGCGCTCTGCATCGCGGTGTAGCTTGCTCGCCAGGTTTCGAGAGGGTGCGTTTCTGGATGAGGTATCGAATATACTGCTTCCCCCTACTTATACCTCCCGTGGAGATCACGAATGTAAAATTAGGGAGATTCGAGCGCGCACGGAGGCTTTCAGTCAGTCGTTCTTCCCGCGAACCATACGCGACTGGAACAGAAAAGGGAGGTAACGACAGTGGCACGTAAAGTGCCCTCCGCCACAGACCGTTGGGTGGCTTGCGGAGTAGGAATGCAGATGTAGATGTAGATGTAGACGAACGGTCTACCCAACGGGAGGACCTAGTCACACGGCATTTAGGTTTACAGCACCACAGCAAAGGCAGCCGTTTGTGTGGTGATGTTAACGCCAGCCTACACATAGGACGGTAATCTTCTGGCCCCACTGCTGCTTGTGTCCAACCAGTGGAGCGCCATGGCACAGAACGTTGCAGGGCGGTCCATTACTTGTTCTAGGATGGCAGGCGCAAGAATGAAGAGCCTGCTCTGCTGTGGTCAGACGTATTCGACCGGACCCGTGGCAACGGGTACGCATGTCCTGATGTTCCCGTCCAATCAAACATCGGGTCACTGCCACAGCCGCATTCCCCATAAATCTGGATAATGCACGATTCGACCAACCTGTCCTACAGGACACCCACAATGAGGCCGCTTTCGAACTCTGTCAGATGTTGATGACACTGTCTCGCTGTAGTACGCGGTATCTCCATATGCTCCTCAGCAACTGACGCTGTTCACGTCCTTTATATTCCCTACCAGACCGGGTAACAACAACAAATATGAATAATATTAATAACCCGCCGGTGGTGTGCTCATGTCCTGGATTACATTGACCATGTCTTGCCGGTGATTCACTTTTAATTGTCAGGCAGTGTATTTGAAATTTACTGCTTAGCTGAATCATTCTCTTCTAAATTGCAAACATCTGCTAGGAACTAGTAAAATTAAAAGTTGGAAACTCACTTGCATGTAATATCCACAGATTTTCGTGTTATTTAACCTAGTCGATGAGTTTATTGAATATTCCGCAATTCATGTGTACAAAAATGTCACCAATATTTACAGCTGAAGATAAATATTTTAATCCTTTACTTTAATCTGAGTCAACAGTAGCTATCCCTTAAGTCAGTCTAATAATAAATCACTAAATCTGAGTATACCAATCTGTCTTCACCTGACAACTTTTCTAGGGCTTTCTTTACTTACGATCCGGGCTGGTACACCACAACTAATTGTAAGTATAACATAACTTTACTCGCATCTGTTCTGAGAAACCTCCACGGCAAGTGTCTTTTCTCCTTCCGTCGCACACGTCACTCTCCTTCCTCCACTTTTCCTTTTTAATGCTTCACTTCAGAAAAGAATTTTTTCCACTGTTTCTTGATCTCCTTTTAACTTTCCAGATCCAACTTGGTTTTTTTTTCTTTATTTTATCCCAAAGATACTTTGTTTTAACCTGCCACTGTAGCCGAGAGCGCTTATGCACTGGTTCCTGGACTCAGGTAGGCGCGTCGGTCTTGGATGGAATCCGCCCGGTGGATTAACGATGAGGACAGGTATGACGGCCAGCCTGGATGAGGCTTTTAGGCAGTTTTCCACATGCCACTAGATAAATACCCGGCTGGTCTCCACGTTCCGCCTCAGTTACAGACATTTGCAGGCATTCGCGTGGCTTACAGTAGACACAGATAGGTGGGGTACACTACCTACGTCCCGGGGGGTTTGGGTGGAGGCAGGAAGGGTATCTGTCCACTTTCCGCAACTAACACTGCCAAATCCGTAATAAAAAGGCAGACCTCGTGTTGAAGCGGGACAAGGCCGAAAGAAAGAAAGAAAGTTTAATTTTTTTATTAGTCTATTGTTATAAATTCCGTATAAATTCCTGCACATCATATTATTAGAGAAGCAAATTTATTGCATTTTCAGAGAGGCTGAATCAAGAAGGTTTTTTTTTATATGCGATCAGGCAAACCACTTGTGTTAAACGAATCATGTACGGTGATTTATTCGTAAACGTTCTGGTTTTCATTTTGGAGGTATGGCCTTGAAATCTCCGAGTTAAATTTACACTGACGTTACTGCTGCTACAGTGGCACGTTATTAAGATTTAAATGAGTTTGAACGTGTTGTTATATTCGGCGTACGAGCGATGGGACACAGCATATTTGAGGTAGCAATGAAGTGGGGATTTTCCCGTACGACCATTTCACAAGTGAGTATCAGGAATCCAGTAAAACGTCAAATCTATGACGCCACTGCGGAAGGAGGAAGATTCTGCTAGAACGGCACAAATGGCGATTGAAGAGAATCATTCAACGTCACAGAAGTGCAACCCTTCGGCAAATTTCTGCATACTTCAATGCTGGGCCATCACAAAGTTTTAGCGTGCAAACCATTCAAAGAAACATAATCGACATGGGCTTTCGGAGCCGAAGGCCGACTCGTGTACCCTTGGTGACTCATGAGAGAAAGACTTACTCCTCGCCTGGTGCCGTCAACAGCGACACTGGACTGTTGATTAATATAAACATATTGCCTGTTCGGGCGAGTCTCGTTTCAAATTCTCTCGAGAGGATGGACGTGTACGGGTATGGAGAGAGACTCTTCAATCCATGGTCCCTGCACATCAACAGGGACTGTTCAAGACGGTGGAGGCACTATAATGGTGTGGGGCGTGAGAAGTTGGAGTCATAACGGACCCCTGACACGTCTACATACGACTATAACTGGTGACACGTACGTAATCATCCTGTGAGATCACCTGCATACATTCATGTCCATTGGGCAATTCCAGCAGGACAATGCGACACCCCACACGCCAGAATTGCTGTAGAGTGGTTCCAGGAGCGCTCTTCTGAGTTTAAGCACTTCCGCTGCCCACCAAACTCCTCAGACACGAACATTACTGAGCAAATCTTGGTTGGCTTTGCAACGTGCTGTTCATATGAGTTTTCTACCCCTTGGAACTCTTAAGGATTTATGGAGGATTCAGGGTATCAGTTCCCTCCAGCACTACTTCAGACATTAGTCGAGTCCATGCCACGTCGAGTTGCAGCACTTATACGTGATGGCGGAGGACCTACACGACATTAGGCATGCGTATCTGTCTCTTTGGCTCTTCATTGTACGACGTCCGAGGTTTTCCTAAATCGTTTAAGATTGATGCCACTGCAAAGGACACGTTCCATTTACTTCCCCATCCTTGCCTAACAAGATCATATGCCCGATCTCGTCGACGATGACGTTTCTCCTTATGTACATTTTATACAGTGTTAACTCAATTCATTAGAGGTTGTAATGATACTTGAATTACGTAACTATTACGGCAGCTCACCTGATCCTCTCGATACCAGCAATATTCTACTGTGCTTCTGTAAAGTAGTTGACATATTTCTGAGACAACATTCATATATGATTTGATTAATGTAGAGATACTTTGATACTTCGATATATTTATATTGCAATGATATTATTATTATGTGTATTCTTTCTTTTGCCACTATGATCTTTGTCGTACTTGTAACTCTGATTTTTGGGCGCGTAAGCGATTATTAGTGTCGGACCTTGAAAAAGTCAAGTCTTGGACGTCATGTTGGAAAGACGCATATTGTAGTCAGCTTATAAAATGTCAATTTTAACAGTGAGGAAGATGTTTTCAAGTATGTTTTGTATTGCGAAATGATGTTTTGTGTGTTACGTGATATTACAGCAAAAGTAATAAAAAAGAAGTGTAACTTAAATTCGGAGTGCTGGTTATTTTTTTTTCTTTACTTTACCATTGTGCAAACTTTCAAAGGTTTAATCTTCAAGAATGGTTTGTGAAACACATCAATAAAACTTTTGAATATAGCAGAACCTAGGCCTCTTTGCATCCGAGCTTGGAATCATCACCAACTAAATTTTCGACGATCGAGCCATGATTTTACAACGAGACCAGCGTGGGAAAAACGAAAAGATGAGTGCCTAATTTATTCATTATTACATGAAATGACTTTATTACCTGTGCTCTAATGACACCTGCCACATAATAACTTTGTTGTTGCCCGAAAATGCAGTATTTACAGTAGCAGCGTGAGCAATACCACTATCATTATTAAATTTTGACCTTTGTTGTGGTAAGGTTGTTAGAAGATGAGTTACGCATAGATGGAATGATAACACATTTTAACCTTATATGGGGTTGTTTGTGTATGTGAAAAATGGTGCCAATAAAACCAAGTAAGCAGTTATAATCCCATCCTCAGGTGTCGTAGCTGTGCTGCGCTGCGTATACCAGGTGCGGTGTGCTGCTCATGAGCGCAGAACAGGGAGTCAGAAATGAGTGAATTTTTGACGTTTTGCGTGTCATATTTTGAATTCCTATGCTACATTTATTTTTTAATATTTTAGTGTACATACTAATGACCACGATGATGAGCTCGCATAGCTACGAAAATAGATTAGTTTCCTCATAGCTGATGTAATTTTCCTTACGACTGGACGAAAAACGCCGCTACGCTGTAATACGGGAATATTTCATCCCACACGGAGAAAACCAGAAAGCGTGACCAGTATCGCGAACAGCGGTGGTGTGAAATGAAAACTGAAACTGGACCATGGAACAATGGCCAGACGAACTGCGCAACTGTGTGCAGGAATTGCGTGACAACAGCGGCTGCGTCCGCGGCAGCAACTTTGCAATTCCAACAGCGCATTTGTTTTCGCTAACGTTCCCCTCCGCCCCTCCGCTCTCTCGCCAGTCAGGTTTTTCGTCTGAATACGGCCTGAAATAGAGCGGAAATGACTCAGAGGGTAGAAAAAATTACCTTCGCGGTGTGGCAACCATTAACACTAACCAAAAACAGTTGTGAGACAGCGACAGAAGTGCACTGGTGTCCAAAATCAAAGAAACAAACGGAAATTATGTAAGGTGAATTTATTGTGCGACAAAACTGTATAGATAGGTGATAGTAAATCAGAAACAAAGTAAAAATTCAGAACGTAAAGAACTTCAACATGCATTACGGTAGACAAAAATGTTCTGCCTTTTTTTTCCAACTTAATGGATTTGCACACCCGTTCAAACAACTGGTCAATGTGCTCAATATGGTGTCACCACCTGCCAACTACGGTGCATGCCGTGAATGATGCCATGTGTCTCATGGTGGAGCAGTAACTGTCATTCTACCTGCAGGGCTGCTAGCGGCCTTGGAGAGTGGTTCGTGGAAGCGGACATGGTTCAAGCCGTCTCCCTAGCACATGCCAGACGTGTTCTATGGGATTCAAATCGGAAGAGTCAGCAGGTCACGGCATGCGTGAAATACTTTCAGTTTCCAAGAAACCATCAACCACCCGTGCTCTGTAAGGTCAAGATATCGTCCATCAGTACGAGGTGTGGGAACACAGCTACTCGTCACGATAACTGACATCAGTTATCACACGTTCAGCGGGTCCTTTGTAGATGATTAGAATATCGTCAACGTATCTGGAGTGAGAAAGAATGCCTAGTGTTTATATTGTATGATACTATCACACAAACATCGCTTTCCATTATGTGCAAAATACTGTTCATTTATAATCATATCTGCCTGTATTTCAATGTGAAGTAGCCTAATTGTATCTACGGCTACTACATGGCGCGCTCGTTGCAGTGCCATGCTCTCCTGGCCGCTTTTGTCAACGCGGGCACGTCAGTCTGTTTGCAACCTGCAACACGCACGTGACGAGGAGTCCTTAGTGGCTCGCCATCACAGTTTTTTATCTTAAATATCTTTGTGACTAATGCTCTTTTGGAATATTTATTATTTTATAAATGGCATACAAGTACTGCCAGTCTTTCACGATGATTCCGTGCTTATACTCTGTATCATACGTTTCCAGTCATAATTCTGTGGCTATGTTACAGACCATTCTTTGATTTAAATTCTGAGGAAGACACTTCTAGCAGTGTTGAAACCCGGTTAATTGGTTAAAAATTCGTGACCTAGGGCTGTTTTATTTCAGTTGTAACTTTTCACGGTCTCTGAACGTGCACCCGTGTGCAAAATTTTGTGAGTATATTAATATGGAATCATTATGAAACCGTTTGTTGATGATACAGAACTGATTTCCGAAAGTTAACTAAGTCGGATTGTTAATTGGAATGGAAAACGTGCTTCCAAATGTCTACGAAATGCAGATAATTAAAAAAAGTTGGATATGGCAGTTGCATACGTAGGTGGTGATTATGCTGCACGGCTGAAGGTCAGACTTGAGCAAGAGACTCCCGCAGCGGTAGATGAATTGTTGGACCTTGGAAGTAGGATCTCTCAGGACGAAACAAATAAAAGAACTAAGTCAGTAAGCTACGTGTTCCATAGAACAAATTCACTATAAACATTATTGTGTAGAAATTGTCAACAGAAGGGAAATAGAATGCATAGAATGCGCGCGCCCACACACACACACACACACACACACACACACACACGCGCGCGCGCGCGTTATTGTGTGAACTGGCTGCTGATTTTGAGGCACTTCTATGGCTAACAAGATCCCAGATCTGTGCGTGCGACCATCCCAGAGGTCAAATGCGTCCAGTATATCGAGAACCAGTTTCAACAAGTGTGGGACAACTTTCATCAGGAGAGGACAGAACGCTTTTTTAACACCCTAAACGAATCAGTGCATTCGTCCAAGCCAGAGAGTGTGCAACATCGTCCCGATAAGAGAGGCCGTACTCCTAACTTCTTTGTAAATTTGACTTCATTTTGCGGTCTCTCAAATAGCATCACATACTCTCTCAAAGGGTGAATTTTCATTTCGTTTCCTCCTTCCATTAATTTTTTTGTCAGGCAGTGTATTTTTGTAGCCGTTTTACATACAGAAATTCGGTTTTCGGATAAATCGTGAGAAAGCCCTCACTAAACGACATAATGTATCTTTCCATAGGTACATAAACTACAGAGATATCGATATAATTTCACACAACTTAAGCAATATCTGTGGCCATGCCATTCAAAGGTTCATTACACTTCAATCTCCGGTTTCTAGTTTCCGAGTAATTACATTACTATTTGGATTTAACTCTTTACTTCAAGAAACCTACCGGTGTCTTATACGGAAGTTTGTGATTTCATACCCAAAAAAGGAAATACAACACATTGGTTAAGAAGAAAACAGTGTTGCTACGCCGCAATACCGGTATGAAAGAGGCACACAGGGAATGTAGCTTCAATTGCTTTAACGTCGTATACGTTTTGTTGCGAGCCAATCAGTTTCACCAAATAAATGTTTCTCACAAACCAATAGAAACCAGATACGCTGCTTATTTACAGAGAATGAAAAATAAATGTCAAGAGAGCAAGTGAGTTGAACGACAATGGTATACCACCAGGCACTGACGATAAGAGTTGACGATTCGGCGAACGTGCCGAGATTACTAGCATTAGTGCAACGAGCGGAGATAACTGAATGAATGTTCTGGCAGCTTTCGCTCACAATCTGCACGTTAGCTCCTGACGAAATTTGAATGTCTCTGGAATAAGATGAAGCTACCTTACAAATAATGGAAAGCTGGATGTAAAAAAGTACGCGTTGTTCGGCCCCAGAGAATCTGCCCAGACAAAGCATGTTGCACAACAGAAGCAGTGGAATCTGAGCGTATTGTGCAGGGTTATTGAAGGCTACGTGACTCGTCCGTACGTCATTGAATAAACCTTGACTGTTAAAAATGTGTACTATTTCTTGCTGAAGTGCTACCGTTTCTCCTACAGGAGCGTCACTTGAAATACGAACATACACACAAGAGCAACCATACCAGGGGAAAGGAAATATATAGTTCAGTCAGGTGTTACTCTTTCAAGAAAAGGATTTAGAAGCCGGTATTATGCAGCTTTTTAACAGGGTCAGAACCGAAACTTCTTTATAGTCATTCGTCATCCAAGCTATCGCATGGGTGTTTCTCCATGTACAGTATATGGAACCATTACAACGGCAGCCCTTGTTTGCTGCTCGAGTGTGTCTACGAATACGCTCATCCACCTCTTTCCTGGTAGTGGAGGAGGACGTGAAGACGTTACCAATTGGCCTCTATATTTGCATGATTTGATGCCATTGTATTTTTGTCTCTTAGGTAAACTCAAAGATAAAGTTTATGCACAAATCCCGGCGAAGGAAGAGGACATAAGATATCGCATCCTGTGCAGCGCTACAGAAGAAATCTCTTCATTTGTTCAGAAGTCCTGCGCCGACAGCCTGCGATAGGCTGCGGCGTTTCGAACACTTGGCGACATAAATGAAATGTTATGGAAATGTTTATGACCAAATTTTTTGCGATTTACTTTTTGTTGCTGTTACTGACGTACTTTTACAATGTATGCGTGTGTCTTAACATTAACCTCATTACCTGAAGTAATCATTTGATAATCTTTATGCCTCAGTTCCATGCTTTACGAATTCATTCCATTTATGACGTGTACCTTTCTCTCAAGGGTCTGGCAGAAACAATAACAGTTACCTGGTGGTGATGGCGATGGTCGATTGTGGGGAGCTCAACATCGTGGTAATCAGCGCCCGGACAAGTTCCAATCTTTCCATTTCCAGTCTCGCCACTACCCGAATGATGATGACATGAGGGCAAGACAAACAGCCAGTCCCCGGGCGGAGAATATCCCCTACCCGGCCGGGAATCAACTTGGGACCCCGTGGTCCAGAGCCAGCAACGCTAGCAGTTAGACCACGACCTGCCTACTCAGTTATCTCGTGGATCCTCCGTAGACGGCGCGCCCTTTGCCTTCCAGTTGATGTGCCACTGAAACCACGTGTAGCCGAGTGTGATTAGTAGTTACAAATTAAACTTTTCTCCACTATTCTGCTTTTATAAGCAGACTGTCTTGTATGCAGGAATAGCCCATCAGACTGGAACGACAGTTCAGTGACATCTTGACTTTCGCGTAGGTCACCAGTCTGTTTCATGTTCAAAACATAAGAAATCCTAAGTTCAACATACTGTAATATCCTCTAAAACTACTAATTAGATTGCCTGTCGGAGTGCCCGAGCGGTTCTAGACGCTTCAGTCTGGAACCGCGCGACCGCTACGGTCACAGGTTCGAATCCTGCCTCGGGCATGGATGTGTGTGATTTCCTTAGGTTAGGTAGGTTTAGGTAATTCTAAGTTCTAGGGGACTGATCACCTCAGATGTTAAGTCCCATTGTGCTCAGAGCCATTTTTACTTATCAGATTCTAAAGAATGAAACGCCAATGACTTCGTTTTTGCTACAACAACGATCCTAGCACCAGAATTTTTTAAATCCCCATTTTCACAGTCTGAGGTGATACCAATATTTCAGTAATTAATACAGCTATAAAAAAAGACTATGCGTCAATTATTGGAGACTTTCTTACAATTAATTGGGGTCAAAACAGAATTACGGTGTGTTACACTGTTCAGTATCTATCTGTGATGAAAACCTTAGCCTAATCATTCTGTACATTAAACGCCCATCGCCATTAACAATGGCGAATAATTTTTTAATGTAGTGCTCAAAAACTCCATAGCGATCGTCAAAATACTGTAAATAGAAATATTAGGGGGATTGGAATGTAATGTCGTTTCTGACATGTCGATATTCGTTCGTCATTTATCAGCTCACTGTGTACTTAAAAGGCGTGACAGACATATTCAGGTATAATCGGCTTCTTTACACATAAATAATTATATCTTTACTTTTTTGCAGCTTATGATGAAATGGTCAGTGAAGTACCTGGAGGGGCTTATATTCAGCATTGCTTTCTGAGTGTTGTAAGGGTAATAACGTGACCAATAATATTTGCGATGTTTATCCAACTGTATTAGACATTTGTAAATGTAAAACGTGGTTTTCTAAGTTCAGATCTGATAATTCTGATCTATCAGGAAGACTAACAGTTTTAGACGAAGATAACTTAAGAGCGAAAGTGGAAGCAAATCCATGTCACACAATCGACGAACTGTCAAACGCTCTCAAAAAATTTGCAGCAAATTTGGGAAACACAAACAAAGCTAACTTATCCACCGTATGCAGCTTATTGCCTCATCCATCAAATTCGTCTGATAGTGCGCCATCGAACTTCCATTTATTGAGATGGCTACAGCATTTTCTAAGAGGCATAAAATTTGAATATTTGGATATTGTCCAAAGTGCCACCCCCAGATATTTTGCTGACAAGCCAATTATCTCTTATAGATCTCGTATTGAAAATTTACACACTAGATGACAACTCTTATTAATAACGAATTACTGATTAAAATCAGAAGGTTATGACAATTTACCTGTTTGAATTTAAGGCAAACAAACTGCGGTCTCGTCTGAAGAACGCGATCCTATGTCAGGCCTCTGACACACAAAAACTGGGTACCTCACGACGGAACCACATGTAAGAACAATCGATGCCTGACGCAGCAACGAACCACATGTAAGAACAATCGATGCCTGACGCAGCAACGAACGAGAGACGCAGGCGTAGATAGGGACTCTAGAGGTTCCATACGCCGCCGCTGCTGGAAGAGTACTTACGTCAGGGAACACTGCCGCTAATCCAGAAGCGCGAGATGTGTTAAAATTCAGAACTGTATAGAAGTTTATAGTCAGTTGTACAGTTTATAGTCAGTTGTACACTGATATGAACTTATCATTCAGTACTAAAATGGTTCAAATGGCTCTGAGCACTATGGGACTTAACATCTGTGGTCATCAGTCCCCTAGAACTTAGAACTACTTAAACCTAACTAACTTAAGGACATCACACACATCCATGCCCGAGGCAGGATTCGAACCGCGACCGTACCAGTCGCGCGGTTCCGGACTGAGCGCCTGAACCGCTAGACTACCGCGCCCGGCTGTCATTCAGTATCCTGTGTAGTAATAAGTTATGTCTATAAGTGACGGCAACAAGTACGCAGACACTCCTGTGGACGTTGACTGTTTCCAAGTTAGGTGTTTGGATTGTCCACGATTTAATAAGGTGATCTAACATTTTGTGTATGTTGTAGTTTCTGCTCGATCTATTCCAGAACTAAATCTACGACCCACCAGTGTGCCGATAAAAATCTCCCAATTGTGTTTCTCTCTTCCTTTATTTAATTTATTTGTACTCCAATGAAAACAGTACTTTCCGGCACCCCTAATATTTAAAAGTACATAAAACAAATGAAATCACTGTAATTTGCTTTTCATTAACAATTTATGAATCTGGGCACATAGAGCACGACATGGAAACGTTTGTATAGATAATTATCTACATATACATCGACATACATTCACCCAAAACGACCGGATGGTGCATGGTGGAAAGTACCTCGTTCTACTACTAGTAATTTGCTTTCCTATTCCACTCGCAAAGAAAGGGAGTGAAAACCGACTGCCTGTGTGCCTCCGTACGAGCTCTAGTTTCTCTCATTTCATCATTGTGGTCCTGTACTTTGGCAGCAGTTGAACCATTCTGCAGTTAGTTCAGACGCAGGTTCTTTAAATTGTCTCAGTCATGTTCCTCGGAAAGAACGTCATCTCCTCTACAGTGATCCCCAGTGAGTTCATGGAACATTGTAGTACTTGCTTGTTCATCGAATCCACTGTAACGAATCTAGCAGCGCGACACTGAATTGATTCCTTCAGTCTGACCTGGTGCGGATCAAGAACCTCGAGCAATGCTCAAGAATGTGTCACGATAGCGGTCTGCAAGGGATATCCCTTCTAGATGAGCTACGCTTTCACAAAATCCTCCCAATAACCCCAAATCAAACACTGGCCTTCGCTACTTAACCACCCTCCCTCCCCACTTACGTGATCGTTCTACTGCCTGTAGCTTTGTAACGTTACACATGAATATTTAATCTATGTGACTGTGCCAAGTAGCGTACTAGTAGTGATGTATTCGAATATTACACAATTATTTTTCCTACTTATCTGCTTCAACTTACACGTTGTATATGTAGTGCAAGTTGCCATTCGCCACACCAGCTACGAATCTTGTTCAAGTCAACCTGTATCCTCCTGCAGCCACTGAACGACGACAACTTCCCGTATAGCGCGGCATCACCAGCAAACACCCGCAGGTTACTGCCCGACCTGACAGCCAGATCATTTATGCATATAGAAAATAACAGTGGTCCTGACAGACTTCCCTGGGGCACTCCTGCCCTTAACCTTGCCTCCGTTGAGCACTCGCCATCGGGGACAGTGCACTGGATTCTATTACTTAAGAGGGCTTCAAACCACTTACATATCTAGGAAGCTGATTCGTACCATCGGACCCTTATTAACGGTCTGCAGCAGGGCACCGTTCACACGCTTTCTGGAAATATAGTCATTTGGTATCTGCTCGTTCCCCTTCACCGATGGTTCACAGGGTTTCATGCGAGAAAAGAGGAAGCTCATATTCGCATAACGATTTTTTCTAAATCTGTACTAGTTTCAGGATAGAAGATTTTCTGTTCCAAGTAAAATTATTATGTTCGAACTCAGAGCATGTTCAAGAACTCTGTCCTTAACTCTGTTTGCTGCAGAGGTCTGTTATTTTGCGCATCGGTTCTTTCAGCCATTTCCGTTATAATTCGGGAAAGAGGTTTAAATATGTGCCTTTAAAACATTTGTCTGTTTTATCGCGTTAAGAGCCTGAAAACATCCTCCACGACGACTGACAATAGTGTGGGTCTCTGCTTTGATTCTGAATTTCTCACTCCATTGATGAAGTCTAATGGAAGTCGAAGTATTAGTGTACACATCATGCAGTATACAAAGTAGGTTGAATCAATCTCCTGGTTCTAGAGAGGAGCTAGTAAAAGTCGCGTTGAAAAGATTCCTCAAAACCTATGAGTCCCACACAACAATTCTTACACAAAGCACTGTTCTATACATTTGTTCATGACTTCTGTGTTCTTGAGGTAGTAATTCTACTTTAAAAGCCAGCTTGTAACCTTTCCTAAAAAGAAGTAATTTTTGTTCTATTAATGTTACCTTTTCCTTACTTACATCCAGAATATGTTTTACATCTACATCTACATCTACATTTATACTCCGCAAGCCACCCAACGGTGTGTGGTGGAGGGCACTTTACGTGCCACTGTCATTACCTCCCATTTCTGTTCCATTCGCTTATGGTTCGCGGGAAGAACGACTGTCTGAATGTCCCCGTGCGCGATCGAATCTCTCTTATTTTACATTCGTGATCTCCTCGGGAGGTATAAGTAGGGGGAAGCAATATATTCGATACCTCTTTCAGAAACGCACCCTCTCGAAACCTGGCGAGCAAGCTACATCGCGATGCAGAGCGCCTCTATTGCAGAGTCTGTCACTTGAGTTTGCTAAACATCTCCGTAACGCTATCACGTTTACCAAATAACCCTGTGACGAAACGCGCCGCTCTTCTTTGGACCTTCTCTATCTCCTCCGTCAACCCGATCTGGTACGGATCCCACACTGATGAGCAATACTCAAGTATAGGTCGAACAAGTATTTTGTAAGCCATCTCCTTTGTTGATGGACTACATTTTCTAATGACTCTCCCAATGAATCTCAACCTGGTACCCGCCTTACCAACAATTAATTTTATATGATCATTCCACTTCAAATCGTTCCGCACGCATAATCCCAGATATTTTACAGAAGTAACTGCTACCAGTGTTTGTTCCGCTATCATATAATCATACAATAAAGGATCCTCCTTTCTATGTATTCGCAATACACTACATTTGTCTATGTTAAGGGTCAGTTGCCACTCCCTGCACCAAGTGCCTAACCGCTGCAGATCTTCCTGCATTTCGCTACAATTTTCTAATGCAGGAACGTCTCTGTATACTACAGCACATCCGCGAAAAGCCGCATGGAACTTCCGACACTATCTACTATGTCATTTATATATATTGTGAAAAGCAATGGGCACATAACACTCCCCTGTGGCACGCATAGGTTACTTTAACGTCTGTAGACGTCTCTCCATTGATAAAAACATGCTGTGTTCTGTTTGCTGAAAACTCTTCAATCCAGCCACACAGCTGGTCTGATATTTCGTAGTCTCTTACTTTGTTTATCAGCCGACAGTGCGGAAATGTATCGAAGGCCTTCCGGAAGTCAAGGAAAATAGCATCTACTTAGGAGCCTGTATCTAATATTTTCCGGGTCTCATGAACAAATATAGCGAGTTGGGTCTCACACGATCGCTGTTTCCAGAATCCATGTTGATTCCTACAGAGTAGATTCTGGGTTTCCAAAAACGACATGATACTCGAGCAAAAAACATGTTCTAAAATTCTACAACAGATCGACATGAGAGATATAGGACTATAGTTTTGCGCGTCTGCTCGACGACCCTTCTTGAAGACTGGGACTACCTGTGCTCTTTTCCAATCATTTGGAACCTTCCGTTCCTCTAGAGACGTGAGGTACACGGCTGTTAGAAGGGGGGCAAGTTCTTTCGCGTACTCTGGGTAGAATCGAATAGGTATCCCGTCAGGTCCAGTGGACTTTCCTCTGTTGAGTGATTCCAGTTGCTTTTCTATTCCTTGGACACTTATTTCGGTGTCAGCCATTTTTTCGTTTGTGCGAGGATTTAGAGAAGGACCTTCAGTGCGGTCTTCCTCTGTGAAACAGCTTTGGAAAAAGGTGTTTAGTATTTCAGCTTTACGCGTGTCATCCTCTGTTTCAGTGCCATCATCATCCCGGAGTTTCTGGATATTCTGTTTCGAGCCATTTACTGATTTAACGTAAGACCAGAACTTCCTAGTTGTTTCTGTCAAGTCGGTACATAAAATTTTACTTTCGAATTCACTGAACGCTTCACGCATGGCCCTCCTTACGCTAAATTTGACATCGTTTAGCTTCTGTTTGTCTGAGAGGTTTCGGCTGCGTTTAAACTTGGAGTGAAGCTCTCTTTGCTTTCGCAGTAGTTTCCTAAGTTGTTGAACCACTGTGGGCTTTTCCCGTCCTTCACCGTTTTACTCGGCACGTACCTGTCTAAAACGCATTTTACAATTGCCTTAAACTTTTTCTATAAACACTCGACATTGTCAGTGTCGGAACAGCAATTTTCGTTTTGATCTGTTAGGCAGTCTGAAATCTGCCTTCTATTACTCTTGCTAAACAGATAAACCTTCCTCCCTTTTTCTTTTATATTCCTATTAACTTCGATATTCAGGGATGCTGCAAAGGCCTTATGATCACTGATTCCCTGTTCTGCACTTACAGAGTGGAAAAGTTCGGGTCCGTTTGTTATCATTAGGTCCAAGATGTTATCTTCACGAGTCGGTTCTCTATTTAATTGCTCGAGGCAATTTTCGGATAGTGCACTCAGTATAATGTCACTCGATGCTCTGTCCCTACCTCCCGTCCTAAACATCTGAGTATCCCAGTCTATATCTGGTAAATTGAAATCTCCACCTAAGACTATAATATGCTGAGAAAATTTATGTGCAATGTATTCCAAATTTTCTCTTAGTTGTTCTGCCACTAATGCTGCTGAGTCGGGAGGTCAGTAAAAGGAGCCAATTATTAACCTAGCTCGGTTGTTGAGTGTAACCTCCACCCATAATATTTCACAGGAAATATCCCCTTCTACTTCGCTACAGGATAAACTACTACTAACAGCGACAAACGCGCCACCATCAGTTGCATGCAATCTATCCTTTATACACACTGTCTGTGCTTTTGTAAAAATTTCGGCTGAATTTATCTTCGGATTAAGCCAGCTTTCTGTACCTATAACGATTTCAGCTTATGTGCTTTCTATTAACGCTTGAAGTTCCGGTACTTTACCAAAGCATCTTCGACAGTTTACAATTACAATACCGATTGCTGCTTGGTCCCCGCATGTCTTGACTTGGCCCCGCACCCTTTGAGGATATTGCCCTTTCTGTACTTTCCCGAGGCCACCTAACCTAAAAAAACCGCCCAGTCCACGCCCCACAACCCCTGCTACCTGTGTAGCCGCTTGCTGCGTGTAGTGGACTCCTGACCTATCCAGCGGAACCCGAAACCACACCACCCTATGGCGCAAGTCGAGGAATATTCTGCCCACACGGTCGCAGAACCGTCTCAGCCTCTGATTCAGACCCTCCACTCGACTCTGTACCAAAGGTCCGCAGCCAGTCCTGTAGACGATGCTGCAGATGGTGAGCTCTGCTTTCATCCCGCTAGTGAGACTGGCAGTCTTCACCAAATCAGATAGCCGCCGGAAGCCAGAGAGGATTTCCTCCGATCCATAGCGACACACATCATTGGTGCCGACATGAGCGTCCGCCTGCAGATGGGTGCACCCTGTAGCCTTCATGGCATCCGGAAGGACCCTTCCCACATTTGGAATGGCTCCCCCCGGTATTCACACGGAGTGCACATTGGTTTTCTTCCCCTCCCTTGCTGCTATATCCCTAAGGGGCCTCATTACGCGCCTGACGTTGGAGCTCTCAACTACCAGGAAACCCACCCTCTGTGACTGCCCGGATCTTGCAGACTGAGGGGCCACTTCTGGAACAGGACAATCAGCCATCTCCGGCCGAACATCAGTATCAGCTGGAGACAGAGCCTGAAACCGGTTCGTCAGACAAACTGGAGAGGCCTTCCGTTCAGCCCTCTGTAATGTCTTTCGCCCCCTGCCACACCTCGAGACGACCTCCCACTCTATCACAGGTGAGGGATCAGCCTCAATGTGGGCAGTATCCTGGGCAGCCACAGTCGTAGTCCGATCGGGGGATGCGTGGGACGAGCTGGCCGTCCCCGACAAACCCCCATCCGGACCCCCACAGTTATGCCCATTGGCAACAGCCTCAAGCTGTGTGACCGAAGCCAACACTGCCTGAAGCTGGGAGCGAAGGGATGCCAACTCAGCCTGCATCCGAACACAGCAGTTGCAGTCCCTATCCATGCTAAAAGATGTTGTGCAAAGAACGTCTCAATTAATCTACAGAGAGCACAAACAAATCGACACAAAATTTAAGCGGTTATTAAAATACAGGGTTGCCTAGTAAATGCAGTAATGCTGCTACTTGCGCACTGCTGGCACACTGCTTGGCGGCGGAAGGAGACTACGCGATTTTACACTATTCATGAGCTAAAACGCGATGCTACAACTCTCAGATACTAAAATACGCCCGAAATTTATGAATTAAGCAATGCAAGTACCAAAAATACGCAAAGAAATTAAGAATTAATCTATGCAACAAATGAGTGAGCTAGGAGTATACGACTTTCTGCTGGCAGCTGCTTATCCAACGGCGGCAGGGAGCACACTCCAGCACATATTTCAGTGAACATTTTGTTCATTATATAAGGGAATGTAGTGAGTCTGTAGTTCTTTGTGCCTTGATATTACCATTTCCTGTGAAGCATAACAGTTATATCACTGCACCAGTTTTGTGGAATAGTCATCCTCCACTTGTAGCGTTTTGTAACGCTTGGGAGTAGAGAGCGCATAATACACAAAGCAGTTATTGTCACAAATACTTCCTTTTCCTTCACATCGCAACAGATTTTTTGTTTATCAAGCTTCATTTTTGTTACGGTATTGAGTCACGCACAAAGTTACCTCATCTTCGAGATCAAAGCAAAAGTTACTGACGACAGAAATGCGCGTTCTACACAGACATCTGGCACTCTGTGTTGCCGTTACGCTTGGATCGTAAACGTACCTCATAAAGCTGACCAAGCCTGGCAGGTGGCAGTGCCACAACCACCATCTGAACCCTGATCAGCCCCCCCCCCCCCCCCCCCGCCCACACACACACACACACACCCCTCTTCCTTATGGTCAGTCGTAGCACACGCAACTGACTCGCCACAAAGTAAAACGTACGACATGCAGACCAGTACACCACATGAACCTGACCTCTGAACATACTGCTCTGGCCAACAACTGTGAAAGTCGACTGTCAACTGCATGATATGTGCTGACATGGCATTTCCGTGAGTGAGATCAAAAGTGAAAGTTTCTTACTAATTTTTCTGCTGAGATAATAATGGAAAAAATATACATTATGTCTCCTGCAACAAGCCACAAATCTGAAACAGTTAGCTAAGCCAAAAGTAATTATGTGTGATTGTGCTGATGAAAGTTCTATGTAGTCGGAAAGTTTACTTACTTGTGAAGTCTTTATAGTACTGATCTCGGTGAACTGACGGCAGGCGGTTCTGTGCCTGCTTTGATATTATTCCCTATTACATTTTCTAGAAGAAGATTTGCAATGGGATACAGTCAGCAATTTAATGACTTAGTGAGATGATGAATTATTGGTTAAAACATCTTTTACGAATGATGTAATCACAGCTAATATCATTCTTTATGTAAATGTAATTCTGAATCTGAGGATCTGTTTGGATGCCGTAGAAATATTGGAACACCGGAGGCAATACTGACCCTACGACTTACCTTAAAAGCTACATTAAGAAAAGTCAAACCTACGTTTATATCATTTGTAGACTTAGAAAAAGCTTTTGACAATGGTGACTGGAATACTCTCTTTGAAATTCCGAAGGTGGCAGGGATAAAATACAAGGACCGAAAGGCTATTTACAATTTGTACAGAAACCAGATGGCAGTTATCAGAGTCGAGGGACACGAAACGGAAGCAGTGGTTGAGAAGGGAAGTGAGACAGGGTTGTAGCCTATCTCTAATGTGATTCAATCTGTATATCGCGCAAGCAATAAAGGAAACAAAAGAAAAATTTGGAGTAGGAATTAAAATCCATAGAGAAGAAATAAAAACTTTGAGGTTCGCCGATGAAATCGTAATTCTGTCAGAGACAGCAAAGGACTTGGAAGGCAGTTGAACGGAATGGACAGTTTCTTGAGAGGAGGCCATAAGACGAACATCAACAAAAGCAAAACGAGGATAATGGAATGTAGTCGAATTAAGTCGGGTGATGCTGAGGGAATTAGATTAGGAAATGAGACGCTTAAAGTAGTAAAGGAGTTTTGCTATTTGGGGAGCAAAATAACTGATGATGGTCGAAGTAGAGAGGATACAAAATGTAGATAGGAAATGGCAAGGAAAGTGTTTCTGAAGAAGAGAAATTTGTTAACATCGAGTATAGATTTAAGTGTCAGGAAGTCGTTTCCTAAAGTATTTGTGTGGAGTGTGGCCATGTATGTAAGTGAAAGATAGACGATAAATAGTTTGGAAAAAAAGAGAATAGAAACTTTCGAAATGTGGTGTTACAGAAGAATGCTGAAGATTAGATGGGTAGGTCACATCACTAATTTGGAGGTGTTGAACAGAATCGGGGAGAAGACGAGTTTGTGGTACAACTTTACTAGAAGAAGGGATCGGTTGGTAGGGCATGTTGTGAGGCATCAAGGGATCACCAATTTAGTATTGGAGGACATCATGGAGGGTGAAAGTCGTAGAAGGAGACCAAAAGATGAATACACTAAACACATTCAGAAGGATGTAGGCTGCAGTACTGGGAGATGAAGCAGCTTTTACAGGATAGAGTAGCATGGAGAGCTGCATCAAACCAATCTGAGGACTGAAGACCACAGCAACAACATGTAGGGATGGTCACTATTCAAAGGCTAGACATGCGAGGTAAATAAGCAGTTACTAAAGTTCACTGTACCAGAAACAATAATCACGAACTATGTCACCATTTTTATGGCTGAATTAGAAGCATTTATGCCATATTTTGTGTTTTCACAGGCTCAGAACAAGTCCGTTATGCCTACAGGCTAATTAAAGAACGGACCGAATGTTAGTGAAAATTTTATGCCGCTATGTGAATAGCTATCACAATGATTGGGTACTTTATTGCTTTACATGGTCAAGGCATATGATTCAAAAGCCCTCTAAAAATATGACTATCATATGACTTGATGTATGGTGGAAGTATGCCATCACCATTTGAAGTAATCAAACCTAAGGCGCGGGAAAATGGAGACTCATTGCGAAATCACGTGAAAACGTTGGCAGAGGTACGGCATGAATGCGCAGTTCCATATTTGTACCAAGACTCTTGAATGGCAAGAGAGAGTGAAGCAGCGCAATTTTAATCTGCTTGACTATCGTATTAGTGGGTAATACTGACAAGTCCATAGACCCCAAAGAGGAAGACGATTTGTCAATCGGTATCAAGCTCCATACCACGTTACTTAGAAGGCCTCACCATTGAACGGCATACTGCAGTTTCCGACATGTACAATGGTTATATAAATCGGACATACACATCTTTTTTAGAGCACACCACAGTCGGTGCCACTGGTACTGTCAACACGTCCAAAGGAGGAGGAAGGGTATATGAAGAAGAAAGAGAAGCCAACCAAATCTGGGCAAGTCACATGCATTTTGTCATAAGTATCGAGCTCATGGAAGTAATAGCATATTAAGACATTCTTGTGTGTATTTATTTCGTCATGTACCACAAGCCAATTTCTGTGAACTTTGTACAAATGATGAAAGAATTGTTGTGGTATTCTAAGATATTAGTTGTGGAGTATAATGTGTGGGTAGAAGTCATTATGTGGTAGGTTAATAGTTATTCTTGAAATATGAAAAACGTGGGTTTCTTTTATTTTGTCATCTAACAGTAAGCTCCCATCTAGACAGCACCAGTTCAGCTCCCGTCAGTATGAGGCAGAGCTCATTGCTTTATTTATGAAGGAACAGCATATGACGGCAATTGAGTCTTCTTGTGTGATATGGGGCAGGAGAAGATGGATGTCCGTGGAATATCTTCGCAGCAAGACCTTATTTCCACAAATCAGATCTACACTGGGCATATTTGATACAAAACCCAGTGGTGGCCATCGCCATTTGCTAAAGAGCATTGAATGGTTGAAACTGGAAGGTAGCGGTATTTCGATGACTTACACGACTTGTCAAATTACGGAGCCAACATTTTAGCTCTCACCAACCGCAACAGGGGTAACGATTCTGAATATGAGGTGACGTGAACGAACAACAGGTGATAGGAAAGGAGTTTTAGTTATATGGTATGGGATTTGTCTGACAAAACCTTTAGATATACTACCGGACCAAAGCTTGACCTTCCTGAACAGCACCTTAGATCCCAACCTACTTAGCTCTATAGGTAGGTTGATAGCAACTCTGAAGGGGAGCGTTAGCACGGGGCAGGTGCTTCACCATGGTATTTCAGGAATTACCGCCAAAAAATCCTGATGACAGGTTTGTCAGACTTTCTGTGCCATTTTGCTTTTGATTCTTATTTGTGCAGCGTATGTATATTTACGGCACAAAATAATGCACGCTACTGAACTCCCTTTACACAGCATACGATTAGTGTGGATCACCGTTAAGAAATGGGTAGTCGTTAAGCGTACAATCCATCGGGTCATATAAACTGGACTGAGCTAGTGTAAGAGCAGTTAGAACAGGAAGTTCATATAAATTTAAAGACCGTAAAAGTAGGTGTGGGGGGAGCAGCGTTATTGTACTTCTTTCCAAATCAGTGTCCGTGACTTGCAGCCTGGTGAGCCAGAAGGCTGCCTACCACATCACACAGCAGAAGCCTCTCTTCCAGTACTGACGTGAGCATGGGTACTGCACCGCTCGTGGTGCCTGCTACCAGGGCTGGAACATTGGTCGATACAGCATATTGCTGGAACAGGGACGCTGCAGTAATGATCCTTAGTACACCCTGTTGGATCCAGGAGCTGGCTGCTCCTATGGTCCACTACAATTGGACATTGCCTTTGCTAGCCATGGGTCCATGAGCTACGCCTAGTCCGGATGCTGCCGGGAGATGAACTGGTTCCTTCCACCTGGGACGTCCTGATAGCTGACATCACTTGATGCTGGCTGGCTGCAGCATTTATACTTAACGGCGTAAGTGGCCTACATGAAGGTTTGCTGACAGTATGCCTAACTTCATCAAGTCTGACGCATCTCCGTCCTCACCGACGCGTTGCCATCATTTGTTCTGTGGCAACCTGTCTGCCCTGGTGTCTTTCCCCATCCAGTGCTACCATGCGCTCAGCCAGGGCAGTACCGCCCAGAGTTAACGCACGTCATTGGGGAACTGACTATTTTGGCTGTATGAGATCTGCTAAATAAATCATGCTGCTATTTTCGCTACTCTTACGATTCTACGTTGCCTGAGGATCCACCATCCTGCAGTGTCATTGTGACCTGCTGTGAAGTCAATAGCCGGCAGGAGTGGCCAAGCGGTTCTAGGCACTACAGTCTGGAACCGCGCGACCGCTACGGTCGCAGGTTCCAATCCTGCCTCTGGCATGGATGTGTGTGATGTCCTTAGGTTAGTTAAGTTTACGTAGTTCTAAGTTCTAGGGGACTGATGACCTCAGAAGTTAAGTCCCATAGTGCTCAGAGCCATCTGAACCATTTTTCGGGGTCAATAAACCTTGCAACATCCTGACCCTGTTATGCAGGGCGGGACAAATAAAAGTGGCCCAGACAAATGGATACGATTGGTCGTGAATGTATGCATCTAACCACACAACGTGACGTGCACATCAGCATGTGTGAGGCAGTCCAAAGGGTACGATGGTACTCACAGTGGAGTAGCGGGTGTTAATTGTGGGAAGTTACATGACAAAGAAGTTGTGGAAACTGTGTAGTCAGTTGTTTGCTGGGAAGTTTAATGGTATCAAAATTCCAGCAAAGAGTGGCATGGTACACTTAGTCCGAAAATGGTGTCAGGCAGGATATATTTTGAACAAGTCGATAAGCATTTCGAAACGTGCCCAAACACCCGAAAATGTGGGTGTATTTCATCACAAGATACTTCAGAATCCTATCAAATCAACTCGACACCTGTCACAAGAGATCGGCATATCACGTCGATCACGTGAACGAATCCTCCAGCTGGACCTGCACGTAGACCCATGTATGCCTGTTGTTCACGTATTAAAACCACTAGATGCTCCTTCGCGCCTCCAAATTTGTGACTGGCTGTTCCCAGACATAACAATGAATAGCTTAGTCATGGGCCTGTTCTTTATGTCTGATGAAACCTGGTTTCACCTCAGTGATTATTCCAACTCACAGATTCACAGGTTTTGGGCAGCGGAGAATCCGTATAACTTCCACGAAACACCATTGCATGATCAGGAGGTTTGGGTTCGGTGTGCAGTATCTGTAGACCGCATTACTTCTCCCGTCTTCTACCATCAGACACTCATTTTGGCGCGTTACATATGCAACATTATGAAACCATTTGTGGCAGCATTAACAGCGGAGGTAATGACCTAAAGTTACTTCCAACAGAATGGAGCAGTTATCCATACAACCGACATAAGTTTGGAGCTTAGTTACACAGTCTTTACGCCTGACCGAGTTGTTAGCCGGGGTCAGTCTGGTCGCGGTTGTAGCTGGTCACCCAGGTCACCTGATCTATCAGTGTGCGATTACTTAGTGAGAGGAACCCTCAAGTCTAAGGTGTACCACAACAACCCTCATAGTCTTCAAGAACTGTTGAAGAACATTTCTAATGAGATTCAAGCAATTCCAGCAGTGCAGCCTCGATCCGCCTTCAGAAATTTGTTGACCATGGTCTACAAGTACCAACAGTTGAATGGTTGTCACTTTTAGTGTCTGCTATAGTCAGGTTAGTTCTGTATTTTTCTTCCTCTGCTGTGTTTCTTTGCTACCTGGAACTCTGTTCTCTGGGCCACTTTTATTTGTTCCACCTTGTGTTACTTTGAGGCGCCTGGCGTGAAGAATACCTGCATGGTGAGGACTCCGGTGATATTGCTGTGCACAATATGTCAACCTACACAACAATACATACTCTGCAAGCCCCCATACGGTATATGGCCGAGGGTACCTTCCATCACTTACACCAGCAAATGGAGCTTGGGGAAAAGCGACTATCTGTATGACCCCATAAGAGCGCTAAGTTTTCTTATCTTCTCGCTGTTTAAGCGAAATGTAGGCCGGAAGCAGTAGAATCGTTCTGCAGCCATCTGGAAATGCCGGCTCTTGCTGAGATAATCATCGTCTCCCCTCCGGGGAGACCCATTTGTGTTGACAGAGTATTTCCGTAACATTCGTGTGGTAATCTTAGCTACCGGCAACAAATACAGCATGCTTCCGAATTATTTAGATTTCTCCTGTTAATCCATTCTGGTGTGGAAACCTAATACCGGAGGATTACTGAAACACGGCACACACTAGTGTGGTCTCCTTTATTCATGAGATACACTTTCGTAGAATTCTTCTAATAAACCGAAGCCGACCATGCGCCTTCCTTACTAACGATCTTAAAAGCTCATTTCATTTTATATCGCTTTTGAATGTCACGCCTTCATACGGCGTGAAGTAGCACACTGTGAGGTAACGGGCGAGTTGTGGCGCCCTGGAAATATTATATGTTCGGAGTTGGAGAGTCGCACAGGACACGGGAAGTGTTGGATGTGACGGCGCGAGCGACGCGCGGTTGCAAAAGAGAGTTGGAGTGTGGAGTGGATTGCGTGTGGCCGACTTGTGACCTTGTGAGATTTCCGCGGTTTTTACAGTGAAGACGTAGTGTGCGTTTAGAAGTGAATATCTCGCGAGCTGTGTTGTTGTTCATAGCTAATTACGTGCAGTAGGAATCTATTGTTTCCCAGTTATTCAACTTACATTTTATTTAATTGCTGAACCATTGACACCAATAAGTGTTTTGCAGAAATATACTGCATTCTCAAAAGTACTTCTACTATTTCAAACAATCTATTCATGTGTGTATTCTTATCGTATCCTGTAAACTCAGCAGTATTCGCCCTGTAATGCGGCAACTACGTATCCCAGGCCATAGACAACAAAACAAGCCAAAACGTTTAATACTTGAACGTTGAGTCGGAGGGTACGTAGTTGA
Source organism: Schistocerca gregaria (assembly GCF_023897955.1). Lineage (NCBI taxonomy): Eukaryota > Metazoa > Arthropoda > Insecta > Orthoptera > Acrididae > Schistocerca > Schistocerca gregaria. The sequence continues at coordinate 217,754,199 of NC_064927.1, forward strand.
GGGCTACCTCATTTAATTCATTCTCAATTTGAAAGCCCCCACTATTCGAAAATTACAGAACTGTTTTTCGAACTCTTCTGCATTACCTTGCATTTTTGTCTATTAAGAGCAATCTGTCGTTCATCACACCAAGTAGGCATTCTGTCTAAGTCATTTTGTATCGTCCTTTAGGCATCAACGATGACACTTTTCCGTAAACTATAGCATCTTCAGCAAACGGCCACAGTTTGCTGCACACGTAATCCGCAGAATCGTGTATATACATAGAGAGAGAACAACAGAGGTTCTATCACATTTCCCTGGTTCACTTCTGAAGATCCGCTTGTTTTTTATAAACACCCGCTATCCAGGGCAAAGTATTAGGTTCTATTGCTTAAGAAGTCGTTGAGGTACACATATAAATGAGAATGTATTCTGTGTGCCCAGACCTTCATTAATAATCTGCAGTGGGGCACTGTGTCAAACGCTTCCCAGAAATCTAGGAATCTGGAAACGGCGTGTTGCGTTTGATCAACGATTTCCAGGATATTGCGTGAGGTAAAGGCAATTTACGTTTCGGACGAACGATGCTTTCTACATTAGTGCTGATATGTGGGCAAAAGATTATTTGTCTCAAGGAAATTTACTATACTGAAGTTCAGAGTATGCTCAATAACTCTGCTACTAACTGATGTTCAGGACTGCGATGCAAAAAGAGACAGCAGGAGATGCAACTAAAATGAATGTTTATTCAGTCGGTGACTGGTTTCGGGTTACGTGCATTCTCAGTCTAACAAATGTTTGCCAGGTAAAATGTCCGCCAAAAGTAGCGGTAAACAAAGTGGATATACGGTCCCAACTAATTTTCGTCAACATTAGTTGGGACCATACATGTATGTACCCACCGGTCACCGACCGAACAAACATCTATTTTAGATACAACTCTGACTGTTTCTTTTGGCATCACAGTCTGAAAATGAGTTGCTGGAGTCATGCATGACGTTCAGCAAATAAGTCCGTAATTTTGGGTCCGTTCTTCTGTCCTTTCTATGTACAGCAGTCATCTGCGCTTTTATCTAGTCACCTGAGACTTCTCCTTGAGCGAGAGGTACGCCGTAAATGGAAGCTAAGTAAAGGTCCAATGCCGAAGAGTACTTTCCTTAAACTGACCTGGGATTCCATCCGTACTTGGCCACTTATTTGTTTTCAGTTCTTTCAGTTGCTTCTCAGTGCAAGCGATGCCTATTTGTATGACCTTCATTCTGGAATCTGTGCGACCCTCAAATGATGGTATTTTGAAAGATTTCCTTCCTGAATGTCATGATTTGGGTTCGAAAAATCTATTTTACGATACATTTTTTTCTTCGTCTTTGTTGTGTGCAAATTTTACCTTGTAAAGGAGAAAACACATACGACCCTGGTGCGACCTATTCTTGAGTGCTGCTCGAGTGTTTCGGATCGGTACCAGGTCGGATTGAAAGCAGACATCGAAGCATTTCAGAGACGGGTTGCTAGATTTGTTACTTGTAGGCTCAAACAACACTTAAGTGTTACGGAGACCCTTCGGGAACGCAAATTGGAATCAATGGAGGGAAGGATACTTTCTTTTCGAGAAACACTGATGGGGAAATTTAGAGAACCGCCATTTGGAGCTGACTGCCGATAGGTTCTACTGCCGCCAACATACATTTCGCCTAAGTGCCACGAAAATAAGGTTAGAGAAATGAGCGGTCATACGCAAGCGTTTCTACCTCGCTCTGTTTGCCAGTGGAACAGGAAAGGAAGTGACTATTGGTTGTACAGGGTACCGTCCGCCTCCCGGCTTAAGGTGGCTTGCGGATTATCTATTTGGATGCAGATGTAGACATATACGAACTAAAGCTTTAAACTACATTTTCTAAGTTTTACTCTTTTTGTATCATGAGGACCGTTTTATCAGTAATTCTATGAGCTACTTAATAACGGGTAGATAAAAACCCATTCTAAAACGACCCAGACACAAAATCTAAATGTTGCGAAGAGTGGCAGCTGCTTTCAGTAACGAAAAGTGTAACATCATCCAAACTAATCCAGTGAGAAATCCGTTAAATTTCTATTACATTATGAAGCCCGCGAATCTGAGGTCCGACAGTTTCACTAAAGACATAGGAATTACAATTACGAACAGCTTAACTTAGAACGATCTCACAGATAATGTTGTGGGGAAAGCAAACCAAAGACTACGCTTTATTGCCAGAACACTTAGAAGCTGCAACAGGCCTACTATGGAGACTGCCTGCACAACACTTGTTCGTTCTGTGTTAGCGTATTGCTGAGGCGTATAGGATCCGTAGTAGATAGGATTTACGGAGGACACCGAAAACTTCAAAGGCACTTTTTGAATTATCGCAAAATAATGGGGAGAGAGTCGCGGATATGATAAGCGAATGGGGATAGCAGCCATAAAAACAAAGGCGTTTGTCATTTCCTGCGAGATCTTTTCAAGACATTTTCAATCACCAACTCTTTCCTGTGAATGTCAAAATATTTTATTGTTATTAAGCTACATAGGGAGAAATGATCATCGTAATAAAATAAGGGACATCAGAAGTCGTTCAGAAAGATTTAAGTAACAGTTTAATAAATACTTCAGAGCCAACATCTCATTTAAATCGAACTGATGACTGATTTTAAGAGTACTTTATTGTCATCTTCGTATCTGTAATACAACCTAGACACTCACTGCATTTTTTACATTTCTCTGTACCAGCAGTAATAAAACATGTAAGTACGCAATTATACAATTCACTTCTAAGAAATATGTACAATACTTAAAATAGTCCAAATCCGAAGTTAATGAGATGTACAAACAGTCTATAAGCTTATACAGTAGTAATAGCTGTCATTATACAAGCTTAGATAAACGAGCCATATCCTCATGTAGGTAATACACTGCTATTTTTTTTACTACTGTATAATCTTTATAAAATATCTATAATTTTTCTTTAACTTCAGATATGGACGACCTTAATTACTGTACAAATTTCTGACAAGAGAATTGTATAATTTATCTTATGTAAATGCAAACAGTAATATCCGTTACCACTCTGCCACCTAACGGAAATAAGACATAGCATCCCTATCACAGCGCCCGAGTTACTACAGCTACAGACCAGGATATGTGTGGGCTCACACAATAGGTGCAAGTTGCATGGCAACATGATTATAAAAAGTATATTTATTATTGACACGCTGATAGGTTGTGATCTATCTGCTGCTATGGCTTACATTTCCAAACTACACTCCTGGAAATGGAAAAAAGAACACATTGACACCGGTGTGTCAGACCCACCATACTTGCTCCGGACACTGCGAGAGGGCTGTACAAGCAATGATCACACGCACGGCACAGCGGACACACCAGGAACCGCGGTGTTTGCCGTCGAATGGCGCTAGCTGCGGAGTATTTGTGCACCGCCGCCGTCAGTGTCAGCCAGTTTGCCGTGGCATACGGAGCTCCATCGCAGTCTTTAACACTGGTAGCATGCCGCGACAGCGTGGACGTGAACCGTATGTGCAGTTGACGGACTTTGAGCGAGGGCGTATAGTGGGCATGCGGGAGGCCGGGTGGACGTACCGCCGAATTGCTCAACACGTGGGGCGTGAGGTCTCCACAGTACATCGATGTTGTCGCAGTGGTCGGCGGAAGGTGCACGTGCCCGTCGACCTGGGACCGGACCGCAGCGACGTACGGATGGACGCCAAGACCGTAGGATTCTACGCAGCTCGGTAGGGGACTGCACCGCCACTTCCCAGCAAATTAGGGACACTGTTGCTTCTGGGGTATCGGCGAGGACCATTCGCAACCGTCTCCATGAAGCTGGGCTACGGTCCCGCACACCGTTAGGCCGTCTTCCGCTCACGCCCCAACATTGTGCAGCCCGCCTCCAGTGGTGTCGCGACAGGCGTCAATGGAGGGACGAATGGAGACGTGTCGTCTTCAGTGATGAGAGTCGCTTCTGCCTTGGTGTCAATGATGGTCGTATGCGTGTTTGGCACCGTGTAGGTGAGCGCCATAATCAGGACAGCATACGACCGAGGCACACAGGGCCAACACCCGGCATCATGGTGTGGGGAGCGATCTCCTACACTGGCCGTACACCTCTGGTGATCGTCGAGGGGACACTGAATAGTGCACGGTACATCCAAACCGTCATCGAACCCATCGTTCTACCATTCCTAGACCGGCAAGGGAACTTGCTGTTCCAACAGGACAATGCACGTCCGCATGTATCCCGTGCCACCCAACGTGCTCTAGAAGGTGTAAGTCAACTAGCCTGGCCAGCAAGATCTCCGGATCTGTCCTCCATTGAGCATGTTTGGGACTGGATGAAGCGTCGTCTCACGCGGTCTGCACGTCCAGCACGAACGCTGGTCCAACTGAGGCGCCAGGTGGAAATGGCATGGCAAGCCGTTCCACAGGACTACATCCAGCAGCTCTACGATCGTCTCCATGGGAGAATAGCAGCCTGCATTGCTGCGAAAGCTGGATATACACTGTACTAGTGCCGACATTGTGCATGCTCTGTTGCCTGTGTCTATGTGCCTGTGGTTCTGTCAGTGTGATCATGTGATGTATCTGACCCCAGGAATGTGTCAATAAAGTTTCTCCTTCCTGGGACAATGATTTCACGGTGTTCTTATTTCAATTTCCAGGAGTGTATTTAAATTTTCAACATTGTCAAACCATACGGCATAGCTTTGAGAAAGATCAGGTGTGTTACACATGTATAACATAGAATAGTTTGATTACTACTAGCGTACAAGATACGTGACAAATGCATTGTGTCTCCATATCGTATCGCAGCTCCTAAAATGACAGCAAAATACTGTTGAAACTGGTCATGAATTCTAGATAAATATTTAAATGCGATCTTGGCTCTGAAGTATTTCTTTAAATATTACAATCTGCAGAACGCCGCCTGATCAGAATGCGTGTAATATATAAAGATTTAAGAGTTCATTTTTCCCACGCGCTGTTAGAAATTCGGGCGGTAGAGAAATAGAAAGTGGTACGAAGAACGGCCTCCTAGACACTTAGGTGTGAATTGGAGAGTATTCTTGTGGATATGGATCTAGAGATTTGCAAAATCTGCTCAAAACATGTAGTTGTCTCATTGTAACTAAAATATATATTTTAAATAAATGCCAGACGGGGTGGCCGAGCGGTTCTACGCGCTACAGTCTGGAACCGCGCGACCGCTACAGTCGCAGGTTCGAATCCTGACTATGGCACGAGTGTGTGTGATGTCCTTAGGTTAGTTAGGTTTAAGTAGTTTTAAGTCTTGGGGAATGATGACCTCAGATGTTAAGTCTCATAGTGCTCAGAACCAATTGAACCATTTTTAATTAAATCACGATTTATTGGTTTGCACGTTAGCAAATTATTCTTAATTTTGACTGTGCAAAATTCTAAAATTTATAAGTAACAGAATTTTAAACATAAACTGATAGCTGTAGTTCAGTGATCCTGTAACCTTCCTGGTACACAAGAATAAAATTTTCAGTTTGAATGCAAGATAAGAATTCCAGTCAAGTGTATTTATCTAAAGGAAATTTAAAAAGAGTTTAAAGTTAATATTTGTGGAAAAGCTTATCCTAGGTATTTCACTGTCTCTGTCTCTGTCTCTCTGTCTCTCTGTCTCTCTCTCTCTCTCTCTCTCTCTCTCTCTCTCTCTCTTTCTCTCTCTTCTCAGTGATCTTTCACTACATTTTTCTATTAATATATAGTTCTTGTGCTTTTCACATTAAAAATTTGTAGATCTGTATTTTACTCTCTGCGGCTGTAAAGATTTTTTTTAAAGAAATGTTCCCAGTCACGGTAGCATTCCCCTCAGACGTGAAATTTAAACCCACAGCCATATTGGAACACACCTGATGATGAATGTGGGTAAGTGAGGCGAGCACACGTGTCGCTACGCCTGCTAAGAGACAGCGTGCGGAAGCACACTGCACGGTGGGCGGCCAGCCCCTCAGTGAGGCGCGCCCGCGCAGGGTGCAGTGGCTGTCGCCCCGGCCCGCTTGCAAGTGGCTGGCTGTTAGGGCTGGCAGGCTTCCAGCGTCCGGGCCGGGCCGGGCCGCGCCGCGCCTCGCCTGCAGCGCCCCCGGTAAGCTCTCTATATATCTGCCTACGCTATGGCCGCCGGCGCCTGCAGAAGAAGACCTCCATACGTCACGACTAGTGAGAGGCGGCCCTCGTCTGCTGCCGTGTGTCACGCTGCACGGCTTGCAAATACCGGGCATCAGTCGGAACTCCTTGTCGCCCAGGAAAGTCTAACAACAGATTCATATTGACAAGATCTCATACCTCGCTCAGTCTAGCTGCCAATTGCAAGTGAAATGTTGATACTAAGGTGTCAAATGAACACAGAGGTAGTTATGATGACCGATACAGTACGCTACTGGCCATTAAAATTGCTACACAACGAAGATATGCTACAAACGTGAAATTAAACCGACAGGAAGAAGATGCTGTGATATTCAAATGATTAGCTTTTAGAGCATTCAAACAAGGTTGGCGACACCTACAACGTGCCGACATGAGGAAAGTTTCCAACTGATTTCTCATTCACAAACAGCAGTTGACCGGCGGTGCCTGGTGAAACGTTATTGTGATACCTCGTGTAAGAAGGAGAAATGCGTACCATCACGTTGCCGACTTTGATAAAGGTCGTATTGTAGCCTATCGCGATTGCGGTTTATCGTATCGCGACATTACTGCTCGCGTTGGCCGCGATCCAGTGACTCGTTAGCAGAATATGGAATAGTTGGGTTCAGGAGGGTAATACGGAACGCCATGCTGGATTCCAACGGCCTCGTATCACTAGCAGTCGAGATCACAGGCATCTTATCCGCATGGCTGTAACGGATCGTGAAGCCACGTCTCGATCCCTGAGTCAACAGATGGAGACGTTTGCAAGACAACAACCAACTGCACGAACAGTTCGACGACGTTTGCAGCAGCATGGACTATCACCTCGGAGACCATGGCTGCGGTTACCCTTGACGCTGCATCACAGACGAGCGCCTGCGATGGTGTACACAACGACGAACCTGTGTGCACGAATGGCAAAACGTCATTTTTTCGGACAAATCCAAGTTCTGTTTACAGCATCATGATGGTCGCATCCATGTTTCGCGACATCGCTGTGAACGCACATTGAAAGCGTGTATTCGTCCTCGCCATACTGGCGTATCACCCGGGGTGATGGTGTGGGGTGCCATTGGTTGCACCTCTCGGTCACTCCTTGTTCGAATTGACGGCACTTTGAACAATGTACGTTACATTTCAAATGTGTTACGACCCCTGTCTCTACCCTTCATTCGATCCCTGCGAAACCCTACATTTCAGAAGGATAATGCACGACCGCATGTTACAGGTCCTGTATGGGCCTTTCTGGACACAGAAAATGTTCGACTGCTGTCCTGTCCAGCACCTTCTCCAGAGCTCTCACCAAATGATAACGTCTGATCAATGATGGCCGATCAACTGACTCGTCACAATACGCCAGTCATTGCTCTTGATGAACTGTGGTATCGTGTTGAAGCTGCATGGGCCGCTGTACCTGTACACGTGATCCAAGCTCTGTTTGACTCAATGCCCAGGCGTATCAAGGCCATTATTACGGCTAGAGGTGGTTGTTCTGGGTACTGATTTCTCAGGATCTATGCACCCAAATTGCGTTTAAATGTTTTCACGTGTCAGTTCTGGTATAATATATTTGTCCAATGAATACCCGTTTATCATCTGCATTACTTCTTGGTGTAGCAATTTTAATGGCCAGTAGTGTATAATACAGACTGAAGTGACGAATGAAACTTTGTGCCAAGGCCGTCTCAGTTTAGGGCGCATACCAAGGTGGGCTGAACCGCGTAAGAGAATTTAGATTGAGGAGAGAGGCGTGCTGGGTCAGTCTGTGAAGACGTTCAGAGCCACTATGCCAAGGAGCCGCAGCAATTAGAGCATCTACCTAGTGAACATGAGACTCGGCTTCGAATCCCAGCCTTTGTACATTCATTCTTCATTTCAATGTGCATACATGCACCAAAGATGTGTGAGACTTGAAAAGGTCGTTGTTTGCTGAAGTCACAAAAATCATGGGACACTTCCTAATACCGAGCCGGACTCGTTTTGCCCGCCATAGTGCAGCAACGCGACGTGACATTGACTCAGGGTGTTGTGTGTTGTCCTGAGGTTAGTTAGGTTTAAGTAGTTCTAAGTTCTAGTGGACTGATGACAATTGATGTTAAGTCCCATAGTTCTCAGAGACATTTGAACCATTTTTTGACACTGACTCATCAAGTCTTTCGAAATCCCCTGCAGAAATACTGCATCTTGCTGCTTCTATAGCCGCTCATAATTTCGAAACAGTTGCTCGTGCATGATTTTGTGTACGAACTGACCTCTCGATTATGTCACGTACATATTCAATAGAATTCATGCTGGGCGATCTGGGTGGCCAAATCATTCACTCGAATTTTCCAGAATGTTTGCAACGGGTAATACCGACTACCCCAAACGGCAATCGATGTTAACGTTAAACCTCGGCTAGGAAATTTGGAGAAAATTGTGACCGTGCCATAACCTGTTGGGAAAATAACAATAAGACTGAGATTAGTTACCGAAACAGTCCAGAGTATAACCAACAGTAAACAGATGGATCAGGAACAGACGGTGTCCCAGCACAAAGCAAGTGGTAATATTACCTGTTAATATCAGTCGGCAGCATAATTAGGCATTATTGAGTCAGGCAATACGATAAAGCAGAAGGCAGTGATAAGGCTAACCTAACGTTCCTTGACACACACATTAAACTCTATCTTTATACCTGTACAAACTAGAACACAGTAGCCTAACCTTAAGGATAAATGTACTATTAACTTAGAAGTCACACAAACAAATGGCCAATGAGGAAGCATACTGTCCTATATGTCTGTCAACAACACGTACCTTAAATGAACTACACGCAGCTGTTTATAGAACCAATCATCAACACTCATGAAACTAATAGCAATACTAGACAGAGAAGAGGATGAAAAGATTCTGACTTAAATTTATTAATGATTGTACTCTATAACATCATTGCTTAGTATAGGGTCCCTATGGCTGTGCACTGACCAACTTGCAATAGAATAGCTAACGCAGTAAACATTTCCTTCTTAAGCTCAGTTTGAATCAATTAAACAGATGCAAATCTAACTACACTGCCTCTGGAGGAGCCTTTGCTTTTCTTCAGTAACTACCTAGCCAAGCACATGGGAGCCCTTTCATGGTTGGGAGAACCACGCTCATTAACAAAACTGCACAAGTATGTATGAGAAATGGTAAGTATTCTCAACAGTAATTATTATTAAAGTAAAAATCAACAAACTATAAATCTTTAAATGACAAATGTGCTTTAATAAGCAGTATTTTAACCTACTCAGAATATGTTTGCTGTGAAAACCCCAATACAACATTAAATTCAAGTTCAAGCACTTAATCATGAAATGAACCTTAATATAACTCTGTAATTCTGATCACAGTGCATAAATGCAACAATTAATGATATCTTTCACTTCAAATCAACATTCTTGTTCTTTTCACTAAAACCTTTACTACTTCAAGGCATTTTTTTAAGTAAGGCAAATTATTTAAGAAAATGGCTGCAGATTGATCTAAAAATGCGCTGAAAGTGGAGTATGTTTTAAACTATAAAATTGGACTTTAAACATTATAACTACACACATTAGAAAGCAATCACAACCATTTTTTCAGCTTCCGAATAAGTCTTTCCATACTAAATGAGGATGCTTGGAACGCAATTCACTAGGACTGGATTCCTCTCCAGGTTTGAGATTTGAGATAGTCACGAGTGCAAGATAGAGTTTTAAGCAATACCACTCCGCCAGGCTACGTCCGTAGCTGTGGAGCTTCCCCATATGTCTTACATTCAAATCCGCGTTCCCTAACTATGGACCAATTTATTTACAGTACTTTATATGACAATCATGCAAGTAGTTATTTAAATCCGCAAGCACATTTTAAACAACACCGTTCAAAAAGTTCAGATAACTGAAATATGTATATATAGCCAAAGAATTTCCATGACAGATAAAACACTGTACATCAGCATCACTGCAAACTGGTGTAGAAGTATCGATACAGATAGAAAATAGTTCGAAAGAAGGTGTTACGTGTTCTTCAAACGAATCGCGAACAACTGTGGCCTAGTGACATGCGCTTTCTCATCCATGAAAGTTCCATCGTTGTTTGGGAGTATGAAGTCCATGAATCACTGCAGATGGTCTCTTATTAGCCAAACTGGACTACTTTCACTCAATGATCGGTACAGTTGGACCAGAGGAGCCAGCCCATTTCATGTAAGATCAACCCACACCAGTACGGAGCCACCACCAGCTTTCATAGTGTCTTGTTGACAACTTGGGTGCATGGCTTCGTGCGAACTGCGCCACACTCGAACACTCCCATCAGCTCTTACCAACTGAAATCGGGACATCTGACCTGGTCATAGTTTTCCAGTCGTCTAGGGTCCAATCAATGTCGCCATGAGTCCAGGAGAAGCGCAGCAGGGGATATCTTGCTGTCAGATAAGACACTGGCGTCTGTCGTTTGCTGACAAAGCCCATTAACACTAACTGCTGCCGCATTGTCCTAAAGGATACGTTCGTTGCACATCCCAAACTGATTTCTGCGGTCATTTCGCCCAGTGTTGTTTGTCTGTTAGCACTGAGAACTCAAAGCAAACGCCGCTGCTCTCGCTCATTAAGTGAAGACTGTCGGACACTGCGTTGTCCTCGGTGTGAGGTTGCCAGGCGCCGGGGTGGACAAGAGCTTTTAGCTCTTTAATTTGAACGAATTTTGCATGGGAACGAGACATGCACTTGACCCCCTCCTTATCTACCTGCTAATTAATTATGTGCACAGTGGTAACGGAAGGAAATGTTGGTGGGCCCTGCTAGTTGGTAAAACAAGGGGCGCACACTCACAATAATTTAATAAAAATCGCAATCTACTAAAAAAAGAGAACTTTATCATAATAAACAACAGGAAATGGGATTCTGCCTATATCTACGAAATGATATGAAGATTAAATATTACAATGAGATTTATTATATATCAGTAAATGCACATGATTGCCGACACACACAATAGGTTAAAGGATAGGGTATACTGAAATATTGTGAGACTAAAGAGTTGGCTCGAGAACAAGGGGCTCCTACTCACTGTGAAGCAATAGATTGACGTAAATAACTGGAGATCCTAATGAATCAGTTATTAATCCTCCGACTATATAGCAATATCGCAATTAGTAGTGAGAGCTCAAATGGGATCACATGGAGAAACAAACACGGTGGACTTGTAGCAAAGCGAACGCGGGTGCTGGCGAGGGATTCAGTATAAAATTGATAAGGCCGGAGCCGCAAAATACTGTACCAGTACTGATATCTGCAGCACGTCGTCGTTAGGCAGCGTCCTGATGATGTAGGCGTCGACGTCTGCCGTGCTGCGACTCTGTGTCAACCCCTGGCCGCGAAGGCTGTCCGAGAATTCCAAGTTCTTCCGAAAATGAGCGACCAAGTAGCAAGACCGTCCGACTTTGAGGAAGATCAGATCCCGAATTCCCCTCTGTGATGTACTGCAAGCAGCAAAGCCACCATTGCTCAACTCCCTACTCTCCTCGAAAACTGCGAATCAGCATTCAGTTCTGATTCCAGAATTCCCCCACACTGTCTCAGAGCATCATTTGCGCCAATAGCGACCGTTTCCTCCAGTTTCGAGCAGGGCTTTATGACGCCAACTAGCCTTAGTTTAAGTTGGCTAATCATGCCTCTCCTAATCAGCTGAGGGCACTGAACTTGCCGTTTGACCGGCTACGAAAACAACCTGCCTAGACCACCGGCCACCTGGCGCCAGACAGTCGCACCCAGTAGGGCATGGTCCTCAAGTATTCTTAGAATCAAGAGGACAATGCAGTCAGTCAGTGCCAGGAATCTTCGTTCCGGACGCACCGGAACGGTAAACACATAAACTGCGGCAACACTCAGACGTCTCGCAGGTCGTTTCGCCCTGCATACAATAGGTGAAAATCGACCGACGTCGGTAGCTCTGCCAGGCGCTTAAGCCTATTGCACGAACCCCACAGAATTCAGGGAAGTACAGCCCCCAACCGGAAATGCCGTGTGCCACAATGCTTGCCTCGTACAGGCCACCCTTGGAACTAAACCAACATGCATGGGTATCAAGTGAAAAGTAGTTTTTGAGCTCTCAGTACAAATACTCTCATTACAATTACCTTATTCGGTCTTTTACTACCGTGCAATGACATAGAACATGAATAAAATTGATGAAAATGAGAGGAGACATACAAAAGAGGGCATGGAAACTCTCAAGGTAATGCCTGAAATCTCATATTCTCGGCGCACGTCTGACACTGTGGATCTCGGAATACTGAATTCGCTAATGACTTCCTAAATGCCTGATGCGTCTAGCTTGAACTACCATCCCGCGTTCAAAGTCTGTTAAATCCCGTCGTGCCGCCATAATCAAGTCGGAGAACTTTTCGCATGAAACACCTGATCGCAAATGAAAGTTCCGCCAATGAACTGCCCTTTTATGCCTGACGCACGTGGTACTACCTTCATCTGTATACGTAATAACACAGTCCCATGAACTTTGTCACTCCAATGTAGTTACTTTTGCATAAAACCACCAACATCTGAAACATAAAACTTTCGGGAGTCAAGGTCTCATTATCTGGCTGGAAGTGTAGGCCCTGTATAAACATGAATTTGAAAGCATAGAAGGTCAAAAAATAAAAACAAATAAAATTAATTTCACATAAAGTTTTCGTCTTACTTTAGAAACATGCAACACCACGTTCTCTGTTTGGCTTTTTTATTTTACCGTCCATCAACTACTGCGTTCCTTTGCTGTAGCGATAAACACCAGACACATAAGCTGAAAGCACCGTCAGCTACTTCTTCGCCCACTGAGTGGTTCACTTAGCCATCAGCCGTTCCATAGCATACCAAAGACGTTACAGGGGTATGAAGAGAAAACATACCAAATGTTATTCATGCAAAACTACTTAAATATGTTGTATTAACGCTAACCTTACAGAAGTGTCCAAAAAACCGCTGAAGTAAGTGTTACCTCTCTTAGTAATTTATACAGTATGTACATTATGAAACCTAACTCTGAGAACAGCTATTTCAAGTTGTCCAAACATGTCAACCTTCCTTCCTCTCTTTTCTACGTGCATCACCTTCGAATTCTTTTCTATGCCTTTTAGGGGTGACCAGTTTTATATACAGCATGATTTCGTGGTGATTTTACAACCTTTCAGGAAAGACGGAGAGGATAAACATACCTAGCTAGTTGGTTAGTTACTCTCATGTTCCATGAATCATTTTGCTTGATAAATCGTCATGTTGTGGATCGAGTCATCTTACATTCATATTGCAAATTAATTTGTACATCTGCTTGTACTCTAAACATCACCATACAAACTTTTCCCCAAAATGGCAACAAGATATACAGATTGAGATAGAAATTCCTACCCACCACCTTTTACACATTATAGACATAGAAATTATTCTACGGAATAGGAGGAGTTATCAAGAAGTAACTTTTTCAGTTTATTTTCAAATTTTGCATTGCTTTCTGTTAGAAATTTTACATCTTTGAATAAGTGTTCAAAAATTTTTGTTGCAACGTTGTGTATCCCTTTCTCTGCTAAAGACAAACTTAATGTTGAGTAATGAATGTCGTTTTTTCTTCTAGTATTGTAATTATTTCCCCTATAGTTGCTTTTGAACTGTAGTGGATTGTGTACAACTAACTTCATGAGGGAATAAATATACTGTGAAGGAGTAGTCCGAATGACCAACTTCTTAGATAGATGTCTACAAGACGATCGTTGGTGAGCACAACATATTATTCTTACAGGACATTTTTAGCAATGAAGACCTTGTTTCTTAAAGATGAGTTACCCCAGAACATTATTCCATGTGAGACTACTGAATGAAAATAAGCAAAATATGTCAACTTACTGATTTCCCTCCCACCAAAAGTTTCCTATGATTCTAAGTGCAAATGTGGCTGAACTAAGTTGTTTTAGGAGTTCAAAAATGTGTTTTTTTCCAATTGAAATTAGCATCAATATGGACAGCTAAGAATTTTGAAGTTTTCACCCTATGTACTACTTAATTACCCTGTGTCACACTTATCACTGGTGCAGTAGCCCCAGAGGTGCAGAACTGAATATGATGTGTGTTTGTGAAATTCAGGGTGAAACCATTCGCAGAAAACCAGACAATGATACTTTCAAGAACTTTATTCACCATTTCTTCCATTTCTGTATGTATACTGGGAGTGATTACAATACTGGTGTCATCTGTAAAAAGAACTAATTCTCCTTGTTGTACATTAGACAATAGATAATTTACATATATGAGAAACTGTAGTGAGGCTAAGATTGAGCCTTGGGGATACCCATACGTGATTTCTCCCCAGTCAGAATTATGTCCTTGGATTCTACTGGTTGAATTACTACTAATTACAACTTTTTGCATTCTTTTGGTTAGACATGACATGATTCATGGGTTGGCTATGTCAATCCCATAAAACCTCAATTTATCTAGGAGTATACTATGACTCACGCAATCAAATGCCTTGGATAGGTCACAGAAAATACCTATGTGTGCTATTTTGTTATTTACTTACTCGGAACTTTCAAGATAAAATCGTTGTGTGACGTTATACTGTAAGCTCTTTACTTTTCATATTGCAGGAGGAGGTAGTACGTATGAAAACAAGAAAAAGTTTACAGTAAACATGGGCTCTAAATGGCAGGCCTTATGGGGTATGGGCACATGTTCACAGTGTTTCACAGTAGCAAAGATCAGGAAGCGCTCACAGCTCTTAATGTATGTAATTTAAAGCCGACTTTTACTCGACTACTTTTTTTTTTTTTTTGGTCCATATTACCACTTCTCAAAGTGTGCGAAGGAAAGAGCTTGCAATAGAAGAGGTCCACAGTATGAAGTGTCAGAACGGTTTTTGCTTATAACTTTCTACTCGGTTGCTCCTGGAGCATTGACCCTTCCCTCAAATTGATATCTTTTCCGTTCTTCATCATCCTAGACAGTTTGTAACATGATCACGGGAACACCCTGTATATGTTGGGAACCATCGATCTACCACAATTTTCCAGTGTAAAAGATTTTGCCTGCTTCCTATACCTGGTCGAAAATTTCCTCTCTGCCTATCTTATATATATTGCGTCACACGATGCATCTGTATTTTGAGATGGACATATTATTTTAGTGATTTCTCCGCGGACCTGTGATTGTGGTACATGTTCTACAGAGCTACAGGCGACATACTACAGCAGTTGTGACAATGCCCCGCTGAAAATAGGTTTTACATTGCTACATTTTCAGACATCATATTTTGAAACTCGTTCATTTCGTCGGCAGGAAATTACTATGGGAAATAGAGGAAGAAAACTGTTGCATCCGGCGGCTTTTTGAACTCATGTATTTCTCGCAAGAGATATCGCACAAAACAGAACGAAAAATAGACGGTTTAAAAACGAAATTCTAGTGATACGAATTTGATTAAAAATCATGGCCTTCCTCTCAGAACCGTGAATATTGAATATGCTGGGGACAGGTCGTTTTTGATTCTTTCTGAATACAGTAATTGTTAAAAACAGTAAAATACTGGACGTAACACAGCTGTGAGTAATACAGTAATGAACGTAGTACAAGCAAATTTTTGTTAGCACTCACTATGGGCTACTTTATGAACACCTAGTTCTACAGATGGAATACGGTGTACAAACGTTTCGACAATCTATTGTAGGCCATATTTCTTACATTTTTGTTCCTGTAATATTCATGGGTCAGTTTCCCACGAACAAGGTATTTAGTAGAACAATTATGTGAGTTACTCGATGTGACTTCTGGTTCATTTCATTTTACCTTTAACAGCTAAACGTTTCTGCCACATGAAAACCGCAGGAAAACGAAAGGGCTTTCTGGACGTCACTCATCCCAGAAATCCACTAATATGTGCCCAGCTAGGCAGGCGGATTCGCTGGTTCCGAAAACTGCAAATAACTTCCTGTAAGTCCATCTCCACTAACGCACAGGTGCGGCCTGCGGGTGGTCCATAATCCGTCGGAAATATACGTGGCCTGTCACTCAGCTCGCTTGTGTATGGTCAGCTAATGAAGCGTGTCGCATCAGTGCGGTGTTTAACAAAATTTGTGGAGATACGTATCCATTAAGGGGCACCAAAGATCAAAATTTCATTTCATTCCGAACTGATGTCTATCATCAGTATGAGGTTTCACTCCCTCACAGTGACACTTTAGTATTCGTGTCCCCTCGACGATCACCAGAGGTGTACGGCCAGTGTAGGAGATCGCTCCCCACACCATGATGCCGGGTGTTGGCCCTGTGTGCCTCGGTCGTATGCAGTCCTGATTGTGGCGTTCACCTGCATGGCGCCAAACACGCATACGACCATCATTGGCACCAAGGCAGAAGTGACTCTCATCGCTGAAGACGACACGTCTCCATTCGTCCCTCCATTCACGCCTGTCGCGACACCACTGTAGGCGGGCTGCACGATGTTGGGGCGTGAGCGGAAGACGGCCTAACGGTGTGCGGGACCGTAGCCCAGCTTCATGGAGACGGTTGCGAATGGTCCTCGGCGATACCCCAGGAGCAACAGTGTCTCTAATTTGCTGGGAAGTGGCGGTGCCGTCCCCTACGGCACTGCGTAGGATCCTACGGTCTTGGCGTGCATCCGTGCGTCGCTGCGGTCCGGTCCCAGGTCGACGGGCACGTGAACCTTCAGCCGACCACTGGTGACAACATCGATGTACTGTTGAGACCTCACGCCCCACGTGTTGAGCAATTCGGCGGCAAGTCCACCCGGCCTCCCGCATGACCACTATACGCCCTCGCTCAAATTCCTTCAACTGCACATACGGTTCACGTCCACGCTGTCGCGGCATGGTACCAGTGTTAAAGACTGCGATGGAGCTCCGTATGCCACGGCAAACTGGCTGACACTGACGGCGGCGGTGCACAAATGCTACGCAGCTAGCGCCATTCGACGGCCGACACCGCGGTTCCTGGTGTGTCCGCTGTGCCGTGCGTGTGATCATTGCTTGTAGAGGCCTCTCGCAGTGTCCGGAGCAAGTATGGTGGGTCTGACACACCGGTGTCAATGTGTTCTTTTTTCCATTTCCAGGAGTGTATTTATCGTCCATGATTCACTTCCATACATGGCTACACTCTATACAAATACTTTCAGAAATGACTTCCTGACACTTAAATCTATACTCGATGTTAACAAACTTCCCTTCTTCAGAATATCATATCGAGATATTTATTGTCATACATGGAACACATGTGCAACCGATAACCCGAAAGGCAATAGAATACGAAGAAAACTGGAGAGAAGATGTACTCTGAATGCCAGCACAAATAGTTTCTGACCAAGAATGGATTATAAACCGTGGGGCAAGAGAAGTGTGGGAAGACTGAGAATAAGACGCTGAGCCCGGAACAAGCCATAAGTCTAAGTTTTGGAGTGGCAGAAGAAGACATGGAATACATACTGCACGAGTTCTTTAAGATTGTTGGTTATTGTGTACGACTTTGTACACAACAAAGGAGAGTTAGGCTGCAAAGTGGGATAACGACTGTTGTCGTAGGACAGCTGGGCAGGAGCAGAAAGGATTAGTGAATAAGTTATCACAGTAAACAAAAGATTTACCTAACCTGTATTTCTCTGAGTCTACAAAGACGCATTACAAATAGTGCAGCAAGAAATAGAGACCAGCTCATACATAGCAACAAGGATAAGGCTCTGTGAAGTAAAGCATTACTGACGGTGTCGGGGCCGCGACTATGTGGCATCTGCAAGGTGACTCATAACAGAGAGGCACTGGGGACGAATTGGTGTGCCGCCGCCGCCAGCCATCGTATACTATGGCGGATGAGTGCACTCGTAGTCCAGAGTGGCTGGAGGTGTGGCCCTGCGAGCGTGCTCCGCTGGGTTGGGCCGATCCCCCGCGACGACTGTCAACTTCTGACGGACACTTGCAATTCTAGTGATTAAAATTCTTCTGGGTATTATGCCGCGTCATTGCTAAAAACTAACAACAATAGTAAACTAAAACCGACGTTTCGGCCGAATTGCAACGGCCTTCCTCAGGGCACGACTGGTTTTGTATGGGGATAGGTCCTTCTATTTATTACAGACTATCGATGTCTGACGTCACTGTTGTAAAACTTTTAATTGGCCGTCTAATATAATTGACTAGTCATGACGTAAGGGAAGATGGAAAGCACGAGGCTATTCGTGGATGTCCATGTCGGCAACGATTGGTAGCTGTCCGCCAATCAGCGTTCGGCTTCTGGTCGGCAAGTTTTCCTCCTGCTGTGCGCGGAAGTGGACTGACAGTTGCTCTACAGCTGTTTGTGCAGATACGTCCGTGTCCCGTGTGGCTTCTGCCCCGCGACCCCTCACGACCCGTTGGACTGGGATGGCCGGCAGCCAGGACGCCGGGAGTTTGTAGCCATCCTCTCTGTTGATGTTGTCATGCTGTTTAATAATTTAGATCGCCTCCCTTTGGTTTTAGCTACCTTGCTTATGATTTTGTCATCATAGCCGTTGGCACGAAATGTGTGTTGTAGCTCCTTTAATTCTTCTTAGATGTTATTTTCATCGCTTATCCGGTAGGCTCGGGCAGTTAACGTGTGCAGGACAGAATACTTTTGAGCTGGGTGGTGGTGGTTCTCCGAGTGCAGGTACCGATTAGTGTGCGTTGGTTTCCGGTACACTTTGTGTCCCAGCTTACCTTCGGCAGCTCTGTATACTTCCACATCCAGAAATGGCAAGGAACCATTGTTTTCAGTCTCATGTGTGAACTTTATATTTTTGTGCAGGCTATTTAAGAGCTGGAGGAAGTTTCCCAATTCCGTTTAACCGTGAGACCAGATAACGAATGTGTCATCCATATGTCGTAGCCACCAACTGGGACGTAACGGAGAAGAAACTAGGGCCGTTTGCTCAAAGGCTTCCATGAAGATGTCCGCAGCTGCAGGGGAGAGCAGGGAACCCATTGCCACTCCATCTAATATTTTCCCTGCCAGGTGAAGTAAGTAGGTGACAGGCATAAGCGCACCAGATCGCAGATATCTGGTGGGATTCTATTAGAAGGAGGCTGGAATGGAAGTAAAATACTTCCTACAGCACCCCAGTCTTTCTCCGTACACAAATCACGGGAGCAGGCAGGCTAGTGGAGGATCCGTGCATTCCACAGAGCGTTTGTCAGGTGGTGTCTTGCATTTTCCTGTTACAATTTTATTTCATATTCATATCACAAAGGGTATGACAACACGATCTTCTGTTGTTCCATTTACTGGCAAGAATCCACCTGCCATTCCACAATTACTAAATCAGTCCTTTTGTGATTTTCAACAGCTCTCCACAATCCATGACAACTCCATGTCTCAGTCTTGCTTCCAGTAATTAGTTCCTCATGCCTTGTGGTGACTTCAAGTAATCTAATCTTGACGGCTTGTGGTGACACTCTGCCTGTAACCTCCTCCAGGATTTCAGATGTTCTCTTCCGTCTGTTCGACAGATCCAATAGAACAGAACAACGATTTTATCGTGGTGTAGTAGAATATTTCCTACCTTCGCGTCACACTGCAGTCCTGAGTCAATTTCGTCACCACTAGTTTTGCTGTCATTGCACTAAGAGCAGCTGCCAGTGTAGTCTTTCGGTATGATGATCCCATGTCCCTCATACCAGTGATGCGTCCTTTCTGAAAGCCCAAAAGTTGGACATAGACATCGTCTGAGCATGCGGTACTGCGATCTCAAGATGAAAAGTTGTAGTAATGTTAGACACTCCCATATAGATTTACTGTACTCCGACTATTCTTCATTTGTAGGAACAACGTTCTTCTGTACTAAACCCTCTGAGAAGAATCTCGCATCAAGGTGAGAACCTTGTCCACATGCTCCGCAGGAAACTAAATACTGAAGTATCGGTTACAATACGTTGGTTCATCCAGTCTTAGACTATAGTTCGTCTGTATGGGACCCTTACCAGTTGTGTCTCTTTCAAGAGATTGAAACGGTCCAAAGAAGAGCGGCAAGATTCGTGACTGGTACCTTTAGCCATCGCGAGAGCGTTACAAATCTCAAAGAAAGTTTGAAGTGGGATACACATGATGATAGACGACACGCTAAACAGAAGGGGCTGCTCACTAAATTCCGAAATCCGATCTTCGCCGAGGATGTAGAGCATATATTATTACCACCAACTTTCAAATCGCGCAATGATCACCATTCAAAGATAAGGGAAATTAGAGCTCGTACTGAGGCGTTCAGACAGTCGTTTTTCCCTCGTACGATCCGCGAGTGGAACAGAGGGGGGAAGTATGACTTCGGCGCGAATTGTGCCCTCCGCCACACTCCGCTTGGTGGGTAGCGGAGTATATATGTAGATGTAGATGCGGATTCTTTTGGCAGCGTTAGACAAGGCGTTGGTGGAGTGACACTTTCCTTTTCCGGCAGCTTGTAAAGCAACTTATTTTTATCCATGTATGATTAAATGATTGGCTGGAAAAGACACGCTTCACCGGGTCTTTGTTTTCACTTACCACACGAGATCATCTGAGAGCATCGTAAATACTAACGTTAAAAAAATAATATCTCTGGCTCAAATATGCACTCCAATGTTCACACATACTCGTAAATTCTCTTTATCCACACCAATATTCAATACACCCTACTCTTTTAATAAATTAAACAGTCATCTGAAAGCGGTAATAATTTAAAAACCAAGCTCCTCGTTTATTCGAAAACTAAATTTTAATTGATATTACTACCCACTGCGGTGATGAAATTATTGGATAAATGCTTCACAGAGTTCTCCCGCCTCAGATTCGTCATCCTCGAGTTTTCAACAACTCTCTCCGTCATCATGTTGCTGGCCGAATTATATCATAGAGATGTCACGAAGTCACGGAGCTTCCGCAAGACAACAGCCATTAAGTCGATGGTTACGACTGAAGATCGATAGCAGTTCTGATTTCATTAGATGTTGGATGACTCATCCGATTTATCTGCTTCCTTTCAGCGTCAGCCGCCAGTTGCTCTGCACCATTGAAGATCCAGCCGTACTCTCGCTTAAAGTTGTTGTTAAACATTCTACTCTCAAAGGCTTCTTTAGTGACAGATTTCGAGTAGGTAGATTTATAAGATAATATTTTCAAATTAACAAGAAAATCATATGTTTGTTCATGAGCCTCTTATCGGCGACAACAAATTTGTCGAAATAGCGACTGCGTCGGCGCTCTGTCGCAGCGTTCAGAAATTGTTCGTAGACACTGACCAGTGTAGCTGCTACCATATTCACGAAGTATTTTATAAATTCCAGGAACACCGAGAGTAAGACAACGAAACTATTATCATCCATCTCTAAGAAATCAGTTTCAAACGCACTGATACACTGAGCTAAGACTATGTCTGACAAGGAAAATGATATCTAACAAACATATTATGTAAGAAGGTCTAGGGCGATCGACATATTAAATTAGTCACCGCTTACAAAGAAGACACAGAGATAATCGGCATATGATAACCAGCCCTTAGAATTCTATCCATTCTTTAGAACTACAATAAATAAGAGCCATAGTTTTGGGCAGGTACGGTGCTGACTCCATTTCCGACCATCCAAAAAACATAAATAGATATTGCTCCCAGTAAAGGACAGCAGACAGCCCTTAGATCAGAATGCTCAATAACAACTTCAGCAGCTGCACCTTTAGTAGTGCGTGGAAACGGGTGATTGATGCCGAGACGCAATCAATATTCATTACAGTCATTCTGCCACCATCTAACGAAATCAGTATCGCCACCAATGTTCTTCAGTCATACACATTGAGATGAAGTCTGGCAACACATGAAAGTTCGGTGACGTCGCCACGTCTCCAAAACATAAATCGGTGAACTAAGTAAAGTCTCTAACGGCTGACTGAAATCTAATCTTCTAAGATAATGACGGAGGAAGTAGTCGAATGCTTGAGATTGACAGATTTGACGCTGCAAGAAAACCATGAAGAATTAATTGAATTAATATACTTCACTGTACATCGAAGTGACACCATAACACTGTCGCTGTTACATTTTAAAGAAAATGTTTCGATTGCGAAGTTTCTCCTTTACAGTAATTAAATAATTCTGGTGGAGGAACTTTCAGTTATATTAATGGAATCTAACCATTCATCTGACACATTTCTGATGTTCTTCTAGGGAATTTCTTTGCACCGCAGAACTGAGACGCTTCATCGATCAAAACGGAATGCTTTACCTGCCAAATTGTAATCTGTACTTCTTCTGCTTCAAACTTCTCGTTCACTAACACTTTGTAAATGCGCTTTCTATCGATATAACTTTACTTAGTTCGTTTTGTTATCTTGTTACTTCAGACCTCCAGCTCTGGTAAGATCTCTGTTGCGTTTTGGCGTCCTGTTAAATGTTAATACTAATTAATAAACCAAAATTCCATTTAATACTCTATTCAGTACCGTAAGTAATCAACTTTCACTTAAATTTATTTCACTTTCTATCACTTTCCTGTATCCGCTCTTATCAATTTCGGAAAATATATTTATGTATGCATCTTACCATGCCTATACACTATGTGGTCAAAAGTATCCGGACGGCTCCAGAAATCCGGGACCTCAGTAGTCATTAGACATCGTGGGAGAGCAGAACGGGGCGCTGCCCGGAACTCACGGACTTCGAAGGTGTTCAGGTGATTGGGTGCCACTTGTGTCGTTCGTCTGCACCCTGCATTTCCACCCTGCTAAACATCCCTGGGTGCACTGTTTCCTATCTGACAGTGAAGTGGAAACGTGAAGGGACACGTAAAGCCCAAAAGCGTACAGGCCGCCCTCGTCTGTTGACTGGAAGAGACCGTTGACAGTTGAACAGTGTCACAATGTGTAGTAGGCAGACATCTATCCAGACTATCACACTAAAAGTCCAAACTGCATCAGGATCCACTGCAAAATACTATGACAGCTAGGCGGGAGGTAAGAAAACTTGGATTTCATGGTCGAGCAGCTACTCATAAGCCACTCACGAATCCGGTAAATGCCAAACTTCGCCTCGCTCGGTGTAACGAGCGTAAAAATTGGATGATTGAACAGTGAAGTGAAGAATCACGATTCACAATGTGGCTATCCAATGGCAAGATGTGGGTATGACGAATGTCCAGTGAACGTCATCTACCAGCGTGTGTAGTGCCAACAGCAAAATTCGGAGGTGGAGGTGTTAAGGTGTGATCTTATTTTTCATGGAGGTGGCTTGCACCCCTTTGTTGTTTTATTTGGCACTATCACAGAACAGGCCTACATTGATGTTTTAAGCTCGTTCTTGCTTCCCACTGTTGAAGAGCAATTCGGAGATGGCGATTGCATCTTTCAACACGATAGAGCATAATGCACGGCCTGTGGTGGAGTGGTTACACGACAGTAACATCCATGTAATGGAATGGCCTGTACAGAGTCTTGACCTGCATCCTGTGGTACACCTTTGGGGTGTTTTGGAACGCCAGGCCTCACCGATTGCCTTCGATACGTCTTCTGAGTGCAGCAGTTCATAAAGAACGTGCTGTCATTCCTATTCCACAAGAAACCTTCCAACAATTGATTGAACGTATGCCTGCGAGAGTGGAAGCTGTCATCAAGGCTAAGGGGAGCCAACAACGTATTGAATTCCAGAATTACTGATGAACGGCGCCACAAACTTGTAAATCATTTTCAGCCAAGTGTACGGATACTTTGATCACATAGTCTATCTAGCCCTCTCAGCTGAAAAGTGTCCCCACCAAAACAAGATTATGGAACACTGAAATATGTTCTCAAAAACATAATTGAACACTCTGAAACATCTGGAATTTTCCAGAAACTTCTGGATTATTGTATAACATTCTGTGAGAAAGCTGAATCTTTTGGAAGACACAATAACTTTGTGGAACATTCTTCATCATTCTTGAACATTCTAGAAGGAACACCATGGCCAGTCTAGGCTAATCCGACACTCAATTCCCAGCTGCTTCACTAACATAAGAGTGCCCGCTTTTGTGATCAAACCCCTGCAGTCCCACTTTCTTTCTTCATGGACGGATGGAGAGGTACCGTACCATATGATCTTCATTGGATTGTGCGGTTAGGTAGCAGAGTCGTAACATCATGCATGGACAAATCAGGCTTATATTTCATATATATTTTTGACTAGCAGAGTACACGACGTCTTTATTCGAATCTTCGCTTAGTCTATCTCATCCTTCCCCATCTCTCTGTCCATCTCCTCCTGGCCCCATCTCTCCATCCCCTACCCTCTGTCTCTCTCTCTCTCTCTCTCTCTCTCTCTCTCTTTCTCTCTCTCTCTCTCTCTCTCTCCACCTACTCCACCCACACTGTCTGTCCGTCTCCTGCTGCCCCTCGTCCCCTTCTGCTCCTCCACGATCTCCCTGTCTCTCTCCTCTTCCTCCCTTCTCTCCCCATCTCCTCTTCCTTCTCTGTGTATCTTCTCTTCTTCCCTCTCTCTGTCCAACTACCCCTTTCTCTGTCCATATCCCCCTCTCCCTCTCCCTGCCAAACTCGCTATCCCCCTCTCTCTCTGTCCATCGATTCCTCATCCTGTCTCTGTCCTTCTCCTCATCTTTCCTTTCTCTGTTCATCCGCTACTCGCCCCTCTGCCCATTTGCTCCTTCCTCCCCTGTCCGCCTACTTCTCCATTTCCTATCCACCTCCTCCTAGCTCTTCGAACGCCATCTCCTCCTCCCCGTTCTATCTTCTCCTCCCCCCTTTAAGTCAACCTCCTCCTCCCTCTGGCTCTGTTCATCTCCTCCTCCCACTCTATCTGTGTCCATCTCCCTCTCCCGCGTCTCTCTCCACGTTATCACCTCCACAAAATAGGAGGTTTTAGGTTCTTCTCCCCACAGCATTTCTTTGCAGATAGTGTGTAATGTAAGTACCATGTTTGTCTGAAATCTATCCAGGAATTCAGAAGAGGATTTTTACTCGTGGCTCTGTCCACATACGCACATGTCACGCACATTAATATTTGTACATATACACTCCTGGAAATTGAAATAAGAACACCGTGAATTCATTGTCCCAGGAAGGAGAACCTTTATTGACACATTCCTGGGGTCAGATACATGACATCATCACACTGACAGAACCACAGGCACATAGACACAGGCAACAGAGCATGCACAATGTCGGCACTAGTACAGTGTATATCCACCTTTCGCAGCAATGCAGGCTGCTATTCTCCCATGGAAACGATCGTAGAGATGCTGTATGTAGTCCTGTGGAACGGCTTGCCATGCCATTTCCACCTGGCGCCTCAGTTGGACCAGCGTTCGTGCTGGACGTGCAGACCGCGTGAGACGACGCTTCATCCAGTCCCAAACATGCTCAATGGGGGACAGATCCGGAGATCTTGCTGGCCAGGGTAGTTGACTTACACCTTCTAGAGCACGTTGGGTGGCACGGGATACATGCGGACGTGCATTGTCTTGTTAGAACAGAAAGTTCCCTTGCTGGTCTAGGAATGGTAGAACGATGGGTTCGATGACGGTTTGGATGTACCGTGCACTATTCAGTGTCCCCTCGATCATCACCAGAGGTGTACGGCCAGTGTAGGAGATCGCTCCCCACTCCATGATGCCGGGTGTTGGCCCTGTGTGCCTCGGTCGTATGCAGTCCTGATTGTGGCGCTCACCTGCACGGAGCCAAGCACGCATACGACCATCATTGGCACCAAGCCAGAAGCGACTCTCATCGCTGAAGACGACACGTCTCCATTCGTCCCTCCATTCACGCCTGTCGCGACACCACTGGAGGCGGGCTGCACGATGTTGGGGCGTGAGCGGAAGACGGCCTAACGGTGTGCGGGACCGTAGCCCAGCTTCATGGAGACGGTTGCGAATGGTCCTCGCCGATACCCCAGGAGCAACATTGTCCCTAATTTGCTGGGAAGTGGCGGTGCGGTCCCCTACGGCACTGCGTAGGATCCTACGGTCTTGGCGTGCATCCGTGCGTCGCTGCGGTCCGGTCCCAGGTCGACGGGCACTTGCACCTTCCGCCGACCACTGGCGACAACATCGATGTACTGTGGAGACGTCACGCCCCACGTGTTGAGCAATTCGGCGGTACGTCCACCCGGCCTCCCGCATGCCCACTATATGCCCTCGCTCAAAGTCCGTCATCTGCACATACGGTTCACGTCCACGCTGTCGCGGCATGCTACCAGTGTTAAAGACTGCGATGGAGCTCCGTATGCCACGGCAAACTGGCTGACACTGACGGCGGCGATGCACAAATGCTGCACAGCTAGCGCCATTCGACGGCCAACACCGCGGTTCCTGGTGTGTCCGCTGTGCCGTGCGTGTGATCATTGCTTGTACAGCCCTCTCGCAGTGTCCGGAGTAAGTATGGTGGGTCTGACACACCGGTGTCAATGTGTTCTTTTTTCCATTTCCAGGAGTGTATTTCACCTGTATCACTAGCCAACGTCTCTCTACAGTTTCGCTTTCATCCAGATCAGTGTTTATGACGTCATATCTCGTGAAATAAGTGTTATAAATGTGATAGTTTTGACTTAAACCCATCTGCAAACTGAATTGTGAATAGAGCAAGTAGTAAAGAAGTAATAAATTAAAACGTCGTGCATGATGCGGCAATTTCTCACGTGTGTTCAGTAGTAAGTGATTAATTTCTGTCCTTTCATCAGTTCGTCGGAATTGGGCCGGGGGGGGGGGGGGGGGAGGCTGACAGTGAGAAAAAGTATCTTAAGGTTTTAAATTATTACAGCTAGTTGCAAGTCGCTAAGTTCTATCATTTTCGAATACTGATTGAATATAATCTGGCTATCTAAGTGTCGGGAGCTACACATCTTTCCCACCCCTTTCAGAGGTTGAGGTAGGTACTGTCTTAGGGGTTCTTTCCAGACAGTGGATAATACGTGTACGAAGTTTGCTTGAAATCGATGCAGTGAATTAAGAGGAGGTGTGGAACATCCACACGTGCATTTACTTTTACTACATGTATGGATTTGTTTTAGTAATACAGACTGTTCCTTGAATTCGAGAGGGACCTATGATTTTGCCACCGACTAAGGAAATATCGACCTAGGGTGGTCTACAGCGAGCAGGTGCCGCGGAAAGTGGAACCGGAGGCGCTGGCAATTCGGATGTCTGCGGGATCGTTCCCGGTAGGTGACAGATGGCGCACGCCCCACTCACACGCAAGCATAGCCCCGACAAACTGTTTCCAGGGAGGTGAATCCTTTTTGCCCAGCAATCCAACTTCCCTCTTCTGTGTTCAGGGATTTACTCTCGGAGAAAGTTGTCGTTAATTTGAATTTTGCGCTGCTACCTCCAGTAGAAAGCAGTGTCTGTCAGGATTCTGCTGTCCTGGAATTTGATCTCCTGCCCTCTTCTAAGCCTCTATCGCGTCTTTATCTCGATTGTGTCTTTTTAATTAGCTTGCGTGTTTCGCACAGGGTACGTCTATAATTTAGGCAGTGAAACGGAGAGAACTTCCCAATGATGCGTACAGAATTTCTGGTGTTCCTGGATACCAAAAACAAGACTAGACTTTGGCAGGTCCCAGCATATTTTCGGTTGTGGGGTACAAATCTGATTTGTCAACAGCTTTATCATTATCAGTTACCCGTCAGTTTTGCTATTTTAATGCTCTTCTCTTCTGAAATATAAATTCAAGTCGTGTAGAAGAATTCGTCATAACTGCCAGAAACGAGAAGCATGCAACAGATGACGAGTTGTAAGTACCATACCAGAATCACACATAAATCTGTTATTTACCAGCGGTTACGCTGTTAATTTGACTAATATTTTTCGACGGAACGCAAGGTGTAGTGTTGAAAATCAAGACTCTGTAGGCAAATTAAGATGAGGCCTTGCATTTTAAGTCGATAACTGAAGATCAAATGTCAGAAATATTAAAGCTAGCAATACCGGCGCATTTTTCATAACGTGCATTATCAAATGAGGTATTTAATGATACCATCCACCCGCCCCTTAAAAAAAAGAAATCATTAATTCCTATTGACGTACATTAACAACGTAATTGATAAAGCGATAATGTTGTGTAAGTAGGGTCCAGAACTGACACAAACGCATTTACAATACCGTGTACCACCGACGATGGGAAGAAGGGGGTGGTATATCATGCTCACCCTAAAAGCAATTTATAAAATGAATGTTTTTTTCAGAATTTTAAGCAAGAAATTAACTGACCAGATTACAATATTTTCAAAACGTGGGCATAAAGTACGCCGACTTGATTCCGGTTAGAAGTGAGAAACCCACATTTAATCGCCTGAGATGATTTTCGACCAAAAGTTGTAACTATCAGCCTTGTAACGCGCGAGCAGTTCAGGAGGGATGGACCTTTGTTGCTCTTTATGATCTTCTGTTAGACGGCGAGGAGATAACGGACGCGTAGCCCAACCACCCGTCGTGCTTTTGTTCACGCCATGTGTCCGTAAACATTCTGCAAGATCCTGCGAATAACTGCGATGCACTCGTTTACCGCCAAAAGGAACGCAGGACATGTTTCTCCGTGGATCGTACCTCCGTTACAGTCGCCACTTACTAGGCTACGGATAGCCGGGTATATAGGCTATATCGGAACTTCATGAAACCTTAGGGAATGAAGCAAGAATATTTCAACGATGTCCAATAGCAAATTACACGCTTTTCAACCGAAACTTGCTGAGGAAAGAAAAGTGTTGCATTGTCCCTCGTATATAGTCCGTGTTGCGTGTAGCCTTAATGGTGTCTGGTCGCTACCGTGTTGTGGTTTGCCGTGTTACGCCCTCTCTGTGTATGGCCGTGTCTCGGTCACTTTTATGAAAACCCTTCATTTCCTCCCAGTGCGACCCAGACGTTTGAAATTTATGTCAAAGGTGTCTACCTCCTCCTTCTGTAATGGTGCAAAACGCTAGAGCACTGCGACGTCAGCATCGGGCTAGGCGACACTTCAGACAACGAACTACCCACACATGCAAAAAAAAGAGAGAACATAACTTAGGAGTTCATAACTCTGCCCTCGCCCAGCACTCAAATCAAGCCTTTCTCTGACGGATGGCCGACGAAAACATTTCGGACACGCCGCTGCTTAGAGCCGACATGAAAAAGCACCAGGTGGTGTCATAAAGTCCATGAGCGTAACCCCTCTCCCTTTGGGGCATTTATTTCCACATATTTTGCATTCTAAAACTACAGTTTGTAAAAAATTAGCAACAGGATGACGTTCTTGACGATCTTTGTGACTGCTGACAAACCAAGGGCGACTCTAATTTTCTCTAAGACATCATGGTGCTGTCATCAAATTAAACGACACATCATCTATTTTGAGTGTTGCATGACCGCAATGTTTGCTCTAGTGTACAGGATGTAACAACTAGAGACTATTCAACACCATATGCGCGTGAACTGAAGCAGTAAATGGTGTTCATGGTTTTTCATCCATCCTTTTTCGCAACAGCCTAGGGCGTGGGCATTGCTGGAGGAGGAGGAGGGGGAGGAGAAGGAGGGGGGAGGGGAGTGAAACACATGGGCGAATAAAACAGTAAAGGGGTCCCTCTACGACGCTCCAGAACGGTAAAGTCCTCAGTGTCACCCTAAACCTGTTGTCGAGCAATTCAAAAATGGCCCCGTACGGAGATGCCCGTTCATAGATTCGTAGACGCAAACAGGATAGGCAACCCTTTCGATATTAACATCTACAGAATGCTTGCAAAGTCCAAGGGCCTTGGAAAGGGTTGCCTATCCCACTGCCCTCTAAGAGTTGGTGCTTGGTCCATGAGTGTCTCTGCACAGGAACATTTTTAAAGTTCCCAATTGAGGTGTGTGGGCAGTAGCGAGGATATTGTCAAACTGAAGTGTTGTAAAGGGACCCTTTGCTGTTTTTTCTCACGTGTGCGCCAACATCGCACACTCCCCGCCCCATGCACACACTAGGGGTACGGAGAGATGAAGAAACATAAACAACTTTCTCTACTTCGTATCATGTTCAAATATTGTCGAATAGTTTTGAATGGCTCCTCGTCATTTTGCTCTTTATACCAGAGCAAATATTGCGGTCACGCTACACTACAGAAGAGTGAGATCATAGTAATAAGACTGCAGCTCCGAGATGTCCGTTCACTGGAGATTATCGGTCTCAGAAGCAAAATGTAAGTAAGTCAACAACCCAAGGGAAGGATTTTTATTAAAAATGAAATTCCTCCAGCTGTACTTAAGCGTTTTTATTTACTTCTCTACTAGTTTAGGCGTTGCGTCAACGCCATTTTCAGGCCTGAAGATGGCATTCATGCAACGCCGTAACTAGCAGCGAAGTAAATAAAATTTGGTGTCACCGCCAGACACCACACTTGCTAGGTGGTAGCGGTCCGGTAGTATACGTCGGACCCGCGTGTCGCCGATGTCAGTGATTGCAGACCGAGCGCCGCCACACGGCAGGTCTAGAGAGACTTCCCAGCACTCGCCCAAGTTGTACAGCCGACTTTGCTAGCGATGGTTCACTGACTTCTACGCTCTCATTTGCCGAGACGATAGTTATCGTAGCCTTCAGCTACGTTATTTGCTACGACCTAGCAAGGCGCCATTATCAGTTATATTGATATTGTGAATTATGTAATGTCAAAAGCGACGTTCAACATTAATGGATTAAAGTTAAGTATTCCAATAGCTACGTCCGTTTTTCTGAAGTCTAGTTTCCTTGTCCTGTTCCAGACCTCACGCCAGCCTGCATGAGCTAAAACGCCTGCCTTTCGTTCTTCTTTAGTAACACGGTGACGGTGTTGGCTCTCCTGCCAACCACAACATAAAAAATCTTAAGTATGGCTGGAGAAGTTTCATTTTTAATAAACAAATACAGCAGCTGTGTCCCACCTTCATCGAGTTTAAATATGGATGTAAGAATTGACAAGGGCCGGCCGCGGTGGTCTAGCGGTTCTGGGTGCTCAATCCGGAACCGCGCGACTGCTACGGTCGCAGGTTCGAATCCTGCCTCGGGCATGGATGTGTGTGATGTCCTTAGGTTAGTTAGGTTTAAGTAGTTCTAAGTTCTAGGGGACTGATGACCACAGATGTTAAGTCACGTTGTGCTCAGAGCCATTTGAACCATAAGAAGACAAGGGAAGGATGGTTTCACTCACGCCGTTGTGATACTACCTGAGGCTTTCGTGTGTCGATTCTGAGCAGCTGCGTGTCCGAAATGTTTTCGTCGGTCACTCATAAGAAAAATAAATGATCTGAATGCTGGGCATCATAGTCTTGATCTTCGTCGTAGAACCGTCAAGGAGTGAGGTTGGAGAGATATGGATGAAGGGAGGAGAGACAACCATCTCCTAATATGACACGTCGACGGTGACGTTGGGCAGAACTGTGATGAAATGTGGTGCCAATGTGACATTCTTAACCGACCTCAGCCTCAAGTGAACGTCCAAGATCTGGCCTTTTTTTTCCCTTCAGGTGTCGAAACCATTCTGTTTCAATTGTCGCAAACCCAAGGGTGACGTCGCAGAGCGCTACGGTTTTGCGCCATTACAGTAGAAAGATTTAGGAATCTCGAAGCCTAATTATATGTATCTGCATCGCAATGGGAGAAAATAACGGGGATTTCAAAAAAGTGATGATTTCATTTTGTTGCACAGCATAACAGCGTAATACAAATAACTCACATCTACGCAGACAGGAAGTTCATCAGAAGTGATACATACCATGTTTTTGCTCATAATCCGAACTGTAAAATGTCTGATGTCAAATTCATTTTTAATCGACGTTTCAGTTTTCTCATGTACTGCAAAATTTCAAATGTGTGCTCACGCGCCCTGGCGTTGTTGTAGACTTAAAACGTTACCTGTCTAGCCGTCCTGTCTTTTTATGGCCATGCGTTACCACGGATGTGTCATTGCTTGATACTTTCCTAACTTCAGTGCTAAGCATAAACCTACATTATTTTATTATGTTGAACAGTTAATTATTAATTTTTAAAACACTAAAACTAAAAGATAATACCCACTTACCTCTCTCATCAGATGCACCTGAACATATCTGTCGTCATCTTATATCTCTCTACATCAAAGAGGCTTTCTTCTCTAGGGAAGAAATATTTTCTGTTTCTTCAATTCTTGATGATTCTCCGATAATTGCAAGTATTTACAGTCGGGCTTCACTATGGAAATTGTTACATGTCATAAAACAATGGCATATATATATTTTCGTCTTCATGGAGGCAGCCAAGCTGTGGTCAGCAAAAATCATTAAACCATCTACGTTATGCTGTTTTATCAAATAACGTCTTGAGCACATCGATACGTTTCTTCGTTAGACAACGGGAGGAACAAATTATGCAAAGTATCGTAACTGAAAACCGCAGTAAGGCAATGAAAGGGAACGTTGAAAAAAAAAATTACGATGTGCAAGTGTAGTTTTCAGCTTTCCTTCAGATCTTTTATTTATATGGCACTGCGAAGTAGCGTTTCTTCATAAACAAGCGTTTCTCTTCCACTTACTAGTAGGTTTCATCAAGGTAAATACCCCAGCCTGATGAAGGAACGTTGAATCTGTGACAGAAACGTTGGTTTATGAAGCACCGTGACAGACTCACAAGAGCTCTTTACATTACTTATAAGTTCATGGGTCAAAATATTAGTCATCTCTTTAGAAGAATACACTGTTTGCCTTGGAGCGCTACTGATGCTGTAGAACTGGATCCAGGCTGTCATCTGACCACCTAATGCTGAAGTAAGTCATGGCAGTGAAGTGAAGTGTTGTGCATGCTAAAATGTGCGGGTAAAAAACCCGTGTCAAGGTCGCTAATAGTCATTTATTGATTACACTGAACAACAAATTTGAAGTGAAAGTGTGTAAATAGCATGATTTTGAGTTAGTTATATTTATTACGGAATAAAATGATATAAAATCATCATTTTCATAAATATTTAGCTCTAGTTTTTTTAAAAAAGTAGTCTACATTTCTATATAAATAACTCACTAACTAGACGTGCATTCATGTTCCAAGATTCAGCATAAATTTTAAGTGAATAATTACTTGAATCATGTTGTGTCTTATGCATTGATAAATTTTAGTGACAAGTACAAAAGTAAAATATTAAGAAAAAACGAAGATATTACACTACTGGTCATTAAAATTCCTACACCACGAAGATGACGTGCTACAGACGCGAAATTTAACCGACAGGAAGAAGATGCTGTGATATGCAAATGATAAGCTTTTCAGAGCATTCACACAAGGCTGGCGCCGGTGGCGACACCTATAACGTGCTGACATGAGGAAAGTTTCCAACCGATTTCTCATACACAAACAGCAGTTGACCGGCGTTGCCTGGTGAAACGTTGTTGTGGTGGCTCGTGTAAGAAGGAGAAATGCGTACCATCACGTTCCCGACTTTGATAAAGATCGGATTGTAGCCTACCACGATTGCAGTTTATCGTATCGCGACATTACTGCTCGCGTTGGTCGAGATACAATGACTATTAGCAATGACTGGAATCGGTGGGTTCAGGAGGGTAATACGAAACGCCGTGCTGGATCCCAACGGCCCCGTATCACTAGCAGTCGAGATGACAGGCATCTTATACGCATGGCTGTAACGGATCGTGCAGCCACGTCTCGATACCTGAGTCAACAGATGGGGACGTTTGCAAGACAACAACCATCTGCACGAACATGCAGCAGCATGGACTCTCAGCTCGGAGACCATGGCTGCGGTTACCCTTGACGCTGCATCACAGGCAGGAGCGCCTGCGATGGTGTACTCAACGACGAACCTGGTGCACGCATGGCAAAACGTCATTTTTTCGGACGAATCCAGGTTCTGTTTACAGCATCACGATGGTCGCATCCGTGTTTGGCGACATCACAGTGAACGCACATTGGAAGCGTGTATTCGTCATCTCCATACTGGCGTATCACCCGGCGTGATGGTATGGGGTGCCTTTGGTTGCACCTCTCGGTCACTCCTTGTTCGCATTGACGGCACTTTGAACAGTGCACGTTACATTTCAGATGTGTTACGACCCGTGGCTCTACCAAACATTCGATCCCTGCGAAACCCTACATTTCAGCAGGATAATGCAAGACCGCATGTTGCAGGTCATGTACGGGCCTTTCTGGATACAGAAAATGTTCGACTGCTGCCCTGGCCAGCAAATTCTCCCGAGCTCTCACCAGTTGAACACGTCTGGTCAATGGTGGCGAGTAGCTGGCTCGTCACAATACGCCAGTCACTACTACTGATGAACTGTGGTATCGTGTTGAAGCTGCATGGGCAGCTGTACCTGTACACGCCATCCCAGCTCCGTTTGACTCAGTGCCCAGGCGTAACAAATCCGTTATTACGGCCAGAGGTGGTTGTTCTGGGTACTAACTTCTCAGGATCCATGAACCGAAATTGCATGAAAATGTAATCACATGTAAGTTCTAGTATAATATATTTGTCCAATGGATACCCGTTTATCATCTGCATTTCTTCTTGGTGTAGCAATTTTAGTGGCCAGTAGTGTACCTGAATGAAAATACTTTGTAAGTCTACTTTGAACCAGAACTATGGCAAGTAAAAAAGAAAACATATAAATTTACTCTTCACAAATGCATATAAATGATTACAAATGCTTAACGTCCATGAGTACAATATATACAATTACATATTTAGTTCAGAGATAAATTCAGAAAATGATCGTTTTCGCTTTGCTTGAGGTTTATACACATCCTCGGGAACATCCCTTATGACAGTCCAGAAGTAATCTACTAAAATAGTAGGGCTCAACTTTCCGGCATACCTCTTCTCAGATGTGGCAATATCTTTACGAAATCACTCCCTATGTTCATCACTTACTGCATCACAATCTTTGCGGAAGAAGTCAAGATGACTTGTTACAATCAAGTTTTTCATAAGGTGACAACATGTTATCTACAATCTCCTTGTAATTTACTGCTCGTTTGTTCCCTAAGAAATGTAAACAGACTGTCTTAAAACATTCCAACGTATGCTTCTCATCACCTTGTATGATTCCATCAAAAGTATGGTCCGCAAAAATCTCTCGAATCTGTGGGCCTACAAAGATTCCCTCCTTTACTTTGGCATCACTTAAGTACGGGAATTTTTGCTTTAACTTCTTAAATGCGTCACCAACTTTGTTCATTCCCTTAACAAAGTTTTTTATGAGACCCAACTTGAAATGCAAGGGCGGCAGCAGAATCATTTTAGGGTCAAATAAAGGTTCACTCTTAATGTTCTTTATACCTGGTTGACGAGATTTTCTAGTGGGCCTTTCATTTTTACTGCACGAGCTTGGCTATCCCATTCACAAAGAAAGCAGCATTGTTTAGTGTACCCTAGTTGCATTCCTAATAGCAGTGCAACCTCTTTCAAGCCACCACAAATCTCCCATTGAGTGTTATTATACTTGATGGCTTCTAGTAAAATTTTCGTGTTTTGGTATGACTCTTTCATATGCACACTATGCCCAACTGAAATAGCAGGATGCTTTTAAGCTCAACTTTGACGGATCAATAAAGAGTCTCCACTCATCAGGGTTTAATTAATTTTGAGAGCATTCAGTACATCATTTATGTCTACACATGCCTCAAGGCTATGTTGCATGCTAAAAAAAGGAGTAATTGTTGCTCTCTCATGCGATAGAATGAAATATAGACATTGCTTTCCAGAAAATCCACATATAATTATCTCACCGTAATAAAACAACGTAAAATGAAAACTAGAGCTAATTTTGAATTGTCTTTGCGATATTCGCGATCAGCACATTAGAAGCAATAGGAATTGGCAATTTTCATTCGATTTAATTCGATTTACACTTTCATTGTTGCTGAGTGTTATTGGTTTCAGCTCACTGACGAGTATTCTTCAGATCTAAAATGCAGATGACTGTATAAAAGAGATGAACAACGCTATCATACATTTTGTATATAAATTTCAGTTCTATTATAATTACCAATAAAACTATTACTTAATTCATTATATATCAGTCATCAGGGGTTACACATCGTCGTAATCTGTTAAGCTGAATTGCTGTTGTTGTCATGCACAAACCTGAAGTAGCTTATCATGTTTAAGTAATTTACAACGTTAGGCAGGGAGCTCATTTAACACTTGTGTTTAAATGCAAGGAGACTGAAAGTGGTGACTATTATACAGTTCATGTTTAGATAAAAATAAAGCGTATCACTTACGATGCCATCTACAGGAACGAGTGGATGAAATATAAGTTGCTTAGAGAATTGGGTACAAATGTAGCGTTAGTGCTACACGTAGACACTAACTGCCAGGTGGTACTGCTAACAACGAGGTTTTACAAAAGTTGTGCCTCTATAATAGTATAAATACCTGAATCGCAAGTAAATTTCTATTACATTTACGTTATAGAAAATGTAAGTAACTGTTTCCAGTATCTACAATCTGTAGCAATCATATACCGTCCGTAAGCTGTTCCATATGAAAAAAGAAGGAAATTTGTATGGTCCCAATTGAAGACAGTACAATATTTTAAGGTAGGGGAAAGTATGTGCAGTGTCAACGCTCAAAAAATTATAAATCACTGATGCTGAATAGCAAAGCGAGTCTGGGTGCCACTTACAACGAGTGTTACAAGTGGCTTTAATTGCAAAACCAGTAAATAGATGGATAAACCCAAAGTGGTACATTTGAGCCATTAGACGTTACATAAATTCATGAATATGATCACAGCACCTTGCACCTAGGTATTTGCTGTAGATGATATCATCAAACAATGCTACATGCGATGCGCGTCAAAATATAATTTAACTGATGAACTATAAGCTTTGCTTATTTTTGTTTTGTAATACATGCTCGTGAAGTCAACCATATTCGAAACAACATCCAGAGGACGTGGTCATATGTATGATCCAATGAATGGTGTGTATGTGCCCAGATGGTCGTATGCAATCAGTGCCGTAAGGTGGAATGACGTCAAGACATCACACAATGGCCGAAAATAGCTAACGTGTTTGGACGTGGGCATGACAAAACCTTGAATGAAGCTGTGCGACTCGTTGGTGCATCAACACGCTCTTTAACGTGTCTAGAACGAATGAGATACCCCCTCAGCCATGTAACACGGCTTAAGAACAGTGGCCGTTTAAAGATCCAAACTGACATGGACTCGAGATGAGCATCACGCCTTGTCAGTAACATACATCACAGCAATCCCTGGTGCCAGTGAATACCTGTCCACCGCAACTACGAGTATTTTTCGAGACAACGTTGTGAAGGGAAGTGCATGCAGTAGATATTTGTCGTCAGATACCACGCAAAAGGCAACAAAAGAAAGCTTCGAGTCTCCATCTAGCCAAACGAAACAGCATTTCTACAGTAGCCGAATAGAGGGGTGCGGTAAGGTGCGCGGACTCGAGATTTCGCCTCTTCTCAAATAATGGAAGATGTCGAATACACGGAGGTCCCAATGAGTAGTTTAATCGGCTGGTGTCGGTGGTATAGTTTAAACCACGTGTGTTTCTGTGATTTTTAGTGATTATTTTTTGTACCATGATTTAGTGCCATCGGTTCAAGTTGCCATGAACATGAACCACGATATTAATTTGAAGAATATCGGTGACCAAATGTTGCTTTTCTTTGTTAGAATTACGATCATTCATGCACTCTCTAGCGCCTCGGTTGGACCACTAACTCATCCTACCTTAACCCTAGCAATTTAATGATCCTGTCTTAGCTCTAGGAATACCAAGGCATTTCCCATTACCATGGTGGGGGTGGGAGGAGGATACTTTGTGCCAACTCTAAAAAATTAGAAAAACAGTATTAGTTAGCTTTCGTTGACTTATATTAAAAACATACTTTGCAAAGAAGTATTGATTGTATTAATAGGGTCCAAAAAAAATGTTTTAGCAGACTACATCAACGCACTTTCTACAACGTGTACTGCCGACAAGGAGGGGGGGGGGGGGCGGTGTAGTTCATGCCCACTCTAACAAAAATTAAAAGCAAATTTCTTTAATTGCTGTTTAGTTTTATTCAGAACATACTTTTTTAAAGAGAGAATGGTGTGTAAGTTAGATTCTGAACCAAAAAATACTGAACATCACATTCACTGAGGAAAGTAACATTTACTAGTAAGGCCTAAATTTTTGGGTTAATTATAACACAGAAATTTAAAACGTTTATGGAATCAAGTAGAATAATTTATTATAAAAATAGATAGTTTTCCAGAATATTGTAAAGGAATTAACTAGATTACAGTATTTTCAAAAGGATGGTATTAAATACCCCCTCTCGCCATCCTTGGTATTGTGTGGTAGGTAACCACAGCAGTTAAATCCCCTATGTCTACGGGATCTAATAACCAGTGAGTCGTTTCTGTTAGATGTAACACACCTGAAGAAACTTCTGCACTCTGTTCTTCGCCGAAACGTAACCATTAGCAGTGGTAGAGGTGCTGTTATACGATATTTGCGTTATGTCTCCTGGGGATGACAAATTTTTAGCGGGGTCTTTTATTTCACGAAAAATATTAAACTTTTTCAGTGTCTGTTGAGCTAATAACTATAGAGTTTTCTACATTTAGGAGAATCTTTTGTGGATGTGTACTATAATTATTGATTTGAAAGGTTTAGGAAGTTGTATTTCTTTATATCTGCTGAATTCGATCTCTACGTTTTAAAAATTTCAGTAATCGCCATTTATTGTCTCTGCTACTCCTCCTCTCGTTACCACCCCGCCCCCTCTCTCTCTCTTTCTCTCTCTCTGTCTCTCTCTTTCTTTCTTTTTCTCTCTTCCTCTCCCTTCGTAGCTATTTATCTGATCAAAAATAGCCGGACACAAATTATTGGACAATAACGTTTGGTGTGCCCACTCTTCATCCTTGTAACAACTAGGAACAATTTCGGTAAAGTGCTTCAGTATTCGCGGAGCCTAAACCAAAGAAGGTAGTTGTGTTAGACGATGTGATCCACAGTGAAGTCAACAACCTAACTCAATGACAGGACCACAACTTAACAACGAAAAGCAACCCCATACCCTGCTACCATATTCTCCGTACTTCACTGTTGGCACAACACATAATGGCAGGTGACGTCCTATAGGAATCCGACGAACCAAAACATATCCATCGGATTGCTCCAGGGTACTTCAAATCCATCATTCCCTGTCATTCACTGGATGTGGCTTGCAGCATTTATATAGGCATGAAGTATTTTGCACAAGATATAGTGGGCAGCTGCTTCAAACCAACATTCAGGTTGAAGAGCACCAAATAAGTTGGTATTTTGTGCACTGTACGTAACAGGACCTAAGAGAAAAATACATTGCAAATCATCTAATGAGCCCAAATAGGTTTATTTTTACAACTACGGTATCAAATATTTTGTTCTAAAAATCTTAAATTTAGGTTTCATTCAATTGCATTGTATAAAATGTTACTATTTTTATTTCCTGAATGTTATATGAAAAACTCGTAATACATAAATTCCACCAATCATCTTTTCCTTAGCTTTCATCCCGTCTTATAAGAGGCCCTCTTTTTCAAGTATTGGCAATCTTTTTTTTTTATTATCTGGCTTTGTAGCTAGATCCCCTTCCTGATATTACAGTCGTCAATGTAAACTAAGGGAGACAAGTCGTGTGCACAACTTGTCTCTGAATCCTGTAAAGTTAGTTACGTGTGTCGTCCTATTTTAACTGTTTATGTTTCGAAATCGCTAAGGCTGAATTTTGGAACCAAGGCAGCATTTTCCTAAACGAACGAGAGAAAACCGCATGAAAACCACTCTAAGGTCACTGATGTATCGAGTATGCACACTTCCTCGTCTCGCAAGCTAGTGCACAGCGCGTTTCGGTATATGAGCTGGTCAGTATATAAATTGTGTATAAATTGTGGCAATAAGGAACCTAAAATCGTCCATCTTTACAACTGAAAATCATTTTCTGTTTACGCTCCATAATTACTCTTTTGTTTTAGAAACTGCTAAAATAGCTAGTGTTAACAACATCTATGGTCGCTTGTGTCTCACTAAAAAATTGAAGTGTAGCAAGCATGGACTTACAGCAGCGAGCAAGGTGGCAGAAACCACATGATCGTATGTGCAGCTCCTGCAAATCCTTCTTTCTTACAGAGGGAGGTTGGCCGTTACGGGTAACGGATATCGATAAAAACTTACGCAGAAGTTTCTGATCAAAAAAGAAGAAGTAGACTTCTATCCCAGCTTGACTCCTTAGTTTCTGAGAAAAAAGACAAAAAGGTGTTGTGTGTCACCTTCTTCTTGATGATATTAACCAGTTACCAAGCTGGTGCAGTAGGTTACAGTGAAATTGCCCACAAATAATTCTGCCTTGCTGATCTCTGGCGTCACATTACAAAATGGAAACTCATTGTTATGGAACTAGTGTGTGTAGCGTCTCTTTTTGTATGTCTGTGAAGTACAATATTCCGTGCGGCATCGACGACCCCCACAACGTACGCAATTTCGTACAAGCAGACTAGTTACTGTCGTGGTGGAGAAGCAACTGCCGACTCCGACGGTTGCCTGTAAAATTCTTGAAATGCAAGAGGAAGAAAACTTCTATAGGATCTTCTCGAATTGGAGCACTGTCATTCACATTTGGTCATTCGATGATTGTCTGCGAGTGAAATGAGTTCCTTTTAGCAGAGAAAACTTTCTCTATGCTTTTGACCTTCGTGCTGTTGAAGCAGGTTCTACAGCAAACATCGACCACCAAATGTTCGAAGTCCTATACAATCTTGTAGTTACTAATACACTCCTGGAAATGGAAAAAAGAACACATTGACACCATACCTGCTCCGGACACTGCGAGAGGGCTGTACAAGCAATGATCACACGCACGGCACAGCGGACACACCAGGAACCGCGGTGTTGGCCGTCGAATGGCGCTAGCTGCGCAGCATTTGTGCACCGCCGCCGTCAGTGTCAGCCAGTTTGCCGTGGCATACGGAGCTCCATCGCAGTCTTTAACACTGGTAGCATGCCGCGACAGCGTGGACGTGAACCGTATGTGCAGTTGAAGGACTTTGAGCGAGGGCGTATAGTGGGCATGCGGGAGGCCGGGTGGACGTACCGCCGAATTGCTCAACATGTGGGGCGTGAGGTCTCCACAGTACATCGATGTTGTCGCCAGTGGTCGGCGGAAGGTGCACGTGCCCGTCGACCTGGGACCGGACCGCAGCGACGCACGGATGCACGCCAAGACCGTAGGATCCTACGCAGTGCCGTAGGGGACCGCACCGCCACTTCCCAGCAAATTAGGGACACTGTTGCTCCTGGGGTATCGGCGAGGACCATTCGCAACCGTCTCCATGAAGCTTGGCTACGGTCCCGCACACCGTTAGGCGGTCTTCCGCTCACGCCCCAACATCGTGCAGCCCGCCTCCAGTGGTGTCGCGACAGGCGTGAATGGAGGGACGAATGGAGACGTGTCGTCTTCAGCGATGAGAGTCGCTTCTGCCTAGGTGCCAATGATGGTCGTATGCGTGTTTGGCGCCGTGCAGGTGAGCGCCACAATCAGGACTGCATACGACCGAGGCACACAGGGCCAACACCCGGCATCATGGTGTGGGGAGCGATCTCCTACACTGGCCGTACACCTCTGGTGATCGTCGAGGGGACACTGAATAGTGCACGGTACATCCAAACCGTCATCGAACCCATCGTTCTACCATTCCTACACCGGCAAGGGAACTTGCTGTTCCAACAGGGCAATGCACGTCCGCATGTATCCCGTGCCACCCAATGTGCTCTAGAAGGTGTAAGTCAATTACCCTGGCCAGCAAGA
Source organism: Schistocerca gregaria (assembly GCF_023897955.1). Classification (NCBI taxonomy): domain Eukaryota; kingdom Metazoa; phylum Arthropoda; class Insecta; order Orthoptera; family Acrididae; genus Schistocerca; species Schistocerca gregaria. Next base: position 217,796,179 of record NC_064927.1, read on the forward strand.
TCTCCGGATCTGTCCCCCACTGAGCATGTTTGGGACTGGATGAAGCGTCGTCTCACGCGGTCTGCACGTCCAGCACGAACGCTGGTCCAACTGAGGCGCCAGGTGGAAATGGCATGGCAAGCCGTTCCACAGGACTACATCCAGCATCTCTACGATCGTCTCCATGGGAGAATAGTAGCCTGCATTGCTGCGAAAGGTGGATATACACTGTACTAGTGCCGACATTGTGCATGCTCTGTTGCCTGTGTCTATGTGCCTGTGGTTCTGTCAGTGTGATCATGTGATGTATCTGACCCCAGGAATGTGTCAATAAAGTTTCCCCTTCCTGGGACAATGAATTCACGGTGTTCTTATTTCAATTTCCAGGAGTGTAGTTCATCACAGAATCCTTTGATAAAAATTAAATACCCGCAGTTATCTTTGAAATGCAACACACTGTATTATGGCCGTTACTAAACCCACATTAACATTACATATCGCTTATGAATCTCAAAAAACACAAATAATACAATATGGCGGCTAACAATGACTGCTTCATTACAAACATTTCCTACACGTCCTATCGTTATCCTGGCTCGTAACAAAGTCATGTCACATTCCGTTTTTCTTACTTTTATATTCTCGCCATTGAGCAACTCCACGCATAGAGCCGTCATTGCTGGCAATGGCGCCACATTTCCCCCGCCTCAAGCCAGCAATGTCCCGGATCCGCGGCCAACACACGACACCCCTAAACCCCCCCCCTCCCCTCAAAATATCCCAAGGGAGTGACATCTGGAGAACGCGGTGGCCAAGGAATCGACCCAACGCCCCCAATACATCCGCCCGGAAATATTCCATTGAGGAACCGACCGGCATGCAGTCCCCAATGTGGTGGTGCACCTTCTTGCTGGAAAATTATAGTTGGTTCGGTCAGAAGGTCGAGGTAAATATCTACAGTAATTGTTGACTCGTTGAAGAAAAGTGGACCAATTATTCGGTTGCACATGGTTCCTCACCACACATTTACTTTGGACTATCCCAGTAAACTCCCTAGTCACATGGGCGTTTTCAGATCACCAGATTCTCACATTGTGTATGTTATACGTCCTAGAAACATGAAAAGTTGTCTTGTTACTGAAACAAACTCGCTTGAGGAATGCTTCATCCTCCGAATGGCGTTCCAGCATGTTGAGTGAAAACTCTGCCCGTTTTGGCTTGTCATTTGGCTCAATTGTCTGTAACAGTTGCACTTTGTAAGCATACAACCGTAAGTTCTTGTGGATGACCTTATGCACAGTTGGACTTGGTAGTTGCAACTGTCTGGTAGCAATGCGGACGGACTTCGTAGGTGAACGAATGAAGACGTTTAATGCCATGCATGGATTGAAGGGCGCGATGGTGTATCTCTTCTTTCTGAAATTTCGTTGAGTCTGAACATCCGATTTTGCCTCAATAAGCCAGGACACACATTGTGCCTTCTGTTGTGAAGTTGTCATTTTATAGAGGTTCAGTTCCTACCATCCACAGAGTATCTGAAACACAAAATTTTATTGTATGTAGAAACTTTAGTAAGCAGTGATTACAATAAAACTAATTTTGTTAAAATATTTCAACAACTATCGTTGTAATAAAATTTTGAAGTTGTAAAGGGAGTTTGTGAACACCCTGATTATACATATCCCCCTTTACTCCAGCGTCGCGGCCATTCCGCGTGATATACGTCACCTGGCAAAACAAGTAAGGCACTCAGAATGGGAGGAAGAAACAAAATGAATCTTCACGAGCTGGGAGGGTGTATCAGGTTACCCCGCTGGTTACAAAAATCGAGTTGTATTTACAAAGAATTTAACAGTACGATCTTACTCATAAGCGTGACGTTGCGCACCCCTTGTTATGGATGCAAACACTGATTCAGTTGGAGAGGGTGTCATCAGGCTGCTGTATCCTCTTAAGAGGTGTGACCTACAACCATTATAAGTGGTGCTAAATAGCCAGGATGGTGACACTGCGGCGGTATTGATCTCTGAGCCGATCCCACACCAACAACTTCTATCAGGGACAGATCTGTGTATGTCAGTGATTACACAAGTACCGCAGCATCACCGAGACAGCCCACAGAGACATGTTCCATGGGTTAATTAGCAGTGCCCTGCTGAAAAATCGCACCATGAGACTGTCGTAGGAGAGGTAACACAGGAAGGCGCAGAATGTGCCGTAAGTTTTCCCAAGTTCACTACCAGCCGTTACCAGATGGTTTCCCACACCACAGTGTCGCTAGTAACACCGCTGTGCCTCTCCAAAACATTGGAAGAATGCATGTTGTCCTCAGGCAACCGCCATACTCGCAAACGATCGTCATCCTAAGCAGTACAGAGTCGAGATTCATCGCTTAGCACAATGTGACGTCATCCATCAGCAATCCATGCTTCCCGGTCAAGGAGACACTCAAAATGCAGACGTTTGTGTTGCTGTGTTAACGGCAGCCAACGCTCGGGGCGGTAACTATAGAGTCCGGCTGCTGTTAGTATCCGACGCACGGTGCGGTATGTCTCAGAACGTTACAGGGAGTACAATACTCGTTCTTGGATGGGAGGGACAGATGTGAAGAGGCTACGAGAGGCAGCGATGTGCTTGGTGCACAATATGGCGACCCTCAATGGTGGTGGTCAGACGCGATATACCGGAACCTTGACGACGAGTAGGCCTTCCCTCACGTTACCGTGCAGTCCATCATTGGGACACTGTCACACCTGAATGTCAGAATCCGAATATTGCACGATTCGACCTGCCGACCAAATGGAGACTCACAATGGTACCTCTCTATAACGCTACCATGTGCTGATAATGCTGTCTGGCACCGGTCGTGGTATCTGCGTGTCCTCCACATTCATCACTCACTATCTGGTGCTGTTCATGGTCTTTATGTCCCCCGCCAATCCTGGTAACAACACTAAACACGAATAACACTAACGTACACCGGTGGCCGATCTATCTTTGACAGAGAATTGTAGCTATGATCACTTACTGGAGCGCCTAGAACCGCTCGGTCACAACGGCCGGCTATAATATTCATCAACGTATAACATGTAGCACTGAACCTATCGTAACCCAGCCCCCTCTCGGTATTCCACTCGTCAATGAAACTTCGCTCTCACTTCAATGCTGCGCTCACTATATGAGATATACACGGGAGGAAGTAGGACGTTTCATTCCGGACTCGCGCGCCATCTAAATATTGTGAGTAATGATCTCCGCGAAGCATAGCATATTTGTAACATCTCCCATTGCAATTTGTTATGATTCATACAACCTTTCTTTGGGGCTTTTGTGTCTCTTCAGTTAATATAACTTACTAAGGATGCGAAACCGAAGAATTGATCGAAGTAGGATTCTGTAAGCGATATGTTTTGCGTGTGAGTTAATTTTCCTCATGACTCTTTGCTATTAGTCTGACACCCGCCTTCCCAAAGATTGGATTACACCATACATCGCTCCTAACAGAAAGTACTGCTACTCATCTTCAACCATTCTGTCATGAACTATTTTTTTCCTGCAAAAAAGTCATGGCTTTGCTATCCAGTTCTTCGAATTAAATGATGATTTTTCAAATTATAAAATATTCCGAAGTGCCCTCAAAGGAAAGATACTACGCATCCCCAAATGAGGACATTGTGTCCAAGTAGGTGCAGTACGAGTCGAAAAGTCAAAGTATTTTATCTGATTTTATTTCACCGAAATACATAAATTACACAAATGAAGCATTTGCATAACGACTAGAATTCACGATATCCAGTGTTTTATGGCGCTATAGGGTAAGTTCGTTTATTTGAAGAAAAGCGTATGGGGCCTGAAGATCGAAAAATGAATTGCCGGAACTGGTTGCTTTCAGAATAAAATAAAATATCTCGAAGTATACGGCTGTTGTTGAAGTTTATTGACATTAAAAAATTAATTTTATGTCGAGTTCGAAGTGGGCACACGGCCGTATAGATTTTTTCAGCACCTGCATAATGGCATATGTTTTATGTTGCAAAACCGGCTATAAACAGTCGAAAGTGATTTTCGAAAATGGTGTTCTGTTTCAAAAGCAACTAACGGAATGTCGTCTTCGGCTTCAAAACCCGCTAAATGCTCAAGGGTGTGGCTGTCGCCGTTCCATGTACGGACGCAAAAGCACTTGAACAGACACGAGACTTACCAATATGGACATTCAAAGCTACCTTTCAGTCTGTTACTATTAGGATAGATATTTTTCTTATTGTTCTTTAGGTTGGCTGCACTGCAACAAATTAATACGGACCAATAACATTCTCGCTGCCAATGCACTGTTGTTAGGATGGGATTAGTGTTTCGTGATTATTTCAATGTCACTTATCATACAGTTGGCGGGCTTTTCGTCTAGGCTACTCAGCTTTCAATATTACGTATGATATAAAACGTCCAACATAACCTCCATCATTATCGTGTTGTTCAAAATTATCGCCAGGATCATCCGATAATCGTCAATTTGAGATGAATTAAGGAGCTCTATAACTGGAAGTGGCCTTCGTCTGTCTTGGACTCGAGTCAATGTAAATTCACCGTAAGATGACTAAAAAGACAGCGAAATATTGTCCTAAATTTCTAGCTATTACAACGTTTCAATCAAAATGTGCTCATTTGGAGACATGTATAAAGTTATAAACATGTCTCTTAACTTTCGTTCTGAAAGACACCTTTACTTTTCACCTTCAAGAATCCACCTTCCTACGCATAGATAATTTAACTAAACTCAGGAGATATTAACCGGCTGATGGGAGCAATAAAGATTATTGGGAAGCATCCATGTACTGTGTACATTCAGTTTTGTTTTGTGCTACCACAGATTGGCAGGAGATGTCGACACTGGTCTCAAATGAACTCTCTGCTTGTGACAATATGAGGGCAAAAATCAGAAATGGAAAAATTATATGAATTTTAATGTAATCAGCATTTATTTAGTGTGTCCTTATATGAATACGGGCAACGGCCTTGCCGCAGTGGATACACCGGTTCCCGTGAGATCATCGAAGTTAAGCGCTGTCGGGCGTGGCTGGCACTTGGATGGGTGCCCATCCAGTCACCATGCGTTGTTGCCATTCTTTGGGGTACACTCAGCCTCGTGATACCAATTGAGGAGCTACTTGACCGAATAGTAGCGGCCCCGGTCAAAGAAAACCATCATAACGGCTGGGAGAGCGGTGTGCTGACCACACGCCCCTCCTATCCGCATCCTCAACTGAGGATTACACGGCGGTCGGATGGTCCCGATGGGCCACTTGTGGCCTGAAGAAGAAGTGCTTTATATGAAGACGCCATGACCGAAAAGGTTAAGTGAAAACGCCGTTTGGAATAAGAAATAAAAGTTTCAAAATCAGTTGTTCAATATTGATTGCGATTTCACCAATTTTCCAGTAACTAACTTCTGCTATATACTTCATTCAGATGTGTGACCTGCAATAATTATCAATTACCTATTGCAAGCAAGGCAGTGCAACGTATACAGACATTCCGCCAAAGTATTCATCGAAAGAGGCAGTAGCTTCTTTTGCTGGAATGGATAATAATTTGTCTTGTTCTGGGATAATTGTCGTGGGTAAACAACGCTTCCCTATGCTGCACAAAGTGGTGGAAATGGAAAGTGTTTAATCACGAAGGATCTGTCCGATATTTCACCTCGTATAGTGTATTAAATGATTAAACTACTCTGAGGGAATCATTTGAATCAGGAACATCAGTATTAGGTGTCACACCCGTGGTTACAAATAAGTCTTGTGGTCGTTACATGGAAGCACGTACTCTGAATGTCATCTTGAGGTATGCATGAAACACTGTTGATACAGATTTCTTCTCACTTCAGCGTTGTTGTCTTCCCACGAGACAGGACAAAGCATGTGAAGCTCCAACAAGTGGAGGGATGAAGATGAAGGTAATGAAGATTGCTGGCTGGAGGGCGATATGAAAGAATACACCTTCCCATCATATTCCAAATATGCTTTACGGCTGAGAAGCTATGGCACGGGACCGATCAGTCGAAGATTAATAATTCATCAAAACGTTTGTGCTGTGGTCTCAAACATGAGGTTTTTAATTATCCTGCTGGAATTTGGCACCCTTGTCATGAAGGGTGCAAATTTCTAGACCTCCGCTATCGGGTGCAGAAATGTAGGGTCCCCCTGAATAGGTCAGGCGTGCACTACACGCCGGAAGCGGCTACAAGGATAGTGGAGTGCACAGGGGGTTTTTTTAGGTTAGAGAATTCCCTCCCTAGGCCCGACAAGACGCCTCCTGAGACGCGGCAAGGTAGGAGTAGGCAAAATGCAACAGGGAATAAGAATATTAATGTGCTAATAGTAAACTGCAGGAGCGTCTATAGAAAGGTCCCAGAACTGCTCTCATTAATAAACGGTCACAACCCCCATATACTACTAGGGACAGAAAGTTGGCTGAAACCAGACGTAAATAGTAATGAAATCCTAAACTCAGATTGGAATGTGTACCGCAGGGACAGGCTGGACAGTTTAGGGGGAGGCGTGTTTATAGCGATAAGAAGTGCAATAGAATCGAAGGAAATTCACGGAGATCCGAATTGCGAAATGATTTGGGTGAAGGTCACGGTTAAAGCAGGCTCAGACATGGTAATTGGATGTGTCTATAGGCCCCTGGGCTCGGCAGCTGTTGTGGCTGAGCACCTGAAGAATAATTTGGAAAATATTTCGAGTAGAAATGTTATAGTTCTGGGTGGAGATTTTAATTTGCCGGATATAGACTGGGAGACTCAAACGTTCATAACGGGTGGCAGGGAAATGAATCCAGTGAATTTTTTTTAAGTGCTTTATCTGAAAACTACCTTGAGCAGTTAAACAGAGAACCGGCTCGTGGCGATAACATATTAGACCTTCTGATGACAAACAGACATGAACTATTTGAATCAGTTAATACAGAACAGGGAATCAGCGATCATAAAGCGGCTACTGCATCAATAATTTCAGTCGTAAATAGAAATATTAAAAAAGGTAGGAAGATTTTTCTGTTTAGCAATAGTGACAAAAAGCAGATTTCAGAGTACTTGGTGGCTCAACACAAAAGTTTTGTCTCAAGTACAGATAGTGTTGAGGATCAGTGGACAAAGTTCAAAACCATCGTACAATATGCGTTAGATGAGTATGTGCCAAGCAAGATCGTAAGAAATGGAAAAGAGCCACCGTGGTACACCAACCGAGTTAGAAAACAGCTGCGGAAGCAAAGGGAACTTCACAGCAAACATAAACATAGCCAAAGCCTTGCAGACAAACAAAAATTACGCGAAGCGAAATGTAGTGTGAGGAGGGCTATGCGAGAGGCGTTCAATGAATTCGAAAGTAAACTTCTATGTACTGACTTGGCAGAAAATCCTAAGAAACTTTGGTCCTATGTCAAAGTGGTAGGTGGATCAAAACAAATTGTCCAGACACTCTGTGACCAAAATGGTACTGAAACAGAGGAAGACAGACTAAAGGCCGAAATACTAAATATGTTTTTCCAAAGCTGTTTCACACAGGAAGACTGCACTGAAGTTCCTCCTCTAGATTGTCGCAACAGATGACAAAATGGTAGATATCGACATAGACGACAGAGGGATAGAGAAACAATTAAAATCGCTCAAAAGAAGAAAGGCCGCTGGACCTGATGGGATACCAGTTCGATTTTACACAGAGTAGGCGAAGGAACTTATCCCCCTTCTTGCAGCGCTGTACCGTAGGTCTCTAGAAGGGCGAAGCGTTCCAAAGGATAGGAAAAGGGCACAGGTCATCCCCGTTTTCAAAAAGGGACGTCGAACAGATGTGCAGAACTATAGACCTATATCTCTAACGTCGATCAGTTGTAGAATTTTGGAACACGTATTACGTTCGAGTATAATGACTTTTCTGGAAACTAGAAATCTACTCTGTAGGAATCAGCATGGGTTTCGAAAAAGACGGTCGTGTGAAACCCAGCTCGCGCTATTCGTCCACGAGACTCAGAGGGCCATAGACACGGGTTCACAGGTGGATGCCGTGTTTCTTGACTTCCGCAAGGCGTTTGACACAGTTCCCAACAGTCGTTTAGTGGACAAAGTAAGAGCATACGGACTGTCAGATCAATTGTGTGATTGGATTGAGGAGTTCGTAGATAACAGAACGCAGCATGTCATTCTCAATGGAGAGAAGTCTTCCGAAGTAAGAGTGATTTCAGGTGTGCCGCAGGGGAATGTCATAGGACCGTTGCTATTCACAATATACATAAATGACCTTGTGGATGACATCGGAAGTTCACTGGGGCTTTTTGCAGATGATGCTGTGGTGTATCGAGAGGTTGCAACAATGAATAATTGTACTGAAATGCAGGAGGATTTAGCTACAAAATAGCAGGTCAGCAACTGGAAGCAGTTAATTCCATAAATTATCTGGGAGTACGCATTAGGAGTGATTTAAAATGGAATGATCATATAAAGTTGATCGTCGGTAAAACTGATGCGAGACTGAGATTCATTGGAAGAATCCTAAGGAAATGCAATCCGAAAACAAAGGAAGTAGGTTACAGTACGCTTGTTCGCCCACTGCTTGAATACTGCTCAACAGTGTGGGATCCGTACCAGATAGGGTTGACAGAAGAGATGGAGAAGATACAACGGAGAGCAGCGCGCTTCGTTACAGGATCATTTAGTAATCGCGAAAGCGTTACAGAGATGATAGATAAACCCCAGTGGAAGCCTCTGCAGGAGAGACGCTCAGTAGCTCTGTACGGGCGTTTGTTAAAGTTTCGAGAACATACCTTCACCGAAGAGTCAAGCACTATATTGCTCCCTCCTACGTATATCTCGCGAAGCTACCATGAGGATAAAATCAGATAGATTAGAGCCCACGCAGAATCATACCGACAATCCTTCTTTCCACGAACAATACGAGACTGGAATAGAAGGGAGAACCGATAGAGGTACTCAGGGTACCCTCCGCCACACACCGTCAGGTGGCTTGCGGAGTGTAGATGCAGATGTAGATGTAGAAGGGCAGGAGAACAGGTCCTCCCTTAAACAGTTACCAAATTAGTCCTGATGTCGTACTCGGTAACTACCCGCACAGTCATTCCAGGAATTGGGAGGGGGCGATAGGCGTCTCGAGAATCGCTGCTTTCGTGACCTGTCATTAGGTCACCTATAGACAAGTTGATGACTATGTGACCGCCCCAGACAGAAGTGGGACTTATCGTTGAACAGCACAGAATATTACTGAATGTCGCAGCTGACTCTGCTCTAAATCGTACTAGTCTCAGTTATCTGAAGTATGGTACGAAAGGCAAAAGAGACATAGATACACAGATCTATCCATTTCGAGACGGTTCATTGTGACGTTCTGTCAGTATCCTACGGCCAGATTTTAGCTGTTGTCATCCGCCTATTCATCAGAATAGTACAATCTTCTCGTGATACACTCCTCTAGGAAGGGTCCGTGCATACACACGACATCACGTCATCACGAAATCCACACTCCACTGCAGCTCAATGTGTGTGCGTTCTGTTGGTACAACACTCCCTTGTATCTGAGTCAATAATTCGAACTTTCCGAGACAGCTAAAGACGGAGATTAGGACGACTTCTGGACATGCTTAGTTGCTGTCTCCAACAGAAAATTTCCTCCCTTACGTTACAAGTACTCTACACCCGAGTCCTCGCAGTACTCTTCATGTGTAGCAATATTTTCCTTCTTTTTAAAAGTATATTCGCACGTAGATGAAATTGTAATCATCATATGCCCCAAATATAAAGAAATAGTATCAGTTGACCGCGTTCGGAAAAAGTGTTAAGAGTGTTGAAACGTACCCTTCGAAAAATTAAGAATGATTGTGCTGGTAAATTTCTACGTTATTAGATTTTCAAACAGGTGAGCAAAACTCAACGTACTCAAACAGTTTTCTCTTTACTTAAACTGATCATCACTAAACTGACACGCAATATTTTTAGCGCAACGCAATCTGACTTTCAATAATCCCTATCAAAGAATAGCCCGGAGTAACAATAACCTATACATTTCGTGAATGACTTACCACACAAAAATCTTCGTTTCTCGAACTACAGCAATACAGCGAGCGCCAATACTGCCAGCTAAATAAAAGATTCTAACTAATTAAGGGACTAACTACTGATAGGCATAGTTAGCAAATGAAAGATTTTGATAAAGAACAAGCAATGTATTTACCTTAATGCTGTTCAAAGGTCATCATATGTATACACTACTGGCCATTAAAATTGCTACACCACGAAGATGACGTGCTACAGACGCGAAATTTAACCGACAGGAAGAAGATGCTCTGATATGCAAATGATTAGCATTTCAGAGCAGTCACACGATGTTGCCGACGGTGGCCATACCTAAAACGTGCTGACATCAGGAGAGTTTCCAACCGATTTTTCATACACAAACAGCAGTTGACCGGCGTTGCCTGGTGAAACGTTGTGACGCGTCGTTTAAGGAGGAGAATTGCGTACCATCACGTTTCCGACTTTGATAAATGTCGCATTGTAGCCTATCGCGATTGCGATGTATCGTATCGCGACATTTCTGCTCGCGTTGGTCGACATCTAATGACTATTAGCAGAATATGCAAACGGTAAGTTCAGGAGGGTAATACGGAACGACGTGCTGGATCCCAACGGTCTCGTATCACTAGCAGTCGAGATGACCGGCATCTTATCCGCAGGGCTGTAACAGATCGTGCAGGCACGTCTCGATCCCTGAGTTAACAGATGGGGACGTTTGCAAGACAACAACCATCACAACAACCATCTGCACGAACAATTCGACGACGTTTGCAGCAGCATGGACTATCAGCTCGGAGACCATGGCTGCGGTTACCCTTGACGCTTCACCACAGACAGGAGCGCCTGCGATGGTGTAGTCAACGACGGACCTGGGTGCACGAATGGCAAAACGTCGTTTCTTCGTATGAATCCAGGTTCTGTATACAGCATCATGATTGTCGCATCCGCGTTTGGCGACATCGCGGTGAACGCAGATTGGAAGCGTGTGTTCGTCATCGCCATACTGGCGTATCACCCGGCGTGATGGTATGGGGTGCCATTGATTACACGACTCGGGCACGTCTTGTTCGCATTGACGGGACATTGAACAGTGGACGTTACGTTTCAGATGTGTTACGACCTGTGGCTCTACCCTTCATTCGATCCCTGCAAAACCCTACATTTCAGCAGGATAATGCACGACCACATTTTGCAGGTCCTGTACAGGCCTTTCTGGATACAGAAAATGTTCGAGTGCTGCCCTGGCCAGCACATTTTCCAGATCTCTCACCAAATGAAAACGTCTGGTCAATGGCGGCCGAGCAACTGGCTCGTCACAATATGCCAATCACTACTTTCGGTGAACTGTCGTATCGTGTTGAAGCTGCATGGGCAGCTGTACCTGTACACGCCATCCAAGCTCTGTTTAACTCAATGCCCAGGCATATCAAGGCCGTTATTACGGCCAGACGTGGTTGTTCTGGGTACTGATTTCTGAGGATCTATGCACCCAAATTGCGTGTAAATGTAATTCTATGTCAGTTCTAGTATAATATATTTGTCCAATGAATACTCGTTTATCATATGCATGTCGTCTTGGTGTAGCAATTTTAATGGGCAGTAGTGTATACCCATCAATTCATGACATCTATCTTTACAAATTTCCTTTTTCTGACGGACACACGTCTAGATCGTTCGCTTATAGCAACTTCTCAAAACTCTGGCATCTGTCTCTCCACATCTACCACTGCTGGCGGCTAGCCGCCAACTGCGCTACGCTATACGCTGTTCCCATCCAACTGCCCAACACAACAATAGTGAATATTCCAACAATGTCAACCAGCCACAGACGGGACACAGCACAGTCTGTGATTTTCATACAGAGCGCTACGTGGCGTTACCAACATAAAAACCTAAGCAGCCTACGTACAGTGTAACACTATACATTGGCGTCAGTGTATAACGCACGCCACTGGTACTGAAAAGAAACATTTGCGTTAGAGCTTACGATATCATGGTGTCGGCTGTCGGTGGAATTTTGTGTGTAGCCGCTTGTCTACTGTTGTTGCAACGCAGTGAGGCTGTAGTAGGGTTGCATAGTTGCAGGATAGCGCAAGGGTCTCTGCGCTTCAGCGAGTGGACGCCACAGCTCTGCTCGTTAGGCGTCCCCTGGGGAGATCCGCCAGTGACAAGCGGCAGCTCAGGGACCCAGAGAGCCTTAAGGGCGGGGCCCCGCCGCCAGGGCGTCCGATTCCAGATTCCGTTCCGCCAGTCCGAGGAATCGCCCGGGGCCAGGCTCTACAGCAGCTGCGTCCTTGCAGATCCTCTGTCGCGCCCATTTCCTTACATGCTTGTCTCGACTCCTAACCTCCCGCTTGTTGTGTCGTCCTAGCACGCTGTGTGGTCCTCTAGTGGATACAGGAGCGAGGAACACATGCTCTTCATGAACAGAGATTTCAGATATTAATGTATTCTACATCAAATAACAAATAGAAAAAGAAATACATGACTATGTCACTGTTCTTGCAGCGTCAGTTGAATCTGCACGTACATACAGATTTATAAATCTGTCAGCCGTGATTACAATGCCTGTTCAGAAGATCTCGAGCCCTGGGCACTATAAAAGTCGGTAAATCTTATTCAACTGTCAGAAGCGCAAAATGGCTGCAGTACAGCCACCGCTGGAGCTCCGGAGAAGGGAGCTTTCATCTCATTGGCAGATCTTGTATTCCATTTATAGATTTTGTGCAAATAACACAATCAACCATGCCTAGAACCAAACATACTTGTGTTAGCAGTTACATATATTCCTCATCCACAGTGAAGTTTTCCATTACCGTATTGCTTGTCCGAGTTTATTTTTCGCATCATAATTTTCCACAGTAGCCTATTATTTGTCATAGTTGAAAATATTTTTTTAATTTTCATTGTAAAATTCCGTAAAACATTGTAGAGTCTGCCTATAGCTTTTTTTGTAGAATCAAGATACAAAGTCTTTGACGATAATGAGTCGCATCTTCCGGTTACAACTACAACTTACTTACGAATTAGAGGCTGTCAGGTGAAAAAAAAAAAAAAAACTAATAGTGCCTCCTATGAAGGAGATAGAAAAGTGTTCTGTTGGCTGGATTGCATTAATCCATAAAATTAGTATGATCTCCATGCGTTCTATAAGGCTATGCTCTAGAATCATCAAATGGAATGAATGTTGGAAGATCTATCAAATAATTTTAGATAATTTCGGGTCATCACTGAAGGAAATTCTAATTTGGTTTTGAAAAATAGGGCGGACAAGCAGAAGAAGAAGGGAGTGTGGCACTAGAATCCCGCAGATATAGTACGATAGTAACTTAACATTGTTAAACTGCTGACAGTATATAAAAAATACCTATCCTGTCTGCGATGAAGAAATTAAAACATCGTGTGCAGACGCGACCGCTAGTTGAGTCATAACGGAAACTGACACGGGTACCTACAGCTCAATTGCCAGTTTACGCAGATAGAAGGCACGAGGGTTGTATAAGATGGAAGTACGTTATTTTTCGAAGGCTGGGAGTAGTTTTGCAAATGAAATTTCATAGAAGATTTTGCGCCAAATATATTTTAAAAAATTGACTACCAATAGATTAACCTGCAGTTTCCCACACAGAAAACTTTTTATATCTGCACTGATGTGCCCAAAGTAAATCCGAAGTTAACTTTTGCGTGATGTATCACTGCCAGTAAAAAAACTCGATGAAAATGGGACCATACATAAAAAGAACTGCTAACGTCTCGTAAGAAGGTAATAGAAAGAAACGCCCAACGAGTCGAAGAGGACATTTTTATTCAAAGGCAGTAATTAGACTGAGGTAACCGTGATTCATGACGATGGCCTGGATATTACAAAAGCCGGAACATGGTTCGTAATATGGTGACAGTGTACGCTCTCCTACATTCTCCCCTGCTGGCGATAAGGTTGGGGTGATGAATGGCACCTTGCTCTAAATGTAGACAAGTGTAATTTAATATGGATAACTATGAAAAGGAGCCCTGTAATATTGGAATACAGAAGTAGCAGTGTGTTTCTTGAAATCATGCCGTTTAAATATAACGTTGCAACGTTGCAAAACTGTATGGAAATCGAGGAAAATCGAATGGTGGACTTTGGTTTATTGGGAGAATTTTGGGGACGTGTGGTTCATCTGTAGAGAAGACTGTGTACAGAACACTAGCGAGAGCTATCGTTGAGTGCTCCTCGAATGTTTGGGATCTCCACAAGGTTGGATTAAAGGATGACATAGGCGCAATTTAGAGGCGTGCAGCTAGGTTAATCACCGGTAGGTTCGATCAAGACACGAATTTACGTACGAGTAAATGTTCCGTGAACTCAGACGGCAATCCCAGGATGGAAGATGGCGTTATTATCGCGAAACACTGTTGAGGCAATTTAGAGAAACAGCATTTGAAGTAGAATGCAAGACGACTCTGTTGTCGCAAACGTACATTCCACATAGGGACTGCGGAGATACGAGAAAGCAATTTCGTATGGATGCATATAGACAACACTCTTTTACTCGCTCTGTTTGCGAGTGGAACAGGAAAGCAAATACCTTGTAGTGGTACAAGGTATCCTTCACTGTTCACCATACGCTGGCTTTCAAAGAATGTTAGTAGATGTAGATGAACTAACAAATAATGCTGCTTGTTATACATGATGCGACATTAATGTACACAGGAACATTAGACGTTCAGTTACGGTTCAATTCCTGGTGTTATATTCGTTTGGATTGTTCATTCACCATCCAGAATAACTTAGGAAGCTATGTACTTGCGAAGATAGTTAGATTGTTAAAATCCTTAGGTGGTCCATTATGTAGTACAGTGCCAAACGCCTTTCAGAAAATCTGGAAAGACTTAATTTTCTTTTACAACTGCATATACTGTTCGCATGAAATTGTGTAAGTGGCCTGTTTAGGTTTTTATGTTGGTAACGTCACCTAGCGCTCTGTATGAAAATTTACTGACTGTGCTGTGTGCAGTCTGTGGCTGGTGGGCATTGTTGAAATAGTCGCTATTGTAGTATTGGGCAGTTGGCTGTTAACAGCGTGTAGCGTTGCGCAGGTGGAGGTGAGCCGCCAGCAGTGGTGGATATGGGGAGAGAGATGGCGGAGTTTTGAGTGCGGATGATCTGGACGTGTGTCCATCAGAGACAGTAAATTTGTAAGACTGGATGTCATGAACTGATTATATATATATATATATATATATATATATATATATATATATATATATATATATATACTCCTGGAAATGGAAAAAAGAACACATTGACACCGGTGTGTCAGACCCACCATACTTGCTCCGGACACTGCGAGAGGGCTGTACAAGCAATGATCACACGCACGGCACAGCGGACACACCAGGAACCGCGGTGTTGGCCATCGAATGGCGCTAGCTGCGCAGCATTTGTGCACCGCCGCCGTAGGTGTCAGCCAGTTTGCCGTGGCATACGGAGCTCCATCGTAGTCTTTAACACTGGTAGCATGCCGCGACAGCGTGGACGTGAACCATATGTGCAGTTGACGGACTTTGAGCGAGGGCGTATAGTGGGCACGCGGGATGCCGGGTGGACGTACCGCCGAATTGCTCAACACGTGGGGCGTGACGTCTCCACAGTACATCGATGTTGTCGCCAGTGGTCGGCGGAAGGTGCACGTGCCCGTCGACCTGGGACCGGACCGCAGCGACGCACGGATGCACGCCAAGACCGTAGGATCCTACGCAGTGCCGTAGGGGATCGCACCGCCACTTCCCAGCAAATTAGGGACACTGTTGCTCCTGGGGTATCGATGAGGACCATTCGCAACCGTCTCCATGAAGCTGGGCTACGGTCCCGCATACCGTTATGCCGTCTTCCGCTCACGCCCCAACATCGTGCAGCCCGCCTCCAGTGGTGTCGCGACAGGCGTGAATGGAGGGACGAATGGAGACGTGTCGTCTTCAGCGATGAGAGTCGCTTCTGCCTTGGTGCCAATGATGGTCGTATGCGTGTTTGGCGCCGTGCAGGTGAGCGCCACAATCAGGACTGCATACGACCGACGCACACAGGGCCAACACCCGGCATCATGGTGTGGGGAGCGATCTCCTACACTGGCCGTACACCTCTGGTGATAGTCGAGGGGACACTGAATAGTGCACGGTACATCCAAACCGTCATCGAACCCATCGTTCTACCATTACTAGACCGGCAAGGGAACTTGGTGTTCCAACAGGATAATGCACGTCCGCATGTATCCCGTGCCACCCAACGTGCTCTAGAAGGTGTAAGTCAACTACCCTGGCCAGCAAGATCTCCGGATCTGTCCCCCATTGAGCATGTTTGGGACTGGTTGAAGCGTCGTCTCACGCGGTCTGCACGTCCAGCACGAACGCTGGTCCAACTGAGGCACCACGTGGAAATGGTAAGGCAAGCCGTTCCACAGGACTACATCCAGCATCTCTACGATCGTCTCCATGGGAGAATAGCAGCCTGCATTGCTGCAAAAGGTGGATATACACTGTACTAGTGCCGACATTGTGCATGCTCTGTTGCCTGTGTCTATGTGCCTGTGGTTCTGTCAGTGTGATCATGTGATGTATCTGACCCCAGGAATGTGTCAATAAAGTTTCCCCTTCCTGGGACAATGAATTCACGGTGTTCTTATTTCAATTTCCAGGAGTATATATATATATATATATATATATATATATATATATATATATTACCACAACGAGATTTTCACACTGCAGCGGAGTGTGCGCTGAAATGAAAATCTTGTTACTCGATAAAGACTTGTTTGAACTTTCTTAAGCTTAGGATTTCGAGGCAGTTTAAGTGATTTTATACACTGCTCAATGTCTTTGGCTTACATTCATTACTATCTGCGAATGCTTTGCTCCCTGCCCAAAGATAATCGTTTTGTTTTAGAGTTTCTATATTGTGCTCAGTAAGATCTCGTGTGAGGTTGTCCTTGGCAAAAAAAGAATTGTGTTTCGTTTGTTTAGACAAGCAGTCAAGAGAAATCCTTTGGTTGTAGCAAACGTTATTATCCTATGTGATCATTATCTCAATTCTTTTCCTTTCATAATCTCAATCTCTTTATTAATTTGTTTCTTTGGATGACTAACATGTCTATGCTAAATTCCTGTGCCCCTTGACAGATCCACGCTTCTATAAGGGCTAAAGAAGCAGTGCATAATTCATCATGTTGAGATGAACCATATAAAAATTTAAGGTCGTGGTTGGTTGGCTGATTTAGTGGAAGGGACCAAAGAGCGAGGTTATCGGTCCCACAGAAATATGGAATGGAGTCGGCCGTGGCCTTTCCAAGGAACCATCCCGTCATTTGTCTAATGCGATTTAGGGAAATCGCAAAAAACCTACATCAGGTTGCCCGGATGCGGGTTTGAACTGTCATCCTCCAGAATGCGAATCCAGTGTGCTAACCACTACGCCACATCACTCGGTAAAGGTCGTGAACTCAAAATGGTTCAAATGGCTCTGAGCACTATGTGACTTAACTTCTGAGGTCATCAGTCCCCTAGAAGTTAGAACTACTTAAACCTAACAAACCTAAGGACATCACACACATCCATGCCCGAGGCAGGATTCGAACCTGCGACCGGAGCGGTCGCGCGGTTCCAGACTGTAGATCCTAGAACCGGTCGGCCACCTTGGCCGGCTGTCGTGAACTCACTCTCTGGTGGTCAGGTACAGCGAATTAAATGCAACCAGCTCTTGACTTATGATCATTAAATTGGTACCGGTCGCAAATAGCGTTGCAATTGACACTGTTCTCATAACGGTCTTTGCAGAATTAGTTAATGACAGCCATCCTCTACAAAATCCACGTAGCGCGTTACAGTGAATAAGAGGTGGTTCTGAGCTCCAGTACAGCTTAGTAAAGCTGGGAATACTTTCTAAAAGAAAAACCAGTTACCAAATCTTTAAACCACACGGAATAAACTTAGAAAGTAAAAGCAGTATAATTAAAGGGGTAAATATGACAAGGGATAGATAACTACAAGCTTTTTTTGTAGTGGCTGAAAGCGTCCGTTACGTTACCTCAGAACCAACTTTATTATGCAGAATTCAAACTACGACCAACGAAGGAGTTTTAAATGTGAAACTCTGTCGTAGGCAATAGCCAAGCATTCAGCACAGTAGCTCGGGCAGGAAATGACATGTGACGTGGTGCCTTTATCACACATTAAACAACGTCCTTGTCGAATGGGAGTAATGTGCCTCTAACAGCAACTCATGGTAGTTTCACAGAAAGAATAAAATCTAAAAAATAAGTTAACTACTCCTGGATACAAGCGAGATACGGTAGGATAAAATGAGCACAAGAAGTAGGCGAAAAAAATTAGGAAGAGGTACGAGGGACTTTGGCAAAGTGTCGACAACGTTACAGAAATATTGATTCGCTGTTCGCAGGAGCAAGACTGTTGTGGAATGTTGTTGATAATAGGTAAATTTTCGTCTCTTCGTTTAGTACAATGTGTTTGATAAGACGCAGGTGTGTTCCTCAGCCATATGACTGTAAAAAGATGTGCTGAGAGGTTGAGAGTGATATGTAGCAACAGCCAAGACGTTAGAAACATATGTTGCACAATCTGTTTCTAAACGTACACTCTGAAAACTACACTGAAGTGCGTGACTGAAGTTTTGTCACACTGTATAAGTTATTAGGGTTTTTCGCGTTCCCTTCTCACATAGAACAGGTAAGAATGGTTGTTCATGTACCTCTGTGCATGCTGCAGCTAATCTACTCTTGTCCTCACCATCCCTGCTAGAGCGATACGTAGGGGGCTGTATTGCATTCGTAGAGCCGGCACTTAAATAGGTTTTCGCGGGATAGTTTACGTCTACCTTCAACAGTTTGCCAGTTCAGTTTCTTCGGCGTCTTTGTGACACTCTCCCACCGATCCAAAAAACATATGGCCATTTGTCCCGCCTTTCTCTGTATACGTTCAATACACCCTGCTATTTCCCTTTGGTAATCATCCCGCACACTTGATCATTTGTCTATCGGTCGCACAAGTCCAAATGTTCAAATGTGTGTGAATTCCTGAGGGACCAAACTGCTAAGGTTATTGGTCCCTAGACTTACACAATACTTAAACTAACTTATGCTAATATCAGCACTTTTTTCCGGTGTCTGCGGTCCTGTATTACAGATGATGCAACCGTGTAGGTCATATTCAAGGTCGCCCCTGGGAAGCAGGAGGGCGTGGGTGGTGGTGGGGAGGGGAAGGAGTTGGAGTAGAGGTCGGCTAAACGAGTTACGTAGACGTCATCATGCTTTCGGCCAACTGCCCAGGGCCTTCACTGCTCTCAGCCAATAGGTATCATTCAAGATCTGTGCTCTGTAGTGAAAGGACCAGCGAATTGGTAATAGAAGAATAAGCTTCTAAGAGTATTTGTTTATAAATAATAATATAAATTGATTACTGACAGTGATTTCTCAATTCCTTTTCGTTTAGAGAATTTGCATGAGTCTAGTCACCATAGTGAGACGATCCGGTAGACCAATAGATACCATTCGAGAACCATAATAATTCGTTTGGTGCATTGGCATGCAGTTGTCCCTGTTGATGTGTAAATTCATCCATTCATGTATAAAAGGTGCATGCAGTTGCTTTTACACTCTGTAGCGAAGGGATTTGGTTCTTTTGTGTATAATAACAATGAAATAATAAGAGTTAAAGCACTCTGGCATGATAAATTAGTGACGTTATAGCATATTCTCCAAAATGGGGGTTATATAGCCATAAGACTCTTTGATGGCGTCATGGTAAAATATGGTTAACCCATCCACTCCTATAGGCGATTTATTGTAAATGGATGTCTCTAGAACAATTAGCAGTAAGGTATTGGGCATTGGGTATAATTGTGGCGGAGTATTTTTACAGAAATATCCACTCCAAGCACGACGAATAAAACTATCTCTACACATTTTGCAGAATCCTCGCTCTTCCTTGGGTGTTTCCTCCATCATTTTTCGACTGTAATGTGCTCTACGAGGTATATTTTGCAATGAAGTGGCACTGAGGCTTGAACAAAGTAAACAGTTGCCTAGTCAGCAGTGGCAGGGAAAGGACGTTTATGTACTGTTTAAATAATGCACAGCAGGAATTAATATTGTATTTGCATATATGCTACATGTGGAATGTGGCGCCACGAACGCGACTCCTGACGCCCCGTTTGCAGTGTGTTGTGCCCACCAAAAGGTCCTACACCCATCTGACCTGCTCAATAACAGGGCACCAGCCAGCCACTTGGCTTTTTCCGAGAGCGTACGTGTGACGGCGACATCCGATCCAGGCAGATGACTGTGAGCAGCTGTAGTGCTGTGTACCAGTGTGAAAAATTATTCTACAACCTATTTCCATGCGAATAGTGTGGTGTCACCGCCAGACACCACACTTGCTAGGTGGTAGCCTTTAAATCGGCCGCGGTCCCGTAGTATACGTCGGACCCGCGTGTCGCCACTATCAGTGATTACAGACCGAGCGCCGCCACACGGCGGGTCTAGAGATACTTCCTAGCACTCGCCCAGTTGTACAGCCGACTTTGCTAGCGATGGTTCACTGACTTCTACGCTCTCATTTGCCGAGACGATAGTTAGCATAGCCTTCAGCT
Source organism: Schistocerca gregaria (assembly GCF_023897955.1). Lineage (NCBI taxonomy): Eukaryota > Metazoa > Arthropoda > Insecta > Orthoptera > Acrididae > Schistocerca > Schistocerca gregaria. The sequence goes on from NC_064927.1 coordinate 217,816,881, forward strand.
ACGTTATTTGCTACGACCTAGCAAGGCGCCGGTATCCGTACTATTGATATTGTGAATCATGTACCATAAAGAGCGACGTTCTCCATGAATGGATTAAAGTTAAGTATTCCGCAGCCACGACAGTTTTTCTCAATTCTAATTCCCTTGTCATGTTCCAGACCTCACGATAGCCTGCGTGAGCTGAGACGCGTGCATTTCGGCCTCCTTTAGTAACACGGTGTTGGCTCTCCTGCCAGCCACAACAAATAACATAAACCAGGATTGGCCAGCTTGATTCTACCCATGATCTACTGTTTACTGACAAACCCTTTTGCGTTCTAACACTTACATACTTTTTGAAATTTTAAATGAAACACTGTTGTTCAATATACAGTTATGTAGCGTTTTTTATTTTATTAAGAGGGAAAACATAAAACTGAAAAATTATTCTTACTAACTACTTATTCATAATTGTGTTAACAATGCGTCTGAGCGTATTCTGCTAGGTTAGCAAAATCAGGTTTGTAGCTGAAAATTGTCAGCCTTAAATCATCCAGTGTAGGAGCGTCTGTAAAGCGAGAACGGTGTTTATATTTTGTTTCTATTGAGCAAGTAAATGCTGATTCACATAAATATGTTGAACCAAAACACGATTAAGTAGTTCTAGGTTCTAAGGGACTCATGACCTCAGAAGGTAAGTCCCATAGTGCTCAGAGCCATTTTGAACCAAAACACGAATGCAGTTGTTGAACACATTTCTTCAAATCTGGGTATTTCTCGTTGGAAACAAATTCCCATAAATCTAGACCAAAGGATGACCTTACTTTTAGAAAGATATCGCAGCGCAGAGTAACAATTTCATTTTTTAATATCAAATGGTCCATTTGAAATGTATCAGCAAATTCTTTTAGCCATTTTATAGATGCCACTATGATCAATGGACTTGTTAAACGGATAACTGATGGACCTCATTTTTTTTTCAAGTCACTAAAGCGAATTTCGAAGTCTGCTACCACTGTCTTAATTTCTGCCGTGTACTTGTTAGGAAAGAAATGATAGTCAGGATGGATTTTCCAAATGATGAAATTTTTTATTCTCTATGTTAACAATCATAGGCGCTGTTTGACTTGGGAGTGCTGCAACAGATCTCATCGGCCGGCCGCGGTGGCCATGCGGTTCTAGGCGCTCAGTCCGGAACCGCGCGACTGCTACGGTCGCAGGTTCGAATCCTGCCTGGGGCATGGATGTGTGTGATGTCCTTAGGTTAGTTAGGTTTAAGTAGTTCTAAGTTCTAGGGTACTGATGACCACAGGTTTTAAATCCCATAGTGCTCAGTGCCATTTGAACCATTTTGAACAGATCTCATCATTTCTGCTACTGTTTTAATGTTGCCTTATAATTCCAGATTGAATGTGCTCGATTTTCCGGTAAAATCAGCTAAAAGTGATAAACCATTCTGCCAGTCCAAATCACGGGCGTACTGAGAGTTGTCACCTCTCTCTCTTCAAGAAATTTCATTATTTCGTCCAATAGATCTCGAAATCTTTGCAAAACGTTGCTTCGATTCGGCCACCTGACGTTAGTGTGGGATGCCAAGTGTGGCCCCTTCTCATCTAATTGATGCTTAAAGAGACACATTTGGAGAGAATTTCCCTTTATTGTATTTGCAATCTTGAAACAAATATCCATTACATATGCTGTGGTTAGTCTCTTCCTAGCCGGTGCTTGGTGAATTATGCAGTGGTAGCTAATCAAGTCTAGAAATTCTTCGCCTTTGTGGGAAAGAGGAATAAAACCATTATGAATGCCTGTCATTGCAAGAGCCCCATCAGTTGTCTATGATACGAGTTTGTATGATGGTAGCTTAATCTTGCTAGTATATGCTCTGAGTTCCGTGAATATACGAGGCCTATTCGGAAAGTAAGGCCCGATCGGTAGCGAAATGGAAACCACAGTGAAAATCAAAACGGTTTTATTTGCAGCAGTTAGCTACATCTTCCAGCTACTTCCCTACATAGTCGCCGCTCCCACTGAGACATTTGTCGTCGTGTTGTACAAATACCCTCGTCATAGAAGGAAACCGGCTGTGCTTTTTACAGATTTTCTACTCTTTGTTGTCTGTACCAAAATGTTGTCTTCATAGTCAGCGGTTCACGCGAGTAGAAACAAGGGAACCAAGTCCGGACTGTATGGTGGGTGATCGAACATTTCCCACAGAAAACGTTGCAGTTGCGTCCTCATTGCCCCTGCAGTGTGAGGCCGAGAACAGTCATGAAGAAGGAAATGCATAACAGTTACGTTGTGCGGGCTGCATGACAAGAGGCGAAATCTCTCATAGGCAATCATACCTGGCGGGAGAGGCTATTGGCCTAGGCATCTTTATGTGCTCACTGTGAGCTCGTAACTGAGAAGAGCGACGTGACGCGATCGACGGGCGTATTAGAGACACTGTCCTGTATGTCTGTGCAAAGTTTCATCGCGATTTCGCCGTGGTTACCATTTCGCGATCGATCAAACCTTACTTTGCGAACAGCTCTCGTATCAAGACCGCTAGTTTTTTTCTTTTAAGGAAATCATACCTAGCAGTTCTTCTTTCGTTTACGAATCTTCAGAGACAATCCGAATAAAAAGAAGTAATTGGGCGGTATCAGAGACATCTGTTGACTCGTCAAGTTGTGGCAAAAACGCATTGTTTGTTTATGTTTTCGCTCATCGTTTACATACGGCGCCTCACAGTATTGTGAGGCATCTGTAAACCATGACTACCTTTTTTAATTTCATTTTTAGTCTTGAAATTCGCCAACAGCGAATCTGACAATTCTCCGAAAATTTCCTTGATTTATTCTCCATCGGAAAAAGGTTTGCAATTTAGTCCAATTCTGTAACTTACCTGACAAGAAGCTTGTTTCACCCTTTCTTTGCTCAATACCCCTAGAAAACATGTTTCCTTGCACTGTTCATTGCGATTTCAATGCTTGCAATTTACTCTTTTCATTTCGCTGTTAGGTGGAAAGTCTATCTAATGTTTAGTATGAATTGTGTTAAAATGTCGCTCTAACCTTCGGTTTATCGGTATTGCGACGGACGTATTACATATTAAGCAGCAACAGTTTTCTTCCACCATAGTAAAGTACTAGTTCAGTTCCCATTCTTGACGAAAGTGATCAGTTTTAGATTTCTTTGAAGCATATTTTTCGAGGATCTCCAAAAATGAAATTAAAATATCATTAACATAATTCGCATAATGATAATAGTAGATATCCTACCACTAAATGTGCATTCAATTTATTTTTGTAATTATATCAACAAGTTTGCGATTGGACATTATTTCTTAGCTTTTACATATTTACACTTTTAGCCAAGCGGGACATATTTGGACACCGGAGGATTTCGGACAGTGTGATTTACCTCCCCTCTTCTGCTGCATAGCAACGAATTGTCGCTGTCACCTATGCGCGCTGCTTATTTTAAGCGTGAAATCGCGTTTCCTGCTTTCCGCATGTTGGCTCGATTGTTTACCTACTGTGAATATCTGACGAACAGTCTGACTCTTGAAAGTTCATGCAGTATTATGAAGCGGAAACTTTCTATTGTTATTGTCGCTGGTAAAGTCTATAGTTGCACTTGCCAACCAGATCAGTAGCCTATGGCAATGTGACAATTGCTGTATAAGTTTGTCAAGATTTTCGTGTTAAGTTATAAAATAAAGGAGAGTTTTATAAAATTATGTACCGTGTTCGGTGATTTCATTACACATATACCCCACTACTTCTGTAACAAACAGCGCAACCCAACAAAATCGGTGAAAGTTTTGGTGAAAATACCTTCAAATCAGTCCGAATCACCCCATTTGACTTAGTAGCTGGGTAATTCGTTTGATCCACCGAGTAAAATAATACTGAAAATATTATCTTACTTTATCTGATGAAATTTTAGAAACACTTCTTTCTTCATCTGAAGTTCGTTCAGCGTTTCTCTTCGATAACTTACCCATAGAGTACTAGGTGCGATACAGGGTCTAATCCTGATTTACATCGGTAGTCGTTGACGTCGTAACTCCGCTAGTCCACGTCGTCAAATGATAGACTGACATCAGTCCCACCCCCACCCCCACCCCTGCGTCTCACACACTTTCCGCTTATTTCCAACGCGTGCCGAAAAAGCTGCTGCGTGGTAGAGACAGTAAATAATGTGACGGAACGGTGACTGAAAATTGATAAAAGATTATGCGCACGGCAGTTGGTGATTAAGCTGCGCAGTGTGTTCTATGTATTTTTTACATATAACTATTATTGTCAGATATATTTAACTTACACAATTTTTGACCTGTCAGGATTGACTGGACTAATAGCGGCAATTGGCCGGTCTAGCGCGATCGATCGGTTGGCCACCCCTGGTATAAACTATAAGTGATCAAAAGTATCCAGACACTAATATCAGTCTATACCGACAACTGCACTGCTCGCTCCCACCATACTTTCCATTTTACTAGCATGCATTAATAAAAGGAAAATGCAAAATCTGAGTCTGAGACCTGCACGTGGGATTTTTGGTGCATTGGAATTCCAATCATACCTCAATAAAAATATTTCGAAACTACGTAGCGTGCTCAATCTTCTAAATAAAATCTTTACACTGACACATTATTCCTCCGTAGAGGAACCATTTCTAACATCTGGGAGTAAACGAGTTATGTTGGCTAGCCAAAGTCTCTGATAGAGACGGTAGTTAGGGTTTCTGTGCCTGATTAAAGATATCTTTTATTACCTCCATCTTCGAAAAAAAGTTATTATATAAGCAACTGTATTATCTATATTTCGTATCAACCTAGAGTGTCTCTATTAGTCTTCTCCCACTTACGTTGTATTGTAATCCTATTCAGAATTACCTTTAATCGTTATTTAATCATGTTACTCTTTCAATGGGTGCAACTAGTACTGTAAATATTTAACCAAAGGCATGTCTGATAAAAAAATAAGGCTGGACGACTAGAACACTACTGCATTTAAAACTACTGACACGAAAATGTGTCCCTCAGTACACACCTAATAAATTACTCATTGGATACATGCAGTCGCCTTACGTTAAGATGATAAAAGTCATGGGATGTCGATATACATATATAAAGATGGTTGTAGTATTGCGTACAAAAGGTAGGAAAACTCAACGCAATGGCGGCGCTTTTATTTGTAATTAGGTGATTCATGTAAAAAGCTGTCCTAAGTGATTATTGGCCGCACCACGGCAATTAACAGGCTTTGAAGGCGGAATGGTACTTCTAACTAGAAGCAAGGGACATTCCATTTCGGAAATCGTTAAGGAATTCCATATTCCGATGTCCTCAACTTCAAGAGTTTGCCGAGAGTATCAAACTTCAGTGATTACATCTGACCACGGACAACGCAATGGCCTACGGTCTTCATTTAACGAACGAGAATAACGGTGTTTCCATAGACTGTTCAGTGCTAACAGACAATCAACACTGCGTGAAATACCCGCAGGAGCCAATGTGGGACGTGCGACGAACGTATCCGTTAGAACAATGCGCTGAAATATGGCGTACAGTGGCCTGGTCAGATGAGTACCAATTTCAGTTGGTAAGAGCTAATGATAAGGTTCAAGTGTGGCGCCGACCCCATGAATCCATGGGCCCAAGTTGTCAACAAGGTATTGCGCAAGCTGGTTGTGGCTCCATAATTGGGTGGGTGGTGTTTACATGGAATGCACTCGGTCCTCAGGTCCAACTCAAACGATCACTGGCTGGAAATGGCTATGTTCAGCTACTTGGAGACAATTTGCAGCCTTTCATGAACTAAATGTTCGTAAACAACAGCGGAATTTTTGTGGATGACAAGTGCCACATAGCTTCTACTGTCTCAGTATATCCTTCAAGCTTGCATTCACTACTGCTCCTGTTTGATTTTTAGACAGTGCTGTACTTTCACAGTAATACATGGCAGATCCTATTTCGGCCTCGACGTCACGTTGTGCGCCATTATGTGAAAAGTTATTCGACGGCCTGATTACATGCAAACCGCAAAAACTATATACGATCTGCACGTTAATGTGAAATTTGTCAATAGGACGCCGTACTCAAAAAACCAAATCGATGTGTATCGTCTTATAAATACACAGACGTAGAAATGGAATGATCTGATCATAGCAGTGTGAGGTACACTGTTGGCCTAATCCTCCCTGTCACTCATGAAGTCTCTAACGCTGGACACCATGTTAGCAGGTGATTTGAAATAATTGTTGAAGGAACGTAATTATATTCGACAACAGAGCTGTTGAAAGAAAATGCTAAATTAAAAGTCAGTTTCGATTGTGTATGCGATGTATAACATTATTTTCCGCAAGTAATCGAAAACTAGCAAATCTTTGCCTATTTAGCTTGATACAACCTACTCACGATGCTTGTGGCTATCTATACAGCGGCATATATTACACGATCGTTATTTGATGGACCTTAAATGTAATGAATCTTAAAACCTGTTTACGACGCTGGTTGCGTGGTTCGCACATTCATTTATTCTTCTTACACGTCATTTTTATCCTGTCTATCACTTCCACGTATTTCCTCTCATTTCTTCTCCAGCGCCATGTTACCCGCTAAAAATGTTTCCAGATCCACGTTGTGGACGCAGTCGGATGGTTGCACTACATAGCAATAATGAGCAGTTTTCGAAGCGATAGGAACCTCATCGCAGTGCTTTTCAAAGTGCTCATAGATGTCTGTGAGAAATCGTATGCCCCCTTGTTATAAAGGAAGATGTTGGCCATGCGATGTATGCAAAAACTGTCGTGCCACCAGTATTCAGCGAGTTTCGTGGGCTCTCAAACAACCAAACAATGGTTTTTGGGATCTGACATGAGGAAATTTGCACCAGCACCAAACAACGTCATGTGCAGCCAGCGGACTTACTATGTTAAGAGAAGTGTGCAAATTGGTTGGTGCAGCAATATGTAGAATACCACGATTCTTCTGCTTTCATTTGGTTTACATAAGAGCCTATGTTTAGAAGAGATTGGGCGTGTTCAGCAGAATAGCCATCTATGGAATAACAAAAACTCATACACACCCTATCAATAAAATTTCGTTGTGAATACTTGAAATAGTAATGTCAACGATTATTTTGTTTAAACTCACGTGCTTCCCGACAAACTAAACGTAGCAATGTAAAAACGTTCCTTCGACATGCCTTCTTACTGTTTTACGAATTGCGTATCCCAGCAGAGGCAACAATCTGATACACAACTATTCCTGAACGTCTAGCTCGATATATTAATAAATAAACAAGTGGCTTGAAGCATTATTGAGACGATATCCATCAATGAGGTTTTATCTGCAAACCTGCACACAGCCAGGCCGGAATTTGGCTGCAGGGGCTGGCGCTAATCAGAAGCCTGCGCGGCCCCACGGAGGCTGTCTGAACGTCGTTATACTCATATTTCTGTGTAGCATTAGATCACTATAAAAGACACAGGGACATATTTTCTCTAGTGTGCCTAATAACAAAGGGCTCATCTTGTCTATCGTATGACATAAAACATTGCTTCCGTTCCTCTCACAAACAAAAAATGATTTTAGAATGATTTTAAAGTGGAGTATCATGGAAACGTTCGATGAAGCGCCTCACACTTAGTCTAGAAAGGGAGAACCACACACATATACATAGATAATCAAGTCCCAGCTGGGGCGAAATTAATTAACACCTGTGGTTGTGGTATACAGGGCGTTACAAAAAGGTACGGCCAAACTTTCAGGAAACATTCCTCACACACAAATAAAGAAAAGATGTTATGTGGACATGTGCCCTGAAACGCTTAATTTCCATGTTAGAGCTCATTCTAGTTTCGTCAGTATGTAGTGCACTTCCTCGACTCACCGCCAGTTGGCCCAACTGAAGGAAGGTAATGTTGACTTCGGTGCTTGTGTTGACATGCTACTCATTGCTCTACAGTACTAGCATCAAGCACATCAGTACGTAGCATCAACAGGTTAGTGTTCATCACGAACTTGGTTTTCCAGTCAGTGCAATGTTTACAAATGCGGAGTTGGCAGATGCCCATTTGATGTATGGGTTAGCACGGAGCAATAGCCGTGGCGCGGTACGTTTGTATCGAGACAGATTTCCAGAACGAAGGTGTCCCGACAGGAAGACGTTCGAAGCAATTGATCGGCGTCTTAGGGAGCACGGAACAATTCCATGACCTCCACGCTCTCCTGAACTCAACCCTCTTGACATTCATTTATGGGGGCATTTGGAAGCTCTTGTCTACGCAACCCTGGTACCAAATATAGAGACTCTTCGTGCTCGTATTGTGGGCGGCTGTGATACAATACGCCATTCTCCAGGGCTGCATCAGTGCATCAGGGATTCCATGCGACAGAGGGTAGATGCATGTATCCTCGCTAACGGAGGACATTTTGAACATTTCCTGTAACAAAGTGTTTGAAGTCACGCTGGTACGTTCTGTTGTTGTGTGTTTCCATTCCATGATTAATGTGATTTGAAGAGAAGTAATAAAATGAGCTCTAACATGGAAAGTAAGCGTTTCCGGACACATGTCCACATAACATATTTTCTTTTTTTGTGTCTGAGGAATATTTCCTGAAAGTTTGGCCGTACCTTTTTGTAACACCCTGTATATATCCAGTCGCTCTTACAGATGGTAAATACTGCCCTGGGAAACGTTATTACACGCCTGTTCCCACCTGTTCACGTAGTTATGGAAGAATTATTGACTGACGATTCTCACGAGTCACTCCTAGTTCTATCAAATCCCCTACGTCCCCAATTGGAGACGAGTACAGCGATCTTGCTGGCCAGGGAAGCTGCTGCAAGCCTTCAGAGCTTGCTGAGTGACACGGGTACTGTGTGGGCTAGCGTCGTAGTGGTGGAAGAACACATTACCTTGCCGTTGTAAGAACGGAAAAAGAACGGGTCTACAAATATCCTGCACGTACCGAGCGTCGGTTGTCGTCCCCTCCAGAAACATTAAAGGTGAACGAGACTTGCCCGCATCTCGTGGTCGTGCGGTAGCGTTCTCGCTTCCCACGCCCGGGTTCCCGGGTTCGATTGCCGGCGGGGTCAGGGATTTTCTCTGCCTCGTGATGACTGGGTGTTGTGTGATGTCCTTAAGTTAGTTAGGTTTAAGTAGTTATAAGTTCTAGGGGACTGATGACCATAGATGTTAAGTCCCATAGTGCTCAGAGCAATTTGAACTTTTTTTTTCTCTTCGAGACTTGTAGCTTATCGCACTCCCAACCATAAGGCCTAGTGTTGGGCCAGTGTGCCTTGGACGAATGCGATCTACGACACACAGCTCCACGTGGCGAGCGAACGTCGATCAGTTGAGTGCAGGCCGAATCTTTTTTCATCACTGAGGACCACGACGCGCCATTCCAAGTGATCTTCGGACATCACAAGTCGAGTCGTGCACGAAGATGCTGTAGCGTGAGTGAAATACGGGATAGAGATGTGCGTCCTGTAGTCCCACGTTGTGTTTGCAAGGTACTAATTTTTTCCCTACAGTACACATCTATCATGTTCATACGCTCTCCTACAAGGAAATAATAGAGTATGCAGGGTGTAAAGTTTAAGTTGACAAACCAGAATAACTCAAAAAATAAGTTTCACACGAAAAAATGTGTAGAATCCATAGTTGACTATTTTCGGGGGGACATCTGCTGGTGCTAAAATTAGCCCGCCACCCCAGCCCCCTGGGGGGTGGGTTGGGAGGCAACTTCAAAATTCCGAATCGCAACCCCCATTTTTATTGCAGAATCGGATTCTACATAAGAAACTACGTACATTTTGTCTTAAACATTTGTTTTGATTCTTGGTAGTTGGCGCTGTAGTTCAAGAAAACACATGTTCTCATATTTGCGTGGAAAATGGTTACGGATAAATAAAAAATACTTATTTACGTCGTGAATTTTGCTTCGGTGTAACTAAAACTCTCCCCTTCCCATACGATGGGGTGGAGAGAGAGGATATAGAGTTTCACAAATGTTGACCCAAACAAAACTTATCCGAATCTGCGGAAAAGCCGGCCGCTGTGGCCCTTCGGATCTAGGCGCTATACATACAGGGTATTACAAAAAGGTACGGCCAAACTTTCAGGAAACATTCCTCACACACAAAGAAAGAAAATATGTTATGTGGACATGTGTCTGGAAACGCTTACTTTCCATGTTAGAGCTCATTTTATTACTTCTCTTCAAATCACATTAATCATGGAATGGAAACACACAGCAACAGAACGTACCAGCGTGACTTCAAACACTTTGTTACAGGAAATGTTCAAAATGTCCTCCGTTAGCGAGGATACATGCATCTACCCTCCGTCGCATGGAATCCCTGATGCGCTGATGCAGTCCTGTAGAATGGCGTATTGTATCACAGCCGTCCACAATACGAGCACAAAGAGTCTCTACATTTGGTACCGGAGTGGCGTAGACAAGAGCTTTCAAATGCCCCCATAAATGAAAGTGAAGAGAGTTGAGGTCAGGAGAGCGTGGAGGCCATGGAATTGGTCCGCCTCTACCAATCCAGCGGTCACCGAACCTCTTGTTGAGAAGCGTACGAACACTTCGACTGAACTGTGCAGGAGCTCCATAGTGCATGAACCACATGTTGTTTCGTACTTCTAAAGGCACATGTTCTAGCAACACAGGTAGAGTATCCCGTATGAAATCATGGCGGTGAATCGATGAAGTACAGTACATACTGACGAAACTAAAATGAGCTCTAACATGGAAATTAAGCGTTTCCGGACACATGTACACCTAACATCTTTTCTTTATTTGTGTGTGAGGAATGTTTACTGAAAGTTTATCCGTACCTTTTTGTAACACCTCATATATGGTTGGTTTTTGGAGGAGGAGACGAGACAGAGAGGTCATCGATCTCATCGGATTAGGGACGGATGGGGAAGGAAGTCGGCCGTGCCCTTTGAAAGGAACCGTCCCGGCATTTGCCTGGAGCGGTTTAGGGAAATCACGGAAAACCTAAATCAGGATGGCCGGACGCGGGATTGAACCGTCGTCCTCCCGAATGCGAGTCCAGTGTGCTAACCACTGCGCCACCTCGCTCGGTGTAAGAGGTGACAAAAGTCATTATATGCCTCCTACTATCGTTCGCGATAACTTCAGCTCGACGTAATGCAACGACTCGACGTCGCTTGGCCACAAAAAGTCCTTGGACGTCACCTGCGGAAATATTGAGCTATGCTGCCTCTATAGTCGTCCACAACTGCAAAAGTGTTGCCGCGCAGGATTCTCTTTACGAAGTATCTCTCTGTTATGTCCCACAAACGTCCGATGGGCTGCATGTCGGCGATCTGGGTGGCCAAATCATTATCTCAAATTTTCCAGAATGTTCTTGAAACCAATCGTGAAAAGTGATGGCCCTATGACATGCCATTTTGTCATTCATAAAAATTTCATCGTTCTTTGCTACAAATGGGGTTCAAGAAGACAAACATAACTATTTCCAGTCAATAATTAGTCCAGTTCGACGAGAGGACCAAGTGCATTCCATGTAAATAAAGCCCTACCATTATGGATCCACCACCAGCTTTAACAGTCCCTTTTTGACACCTTAGATCCATGTCTCGAATCCGACCATTAATGCTTACCAACTGAAATCGGGGCTCATGTGAAGAGGTCACCGTTCTCCACTCGAATAGGGCGCTGCAGGCGATTTTGTGCTGTTAGCAAAGGCACTCGCGTCGGTCGCCTGCAACTATAGTCCACTAGCGCCTCATTTCATCGCACTGCCCTAACGGATACGTTCGTCGTACGTTCCACATTAATTTATGCATTTATTTCACTCACTGTTGCTTGTCTGTTAGCACTGACTACTCATATGCGAACGCCTCTGCTCTTGGTAATTAAGTGAAGGCCTTCGGCCACTGCTTTGTCCGTAGTAGGAGGTAATGCCTGAAATATGGTATCCTCGGCTCACTCCTGACACTCTGAATCTCGCAATAATGAATTTCGAAACGATTTCAGAAGTGGAAAGTCCCACACGTTTAGCTCCAAATACCATTCCCCGTTCAAAGCCTGTTAGTTCCCACCTCGTAATACTTTCCACATGGATCAGCTCAGTACAAATGAGAGCTCTTTCAATCCACAACCCTTTTATACTTTGTGCAGCGAGACTGCCGCCATCTGCAAATGTAAACATCCTTATGCGATAACTTTCGGCACTTCATTGTACATACAATGGCAACATAAACAAATCGTCCGTGATACTTTCAGTATAGGCATTGCTGGTAGCACCAAACCACTCGAAAATTCCTAAATAACTAAGGACAGACTTATCTTCATTTATATTCTGTAATGCCAGCAGTATCATAGCGATAAGGGATTTATAATCACACTAGTATATAACGGCATCCAACCTATATGTGTGTTCTTCGTGGAACTGAAATGACATTCCACGAAATAAAGTCAAATTAATTCTCGTGAAACTGTAGACTCTGCAATAATTCTATCACCAACATGGTATATCTCCCATGGATATTACAGAACGCTTCTCAGTATGCATGTGGGTTGTATGAACGACCACTATATATGTGTGTATCATGTATCTATGTTCAGAAAAATGTCATGCTCTACATCGCTTGACAATATCACATGTGGATCAAAGATGTAGCGCATTTTTTTTTTACAGGTCGTATTTGACTGTATGACGATTATACTAGTTTTATGGTAAGATAGCATATATATTTTCCCAACTGCGGTAGAAACCTGGAAAGAATTTCCTTGAGAGGTATCTGGCTAAATCTTAAAGTGCGATACACATTAAATAAAACAGACATTACAGAGCAATTCCACCACTTTCTCTAAGGAGAGTACACTACACAGCTAGTTACACAGCTTTCTAACCAGCAGATGCACAACGCACATCTTTGCAGTGGTTCAGAGAGCAATTACAAATGCAGAAATCATATTAGCCTACATTTTAGTGCACACAAGTGCTGAAAAAACAATGTAATTAACGAAGCATCGAATGGCTAGAATCGGTAAGTAGAATTGACCTATATAGGAGGTCAATTGTAAGAGGTAGCTACCGATTCCAATTTTAATATGGTTCCAAATTTTAGACATTTTTGCAGTATATCTGCTGACTATGTCTTCGTAGGATTTCTAGATTTATTATTGATCTCAGAACTACTGCGAAAAATTAATAAAGATTGTAGGTACAGCTTTCAATTTTTTTCATAATAATGAAGATAGCAATACCATGTGTAGAACTCCTGTAACAATTTAGTGCACACACTTGTTGTTAGAACGATCTAAATAACGAACGGTGAAATGGTTGGCCTCGGTAAATACTGTAGAATTAACCTATATAGGTCAGTTGCAGTTACCGATTCCGGTATTAGTTAGACCTACTTTTTCTAAATTTCCGTTACTTTTGTACTATCCCTTTAGAATTAACAAATAGTATTAAAGGATAACTGTGATTCATAATATGACATCATCATGCGCTACACTGTACTGGATTTAAAGGTTTCTTGTGCTTTTCTTACTCGCATACATTACGACAATAATTTACTTCAGACATGTATATTTCTCTTTTTCGTTACCTTTAATTCTTGTTGGAATAATTTTTAGCCAAGTAATTAATCATGTTAACTGCGTTTGTAATTTTATCGTATGATTCATTAGTTTGCTTACGAATATGATCAGTTGCTTTCAAAGATCGCCTCTGGGTAGCGTCTCTGGCGTCATCGCTCGAAACCGACGAGTAGAATCGCGGAATAGAATAGACCCCAAACATTAACTCTGTTGTTGAAGTTATTTCCCAGAAATTGTTGTTATAAATGAACATAATAAGGATGGAATTACTTTGCAAAACGTGATGTGCACTTATTGTCAAGACTCCAACATCATGCTGAATTCGTCGTGTGCTGACTCAAGGATTCACACCTACGGCAGTGAGTACAGCGACCAAAGCAGCTTAGTCTGTTCCTGTGCTACGACGATTTCGTGGTCTTGCTCTTGAACTTCCCATTTCGCGTAGTCGAGAAATTAGACGCTCAAATACCCACCAACAATGCGATGGCTTGTCAGGGAATCGTCTGCGTACAGTAGTTTTGCCTGAACAGAATATCTCACACCTACAGTAAATTTCAGTATGGAAATGTACAGTAGAGTACAACACAGACATAATAACATAATAATCATAACGTTCTCAAATAGTGCTGAACATAAAAGTACAAGTTACTAAATTATTTTCTGTCAATGCACTTCCTTGGTAGATCATCAGTATTTCTACCTTCCGTCATGCGTGTACGTCGTACACCTTTACACAACAAATACTGTATTCACAATGTGAACTACCTCCATGCAGTTACTAAATTACTCTCATACATGACTATCTGGTATACAGTATATTGTGCGCTAAAGCAGAGGGGGGGAGGGGAGGAAGGGCGGGAATACCATTGTTTACATGAGTTGGAAATCATTTAAAAAATCCAACACCTCTACTACAGCACAACATTGAGTACATAATGTGTACAATCAAGGCAGTAAATAGCTCGGTTTCTTCACAATCTGTGTACTCTAACGTTTACACATGTACGTTTTTTATGACAAAAATAGTACATTGTGATATATTTTTAATAGCTCTTGGGGAGTGTTATTGTATTCCTGGACAAAATATACATGCCTGCATTTAAAAAATTTAAACTCTACCCGTGTCTCCTACCTCTGTGACGATATATAGAACGTATACCCTCAGCAAGAACTACCCAACGACCTTAAAAAAACAATGGTTGACATCATTTTTCATGTAACACATAATAAAAACCTTATTAGGGGTGAGCAGGGTAAATGGGACACCATTTATATGAACACTGCATTTATTTATTCGGCTCTTATATGTTCAGTACTCACCGTACGTTGGCTGGCCGTGCGCAGCTGTTGGCGAGTGCCACTACGGCGTACATCCGGTGTCACGCAGTGCGTCACGATAGGGCGACAAACGCTGAAGTCCACTGACGTACACTGACAAGCCAAACCATTATGACCACCTACTTTAAAGCGTGTTGGTCCACCCCTGGAACGCAATTCAGTTCTGCTTTCCATGGATGCGACAAGTACTTGATAGTTTTCCAGAGGTTTGTTACATCATACGCACAGGTCACCAGCTTCCCGTAGTTTACGGGCGGTTGGTTTGTGGGTGCGGAGCTGGCCCCCGATTCTGTCCCAGATGGGTTCCATCGGATTCAGGTAAACCGAATCTGAAGACCAGTGCATCGACGTGAGTTCACTATCATGGTCCTCAAACCAGTGCAGCAAGATTATGGCGTTGCGACACGCACAGGTAAGCCGCTAGACGATGCCATCACTGTTGGGGAAGACATCAAGCATGAGGGGTTACAGGTGGGCCCTAACAATGCTCACGCAGCACACAACAGTGATGGCGCCTTCGATTATTACCGCAGGTCTCATGGAAGCCCAGATAACAAAACACTGCTCCCACCGGCCCGCGTCCAAGGAGCGCTACATGCTTCGGGCAGCTGTTCGCTTGGTTGATGGTGTGTGGTTTAACAATAAACGGGATTCATCAGACCAGGTGACACTATTCCATTGATCCGCGGTCGACGCTCGATGATCTCGTGCTCATTGTAACCATAATTGACGTTGTTATTGTGTCAGCATGAGGACACGAATGGGCCTTCTGCCGTGGAACACCATGTTCAACACTATGCACGGTACGGTTCGCTCCAAACCATTTGTGCCTCAAAAAAAAAAAAAAAAAAAAAAATGGCTCTGAGCACTATGGGACTTAACATCTCAGGTCATAAGTTCCCTAGAACTTAGAACTACTTAAACCTAACTAACCTAAGGACATCACACACATCCATGCCCGAGGCAGGATTCGAACGTGCAACCGTAGTGGTCGCGCTGTTCCAGACTGAAGCTCCTATAACCGCTCGGCCACCAACGGCCGGCTTTGTGCCTGCACCAGCACTGTACTCTGTCATCAGAATTGCCACACATCACCGCCTGTCCTGCTTTAGAGGGCGGGCAAACCTCGGATCCCTGTGTTCTGTGATGAGGTGCAGACGTCCAACTTCTTGTCTCATGGTTTCAGTATTCTTCAACCAATTTCCATAGATGGTCACGAATGTAGCACGTGAACAGCCGACCAGCTTAGCCGTTTCCGAGATGCTCGCTCCCGAACATTGGGCCATAACAATCTCGCTTTTGTCGAAGTCGCCGAAGTCAGCGGGTTTCCGCATTTGCGCCTCTTATCGTCACTAGAATGATTCCCCATTCGTCACTGCTCCACTCATATACTCCTCTTGCCGCGTCACTTGTCAGTGGCATACAACCTCGCTGTGGTCAGTGGTCACAATATCTTGTGTCATCACTTTAAACGACTTTGACAAAGCTAAAATTGCTGTCACTCGACAACTGGGAATCAGCATCTCGGAATCAACGAAGCTAGTTGGCTGATCGCGAGTTACTGTCGTGGCCTTCTATGGAAAACTGTTGACAACCAGTAAAATCACGATTTTGCGACAGGGTGTTGGTCGTCATCACAGGCGGTGGTGGTCGAAGGGTTGCTATTCCCTTTAACCATGATATATGGCGATATGCGACATACCTGACGAAGAAACACGTTTCTGGTGGAGGCGCAAATGGTTCGGAGCACACTATTCAGAACACGTGGTTGTACACTCCTGGAAATTGAAATAAGAACACCGTGAATTCATTGTCCCAGGAAGGGGAAACTTTAGTGACACATTCCTGGGGTCAGATACATCACATGATCACACTGACAGAACCACAGGCACATAGGCACAGGCAACAGAGCATGCACAATGTCGGCACTACTACAGTGTATATCCACCTTTCGCAGCAATGCAGGCTGCTATTCTCCCATGGAGACGATCGTAGAGATGCTGGATGTAGTCCTGTGGAACGGCTTGCCATGCCATTTCCACCTGACGCCTCAGCTGGACCAGCGTTCGTGCTGGACGTGCAGACCGCGTGAGACGACGCTTCATCCAGTCCCAAACATGCTCAATGGGGGACAGATCCGGAGATCTTGCTGGCTAGGGTAGTTGACTTACACCTTCTAGAGCACGTTGGGTGGCACGGGATACATGCGGACGTGCATTGTCCTGTTGGAACAGGAAGTTCCCTTGCCGGTCTAGGAATGGTAGAACGATGGGTTCGATGACGGTTTGGACGTACCGTGCACTATTCAGTGTCCCCTCGACGATCACCAGAGGTGTACGGCCAGTGTAGGAGATCGCTCCCCACACCATGATGCCGGGTGTTGGCCCTGTGTGCCTCGGTCGTATGCAGTCCTGATTGTGGCGCTCAACTGCACGGCGCCAAACACGCATACGACCATCATTGGCACCTAGGAAGAAGCGACTCTCATCGCTGAAGACGACACGTCTCCATTCGTCCCTCCATTCACGCCTGTCGCGACACCACTGGAGGCGGGCTGCACGATGTTGGGGCGTGAGCGGAAGACGGCCTAACGGTGTGCGGGACCGTAGCCCAGCTTCATGGAGACGGTTGCGAATGGTCCTCGCCGATACCCCAGGAGCAACAGTGTCCCTAATTTGCTGGGAAGTGGCGGTGCGGTCCCCTACGGCACTGCGTATGATCCTACGGTCTTGGCGTGCATCCGTGCGTTGCTGCGGTCCGGTCCCAGGTCGACGGGCACGTGCACCTTCTGCCTACCACTGGCGACAACATCGATGTACTGTGGAGACCTCACGCCCCACGTGTTGAGCAATTCGGCGGTACGTCCACCCGGCCTCCCGCATGCCCACTATACGCCCTCGCTCAAAGTCCGTCAACTGCACATACGGTTCACGTCCACGCTGTCGCGGCATGCTACCAGTGTTAAAGACTGCGATGGAGCTCCGTATGCCACGGCAAACTGGCTGACACTGACGGCGGCGGTGCACAAATGCTGCGCAGCTAGCGCCATTCGCCGGCCAACACCGCGGTTCCTGGTGTGTCCGCTGTGCCGTGCGTGTGATCATTGCTTGTACAGCCCTCTCGCAGTGTCCGGAGCAAGTATGGTGGGTCTGACACACCGGTGTCAATGTGTTCTTTTTTCCATTTCCAGGAGTGTATATGGGGCTCCGCAACAAATGCCCCTAGACGATTCTACGTTGACGTAAAGACATCGTCAATTACTATTTAATAGGGCACCGTATCATACAAGATTGGAACGTGGATCAATGGAAATATGTGGTGGGCCGGATGTATAACACTTCTTGTTACATCAGGAAGATGGTCGTGTCCACAAGCGGGAACAGCTACTCCAAACATTCACGGCTCTGTTGGCTTCAAGGGACTTATGGGGCCTATGGTAGTTTGCTCAGACACTGTGATAGTTGTGGACTACGTGAACGTTATTGCGGACCACCAGAATCCAATCGTGCTTGATTGCTTGATGGTTTCCAGCTGGAAACGGCAACTTCGCACAGAATAACAGTCAGTGTCACAGTTCCTTAATAATGCTATAATTGTTTTAACAACTTTGTATTGAACTCACGTTGATGTATTGGGTACCGAATTCGCCTGATCTGAAGCTGATGGAAACCTCTGGGGTGCTAATGGCCACGAGTTCCGAGTCCAAAAAATCCGGGCTGTACTATAAGTGCATTGAGTCACCTGTCAGTAGAAACGTTGTGCTACATACTTAATAAATCTATGAATGGATTGTCCACCCCATTCTACTCTTAATCGCTCTTTATTGCGTCCAAAACTTCAGCAATATGCTATTAAGCAGATACTGATAATGTTTTAGCTGAAAATCGTATGTTTTGCGGGTCCTTCGGCCAGTGTTCTATTTAGTTTGTAATCAGCTATAGCTCGAAAACTGATTCACAGACGCCTGTTTCGTGGTACCTAACAGTCGTAGATGTCACTACGCCGGTGGCTCTGATGGTTGTTACGCGTGAAACGCGTGACCTGCAACTAATCATTAGTGGGTGGAGAGTGAGTCAGAACTGTTGGTCACTAACATCCACGTACAATAAGAACCATGGTAAAGAAACCTTTGCTAACGCAATCGGACAACTGAAAGCTGCCCTTGCATGTCAAAATTCTTCTCTTTAGCATTCCTAAGGCTAAAATATTACGATAGCAGCACCTGACACGAAACTTATTCATCGAGTTTAGTTTTCTGATGCGTTTCTGGGCACTGCAGAAACTTGCTTGTAGTGGAAGCACGAGAAAAATGTTTAAGTTCTGGTTGTCCACATGAGTGCTTCCAGGACTGCGTAGTTCCAAGACAAATTTACTGATGTCACAGTTTGGTACAAAAGCGTGAATTGTGTTTCAGGGAAACGTGAGACCTTGACCTCCCAGCAGTATGACATGTTGTTGTTGTTGATGTCTTCAGTCCTGAGACTGGTTTGATGCAGCTCTCCATGCTACTCTATCCTGTGCAAGCTGCTTCATCTCACAGTACCTACTGCATCCTACATCCTTCTGAATCTGCTTAGTGTACTCATCTCTCGGTCTCCCTCTACGATTTTTACCCTCCACGCTGCCCTCCAATGCTAAATTTGTGATCCCTTGGTGCCTCAAAACATGTCCTACCAACCGATCCCTTCTTCTAGTCAAGTTGTGCCACAAACTTCTCTTCTCCCCAATCCTATTCAATACCTCCTCATTAGTTACGTGATCTATCCACCTTATCTTCAGTATTCTTCTGTAGCACCACATTTCGAAAGCTTCTATTCTCTTCTTGTCCAAACTAGTTATCGTCCATGTTTCACTTCCATACATGGCTACACTCCAAACAAATACTTTCAGAAACGACTTCCTGATACATAAATCTATATTCGATGTTAACAAATTTCTCTTCTTCAGAAACGCTTTCCTTGCCATTGCCAGTCTACATTTTATATCCTCTCTACTTCGACCATCATCAGTTATTTTACTTCCTAAATAGCAAAACTCCTTTACTACTTTAAGTGTCTCATTTCCTAATCTAATTCCCTCAGCATCACCCGATTTAATTTGACTATATTCCATTATCCTCGTTTTGCTTTTGTTAATGTTCATCTTATATCCTCCTTTCAAGACACTGTCCATTCCGTTCAACTGCACTTCCAAGTCCTTTGCCGTCTCTGACAGAATTACAATGTCATCGGCGAACCTCAAAGTTTTTACTTCGTCTCCATGAATTTTAATACCTACTCCAAATTTTTCTTTTGTTTCCTTTACTGCTTGCTCAATATACAGATTGAATGACATAACTAAAATAAAAAAAATGCACGACGAAGGAATTATCTAAATGGGATGGAGGTCGGTAGATGTAATGTACATGTACAGGCAAACAAATGATCACAGATTCAGAAAAATTGGGTCATTCATTCAAGAGAATGTGCTTCATAATTCGAATAAGTCAGTAATGACTTTGGTCCACCTCTGGCCATACCACGAGCGGTTATTCGGTTTGGCATTGATTGATAGATTTGTTGGATGTTCTCCTTACGAATGTCGTTCCAAATTCCGTCCAATTGGAGCGTTAGATCATCAAAATGTTCGAGTATAATGACTTTTCTGGAGACAAGAAATCTAGTCTGTAGGAATCAGCATGGGTTTCGAAAAAGACGGTCATGTGAAACTCAGCTCGCGCTATTTGTCCACGAGACTCAGAGGGCCACAGACACGGGTTCACAGGTAGATGCCGTGTTTCTCGACTTCCGCAAGGCGTTCGATACAGTTCCCCACAGTCGTTTAATGAACAAAGTAAGAGCATATGGACTATCAGACCAGTTGTGTGATTGGATTGAGGAGTTCCTAGATAAGAGAGCGCAGCATGTCATTCTCAATGGAGAGAAGTCTTCCGAAATAAGAGTGATTTCAGGTGTGCCGCAGGGGAGTGTCAAAGGACCGTTGGTATTCACAATTTAGATAAATGACCTGGTGGATGACATCGGAAGTTCGCTGAAGCTTTTTGCGGATGATACTGTGGTGTATCGAGAGGTTGTAACAATAGAAAATTGTAGTGAAATGCAGGAGGATCTGCAGCGAATTGACGCATGGTGCAGGGAATGGCAAATGAATCTCAATGTAGACAATTGTAATGTTCTGCGAATACATAGAAAGATAGATCCCTTATCATTTAGCTACAAAATAGCAGGTCAGCAACTGGAAGAATCCTAAGGAGATGCAATCCGAAAACAAAGGAAGTAGGTTACAGTACGCTTGTTCGCCCACTGCTCACCAGTGTGGAATCCGTACCAGATAGGGTTGATAGAAGAGATTGCGAAGATCCAACGGAGAGCAGCGCGCTTCGTTACAGGATCATTTAGTAATCACAAAAGCGTTACGGAGATGATAGATGAACTCCAGTGGAAGACTCTGCAGGAGAGACGCTCAGTAGCTCGGTACGGGCTTTTGTTAAAGTTTCGAGAACATACCTTCACCGAAGAGTCAAGCAGTATATTGCTCCCTCCTACGTATATCTCGCGAAGAGACCATGAGGATAAAATCAGAGAGATTAGACCCCCCACACAGAATCATACCGACAATCCTTCTTTCCACGAACAATACGAGACTGGAATAGAAGGGAGAACCGATAGAGGTACTCAGGGCACCCTCCGCCACACACCGTCAGGTGGCTTGCGGAGTATGGATGTAGATGTAGAAAATTCCAAGCTGGTTGTAGGGCCCTGCCCATAATGTTCCACCTCTCTCAACTGGGGAGAGATCGGGCGACATTGTTCGTCCAGGTAGGATTTCGTAAGTACGAAGACAAGCAATAGAAACCCTCGATATGTAAGGGTGGGCATTACCATGCCGAAATAGCTTGGTATTGAGCGCAATAAAAATGGACGTATAATTCCGTCTACGTAGCGCTGTGCTATAAGGTTGCCGCGAATGACAACCAGAGGGACCCTGTTATGAAATGAAGTGGCACCCCAGACCATCGTTCCTGGTTGTCTGGACGTATGGTGGGCGATGGTGAGATTGGTCTCCAGGCACATATTCGCTAGTTTTCGGGACTAATTTCGAAGCGGAAATCATCACTGAAGACAATTACAATCCAGTCAATGAGATTCCAGGCCGGATGTGCCCGACACCACTGCGGCCTTTCGGTGTACAGATATCAATGGCAGCCAGCACTTGAGCACCATGAGCTCAACCAGCTTTCTGTGTGCAGCCTATTGACGGTCACTGAAGCACAAATTGCACGTTGGATCGATGATAATGACAAATACGGGGCTCTGAGAGACTTTCTAACGACTGATCGATCCTCACATAATGTTGCCTCACTAGATCGACCGCTTCCTTCCTGACACTCTTTTCGACCATGGTTCACGCATTCCTGCTAACATCGTCGAACAGTGGCGTCGGTCCTATTCAAATGTCGAGCGAATCGCTGGTTACTCCAGCTGGCTTCTTTGGACTCAGCTATAAGTCCTCTCTCAAATCCTGGCATCTGCGTGGATTGCAGGCACAGTTCCTGTCCAACTGAGTACACGGAATGGAATTCACAGACACATTCCGGTCTGGTATCTAGATTATCTATATGTTATCTGTTTACTACCCTTCCCAGCTGCGCGGTGAAACTGCACAACAGTGTCACATATTAACCCAGCGGTGGTCAAAGTTTGCGATTTTGCGTTTTCAGTTCATACCTGTATGAATAGCAATTTGTGACCAATTGACACAAATCCTTCTTGGCACTTCGTGATTTTTTTCTGAATGTAATTAGGTTTGTGGCTGGGAACCATCTTGTTAAATTCGTATGTTTTTACGATCTCCGCAACATGCTGTCCAATGGTAAACGCACCGGTCAGTGTCACCTCTGTTGTGACTAGTCGATATTCTAGCAACTATTGCCGTCTGGGATATATAGAACTCTCGAGTTGCTTGCGAGCCAATGTCAAGTCTTGAAATTTTGATTATCTTCTTTGTGACACCACACGTATTTCTGACGTCAATCTTAAAACTGCTACCCCTGTCCCAAGTATTTAGTCGGTCCAAGTGACTAACCCTAGAAGCTGTTCGATAGACAACCTGCCACTGGTAGTGCGCGACTGGGTGACCGTTTCAGCCGTCTACGTTACCACACGGCTGGTCGTGTTCATGGTGCACCTCCCCCCCCCCCCCTCCCCGTCACACCAATTGGTAGGCTGTAGGGTCTGCCTATATGTCAACGAAACCATATTTTCAGTACTTGGTATAATCAGCAGCCCGAATTTAAATTGTATTCCCCATTAATAGATACAATCTCATGTTAAAGGATTGACACAGTAGCACATCTATCAAACATAGAAACTGTGTACGTGTGGCCAGGTATCGTAACACACGGTGCGAAAATTACACTGACTATATTCATCCGTTACGATCACTTAGCGAGTTCCAACAAACCTTAAAAATAATTTCAATAACTTCACGCCTTTCCTAAACTTTTCTTCGCGATTCAAAAATGTGCAACCTTCATTTTGCAGTTTGAACCCGCGTGCTAGAAATTTTTGGGCTTATTGGAAGAATCCACTGTTTGGACTGATCCCTAGTTTCAGAGCCCGCGCGCTACAGACACGCCTCTTCTTCAATCACGATCGTGTTCAGAAATTTCTCCCCCACTTCGAGGGACCGCTGTCGGAATGTCAAGGCTGAAAACCTTGTAGACCTTTTGGTATCCCCTGGGCACAAAATTTATGGTAACATAACCTCTTTGAGACAACACTAAGGAGGACTGTTCTTCAAATCTAGGTGACATCTTGAGAAAGGGTGGAAATTGGAGGCATACATCTCGCACGTACAATTTCGTCATGTTGCTCACGTTCATCAGTCACATCTGAATGTCACCCTCGCCCACTTACATCATCCGTTCGACCAGCCTAGAATTTTCTGCTACGTCCTCCACACCGCCACACGTAATCCCATCCCCATACATGCGAAAGAATCTACAATGAATCTTGGCGGGACTGGCTCCTTGTGCTTGCGAGGTCCGATTGACAGAAAGTACCTGCAAGCTGGCGAGAGATGCGGTATCACCTTCCATTTCAGTCGCGTACTGCTTACACGCTGGCAACGCAGCGTGTTATTCAATGTCTCCTTTCCCATCCAGGAAAGCGCCCTGACGCTATACACATTGTCTATTTTTAATAACCAGTCGAAGGTAAATTTATGAATATCCCATGCAGTAATTATAATCTTCGATTATAAGGAGCTTTCTGGCACCGATACGGCAAACGACAATTTTCTTCAACTATAACATGTAGATTTAATTCTGTATTCAGCGCAGGGCATCTCTTCCACCAGGCTCCTGAAAATAATGCCTTTGTTCGAATTTAACGAGGCTGTGGTGCCCACCCAGAACAAATGAGTATAGTTACGTATATCAGAGGGATAACGGCTAGTTACGTCTATCGGAGGGATAAAGGCGCCGTCTTCATTCGAATGAGCATGCTTAAACTGACAGAGTTCTCAAAACTTTCGATTACTATCTGTGGCTTATTTCCAGTCTTAAGACGACTGTAATCGTTGCTGCATTCTACGATGAAAAAAATGATCACAATTTTTTGTGGGTGTCTGTGTTATTTTACCGCACTAGGGAAAAGTGGAATGTAAACAAAGCAAGCGTTCCTAAAAATAAGCCGCTTATTTGCATTGCAAAGTTTCCGTGTTGGAAGCTGTCACGCAACCTCTGCGCAGCCAAGTAGAAAAGTTCCCATTGTTTGTTTGGCTGTTATTGTGCAGGTTAACATTCATTTCATGGCGCCTGTGCTCAAGACTGCGTGAAAGCGTTTCCTCTGCTCTATTTCAGTTCCCTGGTATCACTACTCGTAAACATTTGTTTACGAAAACAATTTCACGTGAGTAGGCTGTCTTAGTACAGTATCATTTTAACATGTATCACATAGTCTTCATCCAAACGCTGATCACACGGATTAAATTATTTTGAATACAATTACGAGCAAATTAAGTTGGAAAGACCACATAGATAATATTGTGGGGAAGGCGAAACAAAGACTGCGCTTTGTTGGCAGCATACTTAGAAGATGCGACAACCCAAAAGAGACAGCCTACATTACACTTGTCCATCCTCTGCTGGAATGCTGCTGTGCGGTGTGAGATCCTTACCAGGTAGGATTGACGGATGACATCGAAAAAGTGCAAAGAAGGGTAGCTCGTTTCGTGTTATCGCGCAATAGGGGTGAGAGTGTCACTGATATGGTACGCGAGTTGGGGGGGCTGTCACTGAAACAAAGGCGGTTTTTCTTCGCAGCGTGATTATTTACGAAATTTCAATGACCAACTTTCTCTTCCGAATGAGTAAACACTTTGTTGACACCCACCTACGTAGGGAGAAATGATCATTATAATAAAATAATAGAAATCAGAGCTCGAATGGATAGGTCAAGGTGTTCCTTTTTCCCACGCGCCATTCGAGAGTGGAATGGAAGAGAAGTAGTATGAAAATGGTTCGATGAACCCTCTGATAGATACTTAAGTCTGAATTACAGAGCAACCATGTAGAAGCAGATGTAGAATAAGAATGAAATCTGTTACGTATCCCATAACATTATGCCTCCTCTATCCTCCTCCCCTGCACCATCGCCAAATCCACCCTCTCCAGAACTACCATTATTGTTTACCGATATGCAAACCCTGTAATCTTACCCACCTCTCCGCGGAAATGTATAGTAGTCCTAAACTGTTTCCAACATATTTTATGTTACTGTGTACAAAATCTTCTTCCGCACTAAATATGCGCTAGCAGTAAACAGTTCCTGTTCTGCAGAGATACAGTCTGCACTCTGTCATTACGTACAAACTAGCTATAGTTACTCACTTTGATATATTCACGTATACCACACAGGGTGAAGAAAAATTTGCGCCCTCGGACTTGGCAGCGTTATTCCTCACATACTAACAATACAAAATTTTATCTTACAAAATTTCGTCCCACTCATATTTCGGAAAGTTAATTGACATTAAAGATTGGCAATCTGGCAACACTGTAATCCCATGTCCGGTAACTACCTCTGTCAGGATACAACAGAAGTATTGTGCATTTGGTGTCATGGACAGCATTTTGAGGTAGGATGCAGGAGATCAAGGGTTCGAATCTGCACTGAGGTTATTTGTTTTTATTTGCTAATAGTAGTTTACGTGGTACTGTATCGATCGTCTTATTCGTCGTACTGTGATCATAGTCGGTCTACTACAAAACATTTGTATTTATATACTGTTGTTGTTGTTGTGGTCTTCAGTCCAGAGACTGGTTTGATGCAGCTCTCCATGCTACTCTACCCTGTGCAAGCTTCTTCATCTCCCAGTACTTACTGCAACTTACGTCCTTCTGAATCTGCTTAGTGTATTCATCTCTTGGTCTCCCTCTATGATTTTTACCCTCCACACTGCCCTCCAATGCTAAATTTGTGATCCCTTGATGCCTCAGAACATGTCCTACCAACCGGTCCCTTCTTCTTGTCAAGTTGTGCCTCAAACTCCTCTTCTCCACAATTCTATTCAATACCTCCTCATTAGTTATGTGATCTACCCATATATACTACAAACACAAAAATGGAAATACAATCGTTTTCATTTGGCAGCTTTTAAAAAAAACCTTTCGCGTCGTGGACGCGAATTGTTTCGCACTACCGCCTTTATTGTGTGTACCATCCCCCAGTGGTCCCATCGATTAATACCAACTATTATTCTTGCAACGTTCATTTACACTTCATTAGGGCCTTACGTCACCGGTAGGGCTAGTAACGTGCTTTGCAAATAATTTCATGGGACCATTGGGAGAGGTTACGCACAAAAAAAGTTAGGAACCCAGTAGATGCAGAAGCACGAAACTATTCACGTTCACGACCTGCAAAAGGCCTCTTTAAAATCTGACCAGCGATACCAATTTTTGTGTTCGTAGTACGTAACCGCGAATGTTTGAAGTCGCGCTGAAATCGCTGTATGTCGATTAAGACGCTAGATGCCGTACCAGGCAGGCAACTTTTAGAAAATAAAAACGAACAAGCCTCAATCCAGAATCGGACCCTCGACCACCTACGTGCTAATCCAAAACGCTATCCACTACAGCAACTGCACAGCACTGGGATACATGTTGACATAGCTAGTTACCTTACATATAGTTACAGTGTTGATATCCATTTACTGTCCGAAATATGCGCAGAACGAAAATTTGTGACAGAAATGGTTCAAATGGCTCTGAGCACTATGGGACTTAACGTCTAAGGTCATCAGTCCCCTCGAACTTAGAACTACTTAAACCTAACTAACCTAGGACATCACACACATCCATGCCCGAGGCAGGATTCGAACCTGCGACCGTAGCGGTCGCACGGCTCCAGACTGTAGTTCCTAGAACCACACGGCCACTCCGGCCGGCTTTGTGACAGACTTTTTTGTACTGTCAACATGTGAGGAATCGCGCTGCGAAGTCCGAGTGCACGAATTTTTATTTACGCAGTATATCCATTCTGTGTACGCTATCTGATCAAAAGTTTCCATACATCCACTTGAAAAGCGGAACTGACTACTAGACGGCACAAGAGGCAAATCCGTCAGTATAAAAGTAGGCGGGGAGTATTGTGTCGTTGGTAAACAAACAGCAAAAGCAGAAGAGCTCTGACAGGACAGCTAGGTGATTTCAGACGTCGGGGGTACTCACAGGATGCCACCTGAGTAACATATTCATCAGAGACATTACAAAACGTCTGTATATGTGGACATGTAAACCGTTGTTCATGTGACTGTGAAGTAACAATTACGGCTAAAACAATACAGGCAGACGCGACGTAGTGACGCATTGCCATTTAATGAAAGAAAGAGGAGCTTACGGAGTATCGGAGTAGACCTGCGATTGGATTCAAGACTTTCTTGCATATACAACTCAGCGCGTCGCTCTTAACGGAACTAAATGAACAGATGTTGGTTGTTTTGGGGGAAGAGACCAAACTGCAAGGTCATCGGTCTTATCGGTTCAGGGATGGACTGGGAAGGAGGTAGGCAGTGCCTTTCAAAGGAACTATCCCAGCGTTTATCTATAGCGATTTAGGGAAATCACGGAAAACCTAAATTAGGATGGCCGGACGCGGGATTGAACCGTCGTCCTTCAGAATGCGAGTCCAGTGTGCTAACCACTGCGCCACCTCGCTCGGTGGACAGATGTAAAGGTAATATCCGGAGTACCACAGGGAAGTGCGATAGGATCGTTGCTCTTCACAATATATATATATATCGGTTCTCCCTTCTATTCCAGTCTTGTATTGTACGTGGAAAGAAGGATTGTCGGTATGCTTCTGTGTGGGCTCTAATCTCTCTGATTTTATCCTCACGGTCTCTTCGTGAGATATACGTAGGAGGGAGCAATATACTGCTTGACTCTTCGGTGAAGGTATGTTCTCGAAACTAAAACAAAACCCATACCGAGCTACTGAGCGTCTCTCCTGCAGAGTCTTCCACTGGAGTTTATCTATCGTCTCCGTAACGCTTTCGCGATTACTAAAAGTTCCTGTAACGAAGCGCGATGCTCTCCGTTGGATCTTCTCTCTCTCTTCTACCAACCCTATCTGGTACGATTCCCACACTGCTGAGCAGTATTCAAGCAGTGGGCGAACAAGCGTACAGTAACCTACTTCCTTTGTTGTCGGATTGCATTTCCTTAGGATTCTTCCAATTAATCTCAGTCTGGCATCTGCTTTACCGACGATCTACTTTATATGATCATTCCATTTTAAATCACTCCTAATGCGTACTCCCAGATAATTTATGGAATTAACTGCTTCCAGTTGCTGACCTGCTATTTTGTAGCTAAATGATAAGGGACCTATCCTTCTATGTATTCGCATTACATTACACTTGTCTACATTGAGATTCAATTGCCATTCAGTGCACCATGCGTCAATTCGCTGCAGATCCTCCTGCATTTCAGTACAATTTTCCATTGTTGCAACCTCTCGATATAGCACAGCATCATCTTCCAAAAGCCTCAGTGAACTTCCGATGTCATCCACCAGGTCATTTATGTATATTGGGACAGCAACGGTCCTATGACACTCCCCTGCGGCACACCCGAAATCACTCTCACTTTGGAAGACTTCTCTCCATTGAGAATGACATGCTGCGTTGTGTTATCTAGGAACTCCTCAGTCCAATCACACAATTGATCTGATAATCCGTATGCTCTTACTTTGTTCATTAAACGACTGTGGGGAACTGTGTCAAACGCCTTGCGGAAGTCAAGAAACACGGCATCTACCTGTGAACCCGTGTCTATGGCCCTCTGAGTCTCGTGGACGAATAGCGCGAGCTGGGTTTCACACGACCGTCTTTTTCGAAACCCATGCTGATTCCTACAGAGTAGTTTTCTAGTCTCCAGAAAAGACATTATTCTCGAACATAATACGTGTTCCAAAATTCTACAACTGATCGACGTTAGAGGTATAGGTCTATAGTTCTGTACATCTGTTAGACGTTCCTTCTTGAAAACGGAGATGACCTGTCCCCTTTTCCAATCCTTTGGAACGCTTCGCTCTTCTAGAGACCTACGGTACACCGCTGCAAGAAGGGGGGCAAGTTTCTTCGCGTACTCTGTGTAAAATCGAACTGGTATCCCATCAGGACCAGCAGCTTTTCCTCTTTTGAGCGATTTTAATTGTTTCTTTATCACTCTGTCGTCTATTTTGATATCTACCATTTTGTCAACTGTGTGACAATCTAGAGAAGGAAGGACAGTGCAGTCTTCCTCTGTGAAACAGCTTTGGAAGAAGACATTTAGTATTTCGGTCCTCAGTCTGTCATCCTCTGTTTCAGTACCATTTTGGTCACAGAGTGTCTGGACATTTTGTTTTGATCCACCTACCGCTTTGACATAGGACCAAAATTTCTTAGGATTTTCTGCCAAGTTAGTACATAGAACTTTACTTTCGAATTCATTGAAAGCCTCTCGCATAGCCCTCCTCACACTACATTTCGCTTCTCGTAATTTTTGTTTGTCTGCAAGGCTTTGGCCATGTTTATGTTTGCTGTGAAGTTCCCTTTGCTTCCGCAGCAGTTTTCTAACTCGGCTGTTGTACCACGGTGGCTCTTTCCCATCTCTTACGATCTTGATTGGCACATACTCATCTAACGCATATTGAATTTGGTTTTGAATTTTGTCCACTGATCCTCGACACTATCTGTGCAGCTACACTATTGATGACAAACAGCTGGAGACAGCGTCTGCCATAAAATATCTAGGCGTAACTATCCAGAGCGACCTTAAGTGGAATGACCATATAAAACTGGTAGTGGGAAAAGCAGACACAAGACTCAGATTCAAGCGAAGAATCTTAAGGAAATGTAACTTACCACGAAAGAAGTGGCTTATAAGGCGCTTGTTCATCTGTCTGGGATACCTGTCAGGTAGGGCTGATAGGGGAGGTAGAGAAGATCCAAAGAAGAACGGCGCGTTTCGTCACGAGATCGTTTAGCTGCCGAGAGAGCGGTACGGAGATGCTAAACAAACTCTACTGGCAGAAGTTACAAGAGAGCCGTTGAGCATCACGGAGAGATTTACTACTGAAATTTCAGGATAGCACTTTTCAGGAGGATTCAGGCAACATATTACTTCCTCCTCCATATGTCTCGTGTATTGACCACGAGGAGAAAATTCCAGAAATTAGAGCCATTACAGAGGCTTACCGACAATCATTCTTCCCACGCACTATTCCCGAGTGGAACAGAGTTGGAGGGATCAAATAGTGGTACCGAAAGTACCCTCTGCCACACACCATTAGGTGGTTTGCCTAGTACAATGCAGATGTAAATATACGGGAACGATCAGGTATGGCAGAGGTAGACAGTAAAAACTTGCGCGAAATCAGTTGTAGGAGTCACCAGCGTATTCCATCGTAGTACCATCAGTCCAGGTAGCACAGTGACAGCCCCTCCCTCTCACACAGACAACACAATGGCCGACGGCCTTCACATTACGACAAAGCGCAGCGGCGTTTGCACTGAGTTGTCAATGATAACAGACAAGCAATACTACGTCAAATAACTGCAGAAATCGGTGTGGGTCGCACCACGAGCGTATCTGTTTGGACAGAATGGCGGAATCTGGTGCTAATGGGCTGCGCCAGCAGACGACCGAGGTGAGATACCAGCACGACGTCGCCTCTTCTGGGCTCCTGACCGCATCGGTTAGACTGGAAAGCCGAGGCTGGTCAGATGAGTCCCGATTTCATTTGGTAGGAGCTGATGGTAGGGTTCGCGAAGCTATGGACCCAAGTTACCAACAGGGCAATGTCAAGCTGGTGGTGCTCCATAATGGTGTGCGCTTTGCTTCCATGGAATGAACTGGGTCCTCTAGCCCAACTGAAGCGATTACTGACAGGAAATAGTTACGTTCGACTACTTAGAGCGCATTTTTAGTCATTCAAAGTCTTCATGCCCCCAAACGACGAAAGGAGATTGGACTTTTAAAGATGAGGATCAATGATCTCTCGTATGGAATATAGAACAAATGATATTCTACGGGAAGTAACACACAAGAAAGAAACGATAAGGATGAAACAGGACGTAGACAAATTTCAGGGTTTGCACACTTAATAAGAATGGAAAAAAAGACTATCCAGAAATATATTTGAACATGGACAAACAGGTGCAGAGGAAGACCACTATTGTAGTGGATTCAGGCAATAGAAAGGACTATGACCAACAGACATTTGACTGAAATAGGTTATTACGGACGCTGAGATGTGGGATGCGGCAGGCTAGTAGGAATTTTAAAATATGCATTGATTTCTTCAGGGATGAGACATAAAATGAGATATGCAAGGATGGAATGGAGAAAGAAATGTACTGTAATTTGATGTTCACCTATAGTTATCTAGGGGAAAAGTGGAAATGTTAACTGCAGGTGTTGGAGTGAATATTTAAAGCTGATTTCCATCCCTTCCTGCATCTACAACCTCGAACATCCTCACATACCATATTTAGACGCAATGGGACATACAAATAGTTAGGACAACAATAGCAATGTAATGTAAAGAACGAAAGTTAGAAATATATGAATATAGGTTTAATTAACATGACAATAATGTGTAGTAGGCCCTCCGTACGTTACCAAGACGCTGCATCAATTCTATTGTCTATTGTACATGATAATTCGCTCTGTGTGAAGTATGTCACGTTTGTTTCTAATATTATATAAGTAGTAAAACATAAGCACTCGTGAATATCCCTACTCAACACACCTAAGAGGATAAACTCGAACGTTTAGGTACTGCGTTCGTTAGGCTCCAAGGCATGTCTTCAAATCTCGTTGTCAGGCCTTTCAGTGCGAGAGAGCAACTCCGCAGTGCGGTGCTAAACGCTCGCAGTGAAACTTCGCCGAGTGCCGAACCGCTACCAGTGGCGTGCTCGCTATCTGATTAGCCCGGATACAAAGTCGCCTTCCGGACTTCCTCTTAACCTGACCCAATTAACTCGGAACAGAATTAAGCGACTCGTGACGGTAAAGCGAAAGCATCTGAGGAATTTGAATTCTAATTTGTCTGTGGAAAGACTGTGTGGGGAAAAGAGACAGCTATGCCTCCATCCTCTCTTATTGAAGAGAAAAGAAAATACACATAAATATTTCATTTAATTTTTACATTAAGAAGTATTAAAGTGAAGTAGATGATTTCAACTTAATAATAAAAACTGTTGTATTAACAACTTTCTTGCGGTGGCTATTTTTTACACTAGCTATATATAAATTGCACTAGTCTACAAGAGAAACGCCTTCTGCATGTTGCATGTTAATTATTTATTTTATTCATACCCGCACACGAGTTTGTCCTTTTCAACATGGTGCCTTCAGTAGTTATCCTGGAATATAGCATTTTTTTTGTTTTCACATACTGGCTATAGATTTAAAATCAATTCATGAAAGTATTTTGTAATAAAACGGAAATATACTTGCAGCACAGTGCCTAATTCCTTACTTGAAAATCATGCAACTTTCTCTCATACGGCAAACGAGTTAATACCTCCGCTTTCCCGTGCGGTCATTGTGGTTTTTTAACATCTCAACTGTCATTTTCGGTGTCTGCATTGTCCCTTGTATGTGCCAGTGTTGCCAACAATCTTGAATTTTTATTTCCTTTTCTTGTCTTCTTCTCGTATCTGTGTTGATGTGTGTGTGTGTGTGTGTGTGTGTGTGTGTGTGTGTGTGTGTGTGTGTGTGTGTGTGTTGTCTTCTTCTCGTATCTGTGTTGATGTGTGTGTGTGTGTGTGTGTGTGTGTGTGTGTGTCTAGTTGGGTGAGAGGGTGGATGGATGGGTGACTGTATACATTAAAACATACAAACTTTTTCATCAACAAACATACAGTAAGAAGAAACACAAGTGCTAGAAAAACCGAGAACGTTGGCAAAACCTGCTGAAAGAAATAACACTGTAGGTACCGAAAACGGCAGTTCACATTTTGTGTTACAAAACCACAGTGACCACACAGAAAAAGGGTGCATTTCAATGAGTTTTACACATAAGAGTGGTTTTAAATATATGGTCAATAATACACTCCGGGAAATTGAAATAAGAACACCGTGAATTCCTTGTCCCAGGAAGGGGAAACTTTATTGAGACATTCCTGGGGTCAGATACGTCAGATGATCACACTGAAAGAACCACAGGCACATAGACACAGGCAACAGAGCATGCACAATGTCGGCACTAGTACAGTGTATATCCACCTTTCGCAGCAATGCAGGCTGCTATTCTCCCATGGAGACGATCGTAGAGATGCTGGATGTAGTCCTGTGGAACGGCTTGCCATGCCATTTCCACCTGGCGCCTCAGTTGGACCAGCGTTCGTGCTGGACGTGCAGACCGCGTGAGACGACGCTTCATCCAGTCCCAAACATGCTCAAAGGGGGACAGATCCGGAGATCTTGCTGGCCAGGGTAGTTGACTTACACCTTCTAGAGCACGTTGGGTGGCACGGGATACATGCGGACGTGCATTGTCCTGTTGGAACAGGAAGTTCCCTTGCCGGTCTAGGAATGGTAGAACGATGGGTTCGATGACGGTTTGGATGTACCGTGCACTATTCAGTGTCCCCTCGACGATCACCAGAGGTGTACGGCCAGTGTAGGAGATCGCTCCCCACACCATGATGACGGGTGTTGGCCCTGTGTGCCTCGGTCGTATGCAGTCCTGATTGTGGCGCTCACCTGCACGGCGCCAAACACGCATACGACCATCATTGGCAACAAGGCAGAAGCGACTCTCATCGCTGAAGACGACACGTCTCCATTCGTCCCTCCATTCACGCCTGTCGCGACACCACTGGAGGCGGGCTGCACGATGTTGGGGCGTGAGCGGAAGACGGCCTAACGGTGTGCGGGACCGTAGCCCAGCTTCATGGAGACGGTTGCGAATGGTCCTCGCCGATACCCCAGGAGCAACAGTGTCCCTAATTTGCTGGAAAGTGGCGGTGTGGTCCCCTACGGCACTGCGTAGGATCCTACGGTTTTGGCGTGCATCCGTGCGTCGCTGCGGTCCGGTCCCAGCACCCTCCGCCGACCACTGGCGACAACATCGATGTACTGTGGAGACCTCACGCCCCACGTGTTGAGCAATTCGGCGGTACGTCCACCCGGCCTCCCGTATGCTCACTATACGCCCTCGCTCAAAGTCCGTCAACTGCACTTACGGTTCACGTCCACGCTGTCGCGGCATGCTACCAGTGTTAAAGACTACGATGGAGCTCCGTATGCCACGGCAAACTGGCTGACACTGACGGCGGCGGTGCACAAATGCTGCGCAGCTAGCGCCATTCGACGGCCAACACCGCGGTTCCTGGTGTGTCCGCTGTGCCGTGCGTGTGATCATTGCTTGTACAGCCCTCTCGCAGTATCCGGAGCAACTATGGTGGGTCTGACACACCGGTGTCATTGTGTTCTTTTTTTCCATTTGCAGGAGTGTATATGACAAAGAAAAGAATCATATAATCTTCTAGGATAACCAGTAAAGATGTATTTCTGAAAAGGCCAAATGTATCCAGATATATGAATAAAAACTGCTTCCTCTTGTGCAGATAATTCATATTGTTCACGAAGCGTAAATCTTAAATTCACCTTTCTTTAAATATATCCACTTGAGCATGCAAAGACACACCAAGTCATGGATCCTTCACTACAAAAGATCGCAACGAACTCTAAAAAGTTCCCTTTAATCGTCTCTAGGATGCTGTTCTCTCAAAGTATTTTGAACAAAATCGAATTCTCGAGAAATATCGCTTGATTTTTTCCGTAGTGAATTTATTAACAGATATTTCATAAAAGCATTTTAGAAAATTTTAAAGATTATTATAATCATGCCTGTGCTTCTACTCCCTATCTTTTCATCAAAATCACTGCTGAGACTGAGTTTGTATATGTGGGTTAAACATAAAGGTTCTTTTTTTTTAATTTCGAATCAAAATAGTCGCACTACTGAAGCTTCCCGTAATCGATACTGTTCTTTCAGAAACTAATGCCTTAACACAGAACCGAAGACTCCACTCTGTGAGCGTCTTTTACACTTGTATAGTTGAACTTGTCCACTTGCATATCACAATACAGGCACTCCAAGACGCCCTACCATTATATCTTTATTTGTTAATGCTGGTAGTATTTTGCCATCCGAATGGACGGCAAAGGAAACCATTTTCCTTGTAGGCTATGGTTTCATTCTGAAATAAACAATGTATTTTTTTTTTAATTGGCAGTCTGCAGTTTCTTATCCTCAAATTAATACTGTATGTTTTTCGCCAAATTTGTCTTGGAACTTGTGAAAAGAATTTTTATTGACTGCTAAATAGTCAATATTTTAACCCACCGCTTCCATAGTCACCACCAGGATTTTAACTGCTTCGTCACCGACTCGAATCTTCTCAAAGACTGCAGCCAGAGTGGAAGTCATTACTGTTTGACGTCCTCATCTACTATTCTAACAAGTTTTCGGGAAGTCATTTTCTTGTCTATCTGTTCAGTACAAATTTTTGTAATTGATTTTAAACTCAGCTCATAACTGGATAATGATGCCGTATTAACTGACTTTTTTGTGTGGTGTGTGGTGGAGGGTACTTTGTGTCCTATTGCTATTTCCTCTTTTCCTGTTTTAATCAAGAATGTTTCGAGTAACAATGATTGCCTTCGTGTGATCTCCAGTCTCTCTAAATCTTATCTCCGCTGTCTTTTCACGAGATATATCTGGCACGAGTCGGTATAGTGGTTGACTCATGTGGAGACAACCTGAAATAAACCTGAAATCTATCACATTTCCGAACTGTAGTCTTATAAAAAATTTTGAAATCGATGAAAATTTTTCACACGGAATATAAAGCAGAATTATTTAAGTAAAGAACGTTGTAATATAACATGTCTTTAACTTTGCACAAAAAGTATAAAATAATCTCTTCTAGCTTCAGGAAAATTCCTAACCCCATACAGGAGGACCTGAAAATTTGTGCTTGTGAAGTTCTAACAGCTATGACCGTAAATGCGTCCGCCCTGGTGGCTGAGCGGTCAGCGCTTTGAAATGTCATACCTAACGGCCCGGGTCCGATTCCCGGCTGGGTCGGAGATTTTCTGCGCTCAGGGACTTGGTGTTGTGTTGTCCTTATCATCATCATTTCATCCTCATCGACAGGCTAATCGCTGAAGTGGCGTCAACTCGAAATACTTGCTCCAAGCGAACGGTCTAACCTACGGGAGGCCCTAGCCACACGGCATTTCCATTTACATTACCATAATTGTAAGATTTAAAACTAAAAACATAGGGCGCATGCAATAGAGAATCGAAGGACTGTAGATGGTAACTGAAGCTGAGCAAAATGACACAACAGTTCACACCAATTGTGGTGCAGTAAAACTGTTAGTGACTTACATGAACTACCTGTACTCATTCGTGAGTTACGTACTCCATGTGCAACTTGTTTTTTAAAAGAAGTTGGTAGAGCACTTGCCCGCGAAAGGCAAAGGTCCCGAGTTCGAGTCTCGGTCCGGCACACAGTTTTAATCTGCCAGGAAGTTTCATATCAGCGCACACTCCACTGCAGAGTGAAAATCTCGTTCTGGAACCCGTTTTTACTTACAAATTTTACAAGTAGTGTATAGCAATTAAAATTTCGCAAGCACAGTTTCTCAAGGCTACCTGTATCGGGTTAGCAACATGATAGGAGGCGCTACCATGTGACCGTACCGTAAGCCAGAGCAGGTAGAGTGGCACATTGCCTGCCCATCTCACTGGGCCCACTGGAAGAGATCGCTCCCTTGAGTGGGTGAATGTCTTCCTCTTGCAGTTCGGAAGACTGACTCACTGGACTTTTATCGAATGATCTACATTTACAGCACACAAATTTATCAGTATGAGCTGCAAAGCATAAATTGGCCCATATTCGTCTTCACCAAACATCAATGCTAATGACACAGTTCTCAGATGCTAATATACTCCTCCTTCACCAGCACAGACATCTCGTCCATTGAGCACAGTAGAAAATTACGACCATCCAGCCAGTCTAGGAGATAGACACATTTTTCCGTCATTTTTCTCAATACTGCCATCCTGGATTGCATCATGGGTGGACAGAGGGAGAAGAATGACAGCGCCACAATGTGGTGGTACTGTGAACTAGGCCAGTTGGACTCCAGACCTCATGGTGAGCACAATGGATGGAGCTACTGCCTATGACAACTCAAATTGTTTAAATAATCACTGCATGCTAAACAATGATTCACGTCCATTCTGTCTAGCAGCCCAGGACAGACCTAGTCATTTTTCTGCCAGTTCCCAGATTGGATGGGAGAGAGGAGGGCTTTATGTTAGAGGAGGTAGCCAAATTGACATATTTTCCGCCAAAATGTGAACTTCCCACCATCATGTTACTGCATCATTGCCACATCTATGACTGTTATTTTAGATCTGTCCTCTTGAATAATTATGGCAACAGTGCAGAGTGGGTCGAACATACTTTGTCCTACTACTAATGTGCATTGTGAGAAGAACGCATCTATTGTATTTATCTGAACCTCAAATAATAAAAACTGTTCCTAAAACCCTCTCAAAAAGTTAGTTATGTCATAAATTGTTTCTTACTTAGCAACAGATAATTCGGCTCTGCTCAATCTGGACTGCAGAATGATGAGCTAAATAATGAGTGGAAAGAAATCATTGCTCAGCAGTTTACATTTCTGTCTTGTTTATCATCAGGGTGCATGAGTAAATTAAGCTTTTGTTTCCTTTTTGAAATTTTGATTCACTGCCCACGCAATAGAGCTAAGGGCGACAGCGTAGACTGTGATTCACTGCCAAAAAACAGTGCAAGGCGCGACAGTAGAGATTTTATCCTATATTTTTCACTTAATAGTGGAGGTAGACATCATGAAATGTTTGTAAATCATGATCAAATACTTATAAACGAATGGAAAAATATTTAGCAATTATATTGACTCTTTTTAATGAAACGGAAAAGACAAGAACTAACAAAAATTATGACTTCCTCTTATCATTCGCACACGTCATAAAAATTACTTTCGCATGCAATCTGTAACTTACGTCTGGATGATACGTTCTCTTTTTAAAGAAGCACTTTAATTAAGAGTGGAGGGAGAAAATTAATTTAATTACTGAACGGAAAACTAATAATGCTCCACGAATATCAACATGTAAATATTACTAAACGGAATGAAGATTTTTTCATTATAATTTCATCTCTACTTTCCTGAGGAAATATTTTTCAACTAACAGTGTGGGAAGAAAGATATTTAGAATACCGAACACACGATTTATGAGTTTTCGTAGATACCACACATTGTTGGACTGAAGGAAATCTCTACACTACAATGATTAGTAACTAGGGCTTGCAGTTAAATACTCGCTGCAATTATCTTTTAAAAGTTAGTTGCCTCTCCATAAAATTCTTTCTTCACTTAACTCTTATCATTAATCCACAATTACATCATATCAAATGACAAATTCTTTCTTTGTACGAGACATCCGGTATTGCGGCTCCTCATTCAGTCATTACGCACCACACACACACACACACACACACACACACACACACACACACACACACATTCTCTCTCTCTCTCTCTCTCTCTCTCTCTCTCTCTCTCTCTCTCTCGGCCGACAACTGCTTCTAGAGCTAACCCCTGCAAATCGGTTGAGCTCTACTAAATAATACGACCACTGACAGCCAATGAATTTGCATTTGTTCATTCGTGCAAAGAAGCTGATAGTGGCAAACATTCCGCTGATATTTCTCAACGTAAATACATTTTTACTACCATTTTCACAATGCATACCGTAGATATCTTTCCGCTTGAATTAAAATGTTCAGACTATCAACTTCAATACAACATTCGCTGCAAATGTTATAAAAAATGTTCAAATTTGTGTGAAATCTTACGGGACTTAACTGATAAGGTCATCAGTTTCTAAGCTTACACACTACTTAACCTAAATTATCCTAAGGACAAACACACACACACCCATACTCGCGGGAGGACTCGAACCTCCGCCAGGACCAGACGCACAGTCCATGACTGCAGCGCCTGAGACCGCTCGGCTAATCCCGCGCGGCGCAAATGTCATCACTCCAGTAACACAGCACTATCAGTCAAAAGAGTATGAATGCTGTAACGAAGGCTGATATATTCAGAAAACAAATATCACATTTACAACGCTCTTTTTTCCCTAGCTGACTTCAGTTATAAAAACTGAATCCAATTCTGTATTATACATCAATAAAAATATTGACCTGGTACAGAATCAGTTACATCAGACCGAAAGGATACACATAGCAAAGAAAGAACTACGTGTCACAATTATCATTTCAGAGGTGTCACTGACGCCCATTTCTGCATTGCTGTCCGTCTGTTTACCTGAGTGGTAATGTGCTTGCCTGCCGTGCAGCGGGCTCTGGTTTGATACCCGGCCGAGATGGAGATTTTCTCCGCTCGTGGACTGGATATTGTCGTGTCCCAATCGTCCTTTCATCATCATCATCATCATCATCATCATCATCATCATCACCGACACCTAGGTTGCCCAATGTGGGTTCATCTGCAATATGACTTGCAACCTGGCGACCGAACCTCCTCAGATGGGCCTCCCGGCCGACTATGCCACACGATCGTTTCATTTCTTACTCCATCGCTTCCTAAGCGCTGTAGACTTGCTGTCACCGCCCACTCACCCTTAGTTGTATACTTTCATCTCCTCCAGCTCCTTAGGAGACGGCATGGCGTTAAAATAGATATTTTCCTGCAACATAGTTCCCACGAATATTAGTACATAAACAGCCCTCCACTTTAAGTATGCTTGGCGTTTAAAAGTCTTATATCTTGGTGATATATTTGAAGATCAAATGAAGTGTTGACATTGTTCTAGATGATTAGATGACCCGTCACGTCTTTTCACGAGACGATCAGTTACCTCCAATGTCACTTGTAAACCTCAAATTTTTTTATGTGTTTATGCCTGAATTTTAATTCCATTTCCCAATTTCTGTTGGTTTCCTTTACAGCTTTGTCAACGGACAGAGTAAATGACACTGACGAGAGACTACAGTCCAGTCTCATTACAATTTCAAGTATTTCCCAACCACGACCCATTAAACAGGTCGTTATGTAATACTCACAACTGTCAGCATTCTCTTCTTTGGGATTGGAATTATTTCATTCTTCTCGATGTTAGGATATTTCGCCTGCCTCATCTATCTTGCACACTTGGTGGATTTTTATTCTCTGCTGGCTTTTTCAAGTATCTCAGTCATTCTGAAAATTTCGGCGTAGTTTTCTACATTGCTTTAGCAAAAACGGTATCGTTGCAAGAAATTTGCACTTGAAGGGATTTTAAATCGCCAGGTTTTTAATATGCCGTTACTAAAAAGGAAATCTGGCGACATGTTACACTTTATGCGGACAGTGAAGGAAAAGGCAATGCGACTAACTGTGAGAAAATGTTTTTCTTTCGTTCCTGTTAAAGTCTCATCCCTTCCCGTAAATTCTTTTAGAGTTCCTACATTTCAAACTGTCTCATAACTCGACATAACGTCGTTTGAACATAAAAACTTAACTTGAATCACATGAAGAACTAGAATCTGTTTTGCTCTCGAACTCATATCAAATTGAACACCGCTCTTCTTTTGTACTGTTGCATTGTTATTAACACACATTGAGAAAGTGAACTGCCATAGCCATATATCGAGTAACCATATTTCTAGTGCCGGAGAAACCCATTCAGCACGAGAAAGGCTGTTATTTCCGGCCTCCGAACGTGTCCCGGATTTTTACGGCGAACAGTCACAATTTCTCTCTGGTTACGTCGCGGACACGTTTCTGCTGTAAATTTTCTGAACGTATATGGCATTTGTACTGTAATACCGGCTGTCAATGGTTCTCTATTTCAAAATCCGCCAGTAAAACTGCACTCTGTCAGTGGCTTAACTCGGCAGGAAATTTCGTACTGAAAGTAATACACGTACTCAGCATCTGGTCGGCGAGTGCCGCTTATCGATTCTTTGTAACTGTCGTATCGTAGGCTCTCAGTCACACGTATCTGCTGTCGTGTCTGCGCAAGCTCTGTAAACGAAAATGTCCTTGTGCGTTGTCGATCATTGGGCTAATCGATATTTAATTCAGTTCAGTGTGGAACTAATCTCTTTTACGCCTATGATGGAGTAGGAGTTGATCAACGAATTAAAACGAATTGCATGACATGACAATTGGTCTACTGTATAACTGCCTCAAATAATTTCATACAAGTTCATAATTACAGTATCAGCTTTATAATTATTTTACTTTGAGGCCCCATTCAATTATATACTCAGCGGCCTCATAACCTGTCAAAATAATAGTTGTTTCGCAGATGAGTTAACTTTTTTCTCTTTTAGCAGCTACAGTATGTAAAATAACTACATGACACTAGATTATTTATGTCGTCATTATTTTTGTCCGTACACATCTCAGTGCGTCCGCCATTACTTGATGAGTTCTGCAGTTCTACAAAACGTACACATTACAAATTATTCATCTCATAACCCAGACAATCCTAGCTGAAGCTGACGGATCCCGCGTAAAGGTATTCCCTTCTTGTGTATTGGCGCCACGTTACTACACAGGAATTTTAATGAATAAAGGTTACATCACATTCATTTACAAACAAAATTATCTTTTGTGTTTATGTTAATACAAGCCTCACAACTTTTTCCAGTCAATTGAAATTCATAACTAGGCATCTGAACAATTCAATGCGCCGTAGTAACTGAATATGAATACAAAATTCATACCAGTATCACGATATATTGAAAATGAACAATGCATTGACCGAATAAAAATTCACGATACCAAAAAGGACTTGTGTGACGTAAACGAAAATTAGTACGTGTGTTTCTACATTACGTAAACGGAAATTAGTACGCGTGTTTCAACATTTTAAAGATTTTTTTATTTAGATTCCTTGCCAATCGCATAAGAGTGGCGCCAGTAACACCATTATGAGCATGCAAATCAGATTTGTTTTAAAAACACGCCATAAAGGTCATGAGATGGAAATGGACGTGGTGAGTCGATATTAGTGAAAAATGCCTTTAAGGCGACAAAGAGGCCATTGTAAACACCTCACTAGCTTTGAACTAGGTAGTGTAATAGGACTATGAGATGCTGTGTGTTCCTTCCGCGATGCAGTTGAAAGAATTGACACGAATGTAGCCACTGTACATGATTGCTGGCAGCGGGGGTCAGGAGAATATACTGTCGCAAGAAGGCAGTGCTCAAGACGACCACATGGCACTACCGAGAGGAAAGACCAATGTGTTCAGCATACGGCTCTGGTGCATCGTACTGCGTCTGTAGCAGCGGTTTGAACAGCAGTTGGCACCACAATGACATAACGAACTGTTACAAATCGGTTACTTGAAGGACTGCTCCGAGCCGGACGCCCTGTAGCGTGCATTCAACTCACCCCAAACCATCATTATGTGCTGCTCCAGTGGTGTCGAGCGAGAGCTCATTGGAAGGCAGGGTGAAGGTCTGTTGTGTTTTCTGATGAAAGCTGGGTCTGCCTTGGTGCCAGTGACATGCGTGTGTTGATTAGGAAAAAGCTAGTTAAGGGTCTGCAGTCAACTTGTCTGCATGTTACACACACTGTCTACGCCAGGAGTTAAGGTCTGGGGT
Source organism: Schistocerca gregaria (assembly GCF_023897955.1). NCBI lineage: Eukaryota > Metazoa > Arthropoda > Insecta > Orthoptera > Acrididae > Schistocerca > Schistocerca gregaria. Next base: position 217,860,053 of record NC_064927.1, read on the forward strand.
CCGATTTCCTATGACAACAAGAGTTCTCTCGTTTTTATCCCACGCATCCTAATTGGAAATTTGTTCGTCAGTCTGGTGATTCGAACTGGTGTGCTGCCATTCATGAACAGCATTCCTGGGGGATTTTCCAGCGGGAAAACGCTAGCACATGTACAGCTGCTGTAACAGAATGTCGACATGTTTCTTGGCATGATCCATCACCAGATCTGTCTCGAGTTGGGCACATATGAGACATCATCAGACGACAACTCCAGCGTCATCCACAAAAAGTATTAACCGTCCCTGCACTGAACGACCAAGTGCAACTGGCATGGAACTGCATCCCACAAACTGACATCCGACGTCTCCACAACAAAATGCATGCACGCTCGCATTTAACATGCTAGCTGTCACACCGTTATTAATGAACCAGCATAACACACTTGAAATAACCTAACTCGGGCTTACATTAATATGTGTTCTTACAGTGTTTATCACTTAAATATGTTACTTAGACATATGTATTCCTGAAATTTCATTATTCTACGTTAATTAATTTTTTGTGTTGCACCCCCAGAACACCATGGGGTTACATGATATAGTGTCTTACCACACCATATCAAACACGGCGGTTTCGGTTTCGCTCTGCGCGATTTGGAATCGAAGATATGTCTATACAAAGAGAGACTCACACCAATGAATTTCACACGGGATGTCAGTGAAACAGCTGGAATTTGAATGCTGAAACGTCAGAGACTATCCAGAATGTTCCTCCTAGAATGTTCGAAATGTTGAAGAGTGACTCACATTCCTCCACAATGCTTTAGAATGTTGTTGAAGACTCGGAAATGTTTGGGGATGTTACAGAATCTTCTATAGTGTTTTAAAATATTGTGGTGGAGATACGTCCCAGCACAGAAGGGTATAAGTGTTTGTGCCCCGTCAGTCCAACAAGTTTCGATGCCGTAGTTATAAAAAAAGGATAGAGAAACGTTAAGATGGTGGTTTTAATTCTTCAGGTGTTCAACATGGTCTCCATCCCCCGTTACCCCCAACTCCACCCACCACATTTGCTTCAACGGATACAACGGTCATACAAATGTATAAAACTCTCTAACGAAAAGTCTCTTTTTGGACCTTAAATATTTTTTATGTAGCTTCATGTGACTTCCTGCGCTTTGTCAGTGTAGTCGTTTCTTATTGATAACACCAAGTCTCGTCACCCGTAATGATTTTCCCCTAAATTTTGCAAAAAATTACATAATATCCTTAGAAAGCAAACCCACAACTTCTTTTAAAGCAAACTTTTTATCCGTTTTTATTGCATTAATTTTTTAAAAGACCGGTTCAGTTCAACACGAACCACCCTTATATTCATATGTACCGGTTACAAGTGTAAACTGTCAAACTATCAGCAAATTCAACGTTACATGACAAATATCTTACTCTTGTAACCTACAGATTCAGATCTGATGGTGGGCCACCTTGAACGGAAAGAAGTCATTTAAAAAGTTAATGCAATCAATACGGATAATAAGTCAATTTATCCAGAAAATAATTCTCTGCGTTTTGTATTTCATTCAACTCGCGGGAGGCTCGCACGCGACATTGTTTTTGTCTCGAAGTCAAACTTCGCAAAGACTTTTCTCTTCTTCAAAACATCCTGGAGAATTTCTTGAACGCCTCAGTTAGAGATGTTTCTGCAGTATGATCTGTAACACAACAACGTCGACATATTACGGTCGCAAATCCGTAACTTAACACTGCCTGCTTACAACGGTCTGGTTGAATGCACAACTCTTGCGTACGGTTGTTAGGTCAAGCTGCCACCATAATTACTGCGCTGACGACGCTTATATTCTAGGAATAAAATAAGTGTCGCAACGTTTGGACGAATGGTGTGACGCGTGCGTCAGCGCAGTTACGGAAATCGGTAATAGCAGTATCACGAGAAATGGAAAGTGGAAGAAACGGAAATAAATTTGAGGGATTGTGAGTTGCTTAAGTTAGTGACGAGTGCATGAAGTGGAATTTTAGTGTCTTACGTAATATCAACATTTAACGAGATGTAGAAACGCAAAAGAAGAGGAAATCTTGCCAGTGATGAACTGTAAACAAGAGAACTGGCAGAACAGCGAAGAAAAACAAAACAGATAAGGAGAGAACCACGTTTAGCTTCGCAATGGAAGAGAATAAACAGATTGAAGGAAATATAGCAGATGAACAACGAGATGATATTAGAGAAGAGGAGTGAAAGGGGCAAGCGCAAAGCAGAAGTACCCATAGAGATTGCAGAAGTTGTATTATAGTGTGTGTAACAGGAGGTTTCATCTACCCCCTACCGGCTGATACCATTTAATTAATTGACCTCAGATTGGTCTCTTACGCAATTGTGTTCTGTCTCCCTTTGGACCCTCTCCGTCGCTCTCTACTCCCTCCCCATCCTCCACCCCCCCCCCCCCCCCCCGGACTAGTTTTTGGCGGGGTCAAATAGCGTTCGTGTATCGATGCCGTTCCGACAATGGGCTCCTGAGCCGAGAGACTCCGAGTCGAGAAACACTTCATACTGCCAAACGCCTGAGCGGCTGCAGCGTTAGTAGTCCGTCAGTAGGAGCAGCCACATAAATTCGCAATATTGCAAAGAAGAGACTGGGCAGCAGCAGACGTCGGCAAGCAGCCAGTGAATATTTGTCAAATATGTTACTGTTACTGTTGCTATTATAATTGTATGTAATTGTTTCTCATTGATATTGTTGATATTAAAATTGTTTATTTTATCAGCGCTGGTTCTAGCAGTAGGAGCATGACTACGTTAGAGCATGGACCACCGGAAATACAGCGAAATCGGTAATGAACCGCATTGCCTGCAGTTTATTTTCGCCCCAGCACGCAGTGACGTGGGCATGTTGCGCAAAATATTACCGTACGCCAGTCGTGATGTGATAGTTGTGTGGGCAGGTAGTCGAAAAAATTAATTAATACTTCTCTGCTTGTCGCGAGCGGAAACGTCAGTACAGACAGTGATGTAGGTCGAAAAAGATATGCTGAAGTAATACAAGTAGAGCATTATTATTATTATTATTATTATTATTATTATTATTATTATTCTTTGGTGCTCTCCACTGCAGGTCGTCCGTTAGACAATAATGTGGCAGCAGTAGCCATGAATTACTAGTGTCAATAACTGCTACGTACTCTAGATGGAAAGGACACTGTGTCACACAATATTTCTTCCAGCACAATACTGTGAGCATGGAGCAGAGGCAATACAGCCGAGCCAGTATATTTTCAGAAGAGCTGCACCAGTATGCAGAGGCGTGGAAAAAATTAATTAATATCTCCCTACCTTTCGTGATGTGCCAGTGTTGTGGGCAGGTTAAAAAGTTAATTAGTATATTCGTACCTGTCTTGAGGAGCAAGATCAATACAGTCAGTGGTATAGGCCCAAAAAAAATTATAAGCGTGTGGGATTAATAATGCAATGTATGTGACGGATTACTACTATTTATTATTACTATTTGATTTTCGCTACTGCAATTATGTGTCAGTTTCGTGTGAGGTTGTAGACCGTTCGACAACACTGTAGCAACAGCCATAAAATACTATTGGTAATATGAGTAGCTGTTACACATTGGATAAAAGGATACCCTGGAGCAAAACAGCATTGGGCAGGAGTAGATCAGGATGTTGCTGCAACAAATTATGTCACTTGACATCTATTACCTCATTCGAGGTACCAGGGAGATTAGTACGTACTCCCACTAATTTTACTTTTTTATCTACAGTAAACACTCTGCATGCACTACCGCCGCAATTGTGTGCTAGACTGTTCGACAATACTGCGGCAGCAGTAGCCACGGATCACTAATTATCAGTGATAATAATTGTTCAGAGGAATGCCTCTCCGAAGCAGGTTAGCAGAGTCAGGTAGTGTCTATAACTCATTACGTCTTTCTACGCACCAGCAACAGGTGGATATGTTAGACTATTTTTTTTTTACATATCTATACAGTTTTCCGTATCTCGCGTTGCGTCGGCGTCATGGTGGGATTCATTTACGATTATCATTATTCTAACAAAAATACATCGATAAACAAGAAGAAGCAGAGCACGACGCACACGCTGTAAGCAATGCCCTGCAAGACCACATCCTCGCCCCCCTCCCCCCCCCCCTTCCCCAGGGCCACTTCACAGCAGCAGGGCACCGTGCCCCGTCGTAGCCATAGATACGCTACTACGTGCCCCTGTCAGAGTATAGTATGAGAAGTGCATTTTATTTTTAAAAAAATGTGTACCGCAATCCAGAGACGACCCTGATAGCAATCTACATCTACATATAGATGGATACTCCGCAAATCACACTTAAGTGCCTTTCAGAAGATTCATCGAACCACCTTTACAAATAATTCTCTATTATTCCAATCTCCAACAGTGCGCGGAAAAAACGAACGCCCACATCCTTCCATGCGACCTCTGACTTCCCTTACTATTCATATTTTACGATGATCGTTTCTCCCAACGTACGTCGGCGTCAAAAAAATATATTACATTCGGAAGAGAAAGTTGGAGATTGAAATTTAGTGAACAGATTGCGCCGCAACGATAAACGCCTTTATTTTAATGATGTGCACCCCAAATCTTGTGTCACGTCAGCGACACTCTCTCCCCAATTTCGCGAGAGTAAAAAACGTGTTGCTCATCTTTGAACTTTATCGATGTACTCCGTTAATCCTATCTGGTAAGGATCCCAGACCGCGCAACAGCAGCCTCTATAGTAGATCTGTTGTATCTTCTAAGTGTTCTGGGAATAAAACTCAGTCTTTGTTCGGTTTGCCTTCCCCACGACATTTTCTGTGTGTTCTTTCCAATTTACGTTGTTCGTAATTGTAATTCCTAACTATTTAGTTGAATCTATGGCCTTTAGATTTGACTGATTTATCGTGCAACCGAAGTTTAACGGATTCCTTTTAGCAGTCATGTGGATGATCTCAATTTCTTCATTATTTAGGGTCCTTTGCCAATTTTCACACCATACAGATATCTTTTTTAAATAGTTTTGCAATTTGTTTTTGATGTCTTTACTAAACAGCATAATCTGCAAACAACCTTTTACGGCTGCTCATATCGTCTCCTAAATCATTTATGTAGCTAAGGAACAGCAAATGGTCGATAACACTGCCGTGGGGAACGCCAGAAATAACTTCTGTTTCACTCGATGACTTTCCGTCAGTTACTACAAACTGTGACCTCTCTGACAGAAAATCACGAATCCAGTCACATAACTGATCTGATATTCTATAAGCACGGAGTTTTGTTACTAATCTGGTTGTAGAGAGATAAACTCATTCCGTAGGCTAAAGCCGGAAAAACAACTAGAAGCACAGAGTTCTAAATAATGCAAGCAATGCCCCAAATACACAAATGCTACGTTATCCCCTGATTACACGTCAGCCGCAGAAAAAACAGAAAAAGAATCTCTGTTCGTGATTCGCTGCCTCTCCCCCTACGTGCTTAGCCCTGGCTGTGTGCTATGCTGTAATGCTGTAGCCGTCGGCGCACCATTGTCTCTCCCCCTCCTCCCCCCTCCCGCCGCCAGCCATCACGCTGTCATCTGTGAACGCTGTCGGCAATTTGGCTGTAGAAAACGTGGCATAATTGGCTCCCTCCCCCTCCAATCGCCGGGAGCCGAGCGATAAGCAAGAGCTGCAGGCGTTAACGTAAACTGTATTAAAACGCTACTGATTTCTTATTATCAGAGCTCCCTATTTCTCGCACGAAATCAAACGATAATAACGCATTGCCGCTGCTAACATAGTTCTCCCGAACTTTAAAATCGAAGCCATCTCCAGTAAAGCGTATTATGGCATATGAATAGTCGTACCGATCTGGAGCACAACACCTAACAGAAATACCGCAAATCGATGAATAGAGTCCTTCATAGCCACCCATACAATTGTACAGCATGTTCCAAAAAAGTGCTCGTTCTTATATTGACTGGAAAAAAGACAAAAAAATCAGATCCTACCAGAAGATACTGTACGTGTGCGTACCACAGCGCTACAAAATATGCGGCTAGAGAGATGAACTGCATCTCAAACAACTGTGCAAGGTAGTCAGTCGTTCGAACTGAGCGGGAAAGCTGTAAGGTTATTGTTATCAGCCCAGGAACGTTGCAGTTTGTGATTTTGAACGGAACAGGCATGTTACTGACGTTGACAACATAAATTACACCAAAATGGTGCACTTCATAGCAAGAAAACTTTGTATGGTCGATACGTAAGGCATACGATGATGGGGACATAATGGAATCACAGTCCACGTTTAACGTATTTTCCCTCAGTAGCGTTTCGTGAGAAATACGTCGTCTTTTTTGCTTTCAAGTATGACTATAGCTGTGCCGCTCGGAGTGACAGCGCGGTTTGAGGTCACGGATTGCGTGGACCCTCCAGCCGGAAGTTGGAGTCCTTCGGGCATGGATGTGAGTGTTGTTCTTAGCGTAAGTTAGTTTAGGTAGCGTGTAAGTCTAGGGACCTATGACCTCAACAGTTTCGTCTCTTAGGAATTCACTTCTTTTTGTGACTATAGTTGTTATCATAATTTCGAATGATCCATAGAATTACAGATACACACGCTGGACACTACAGTCAATAATGATGAGTACCGTCGCATATACAGGGTGTCCATAAAAAAAAATTCCAGTTTCAGAACCCTGTAGAAAGAGACTCGCAGCTCACAATGACTTCAGATTTGAAAGTAATATTACTGCAGCAGGGGGAACGTCATGGAAAATTTTACCAGTAGATGACGTTATAAGCATCTTAACGTAAGTGGGATCGGCTCCAAAGAACGGATGAATTACCATACGACACTTGTACTTTGGGTTGCACGTTACACCATCTGTATTGCTCAGTGTGCATGACTGCACAAGTTCTACAGTAAGCAATGGTGACTCCGTTAGATAGGTAATGCCATCCACCACGGCAAGGTCGTATAATATCGGATAGGAAAAATTGTTATTTAAATGTCCTGAGACAAAGAACCGCATAAAAAGTTAAATGACATCGGTTTTTAACTTTCGTGGGACCAAAAACCGCATAAAAAGCATATATGGTAACTATCATGAGACTAGTACAAGACATAGTCTATATGTTGTGTCTAGTTTCCTGCCACAAGCTACAATCGAGAAACGGCATGTTCTGCAACAGATTGGAGTGTTCAAATGGTTGAAATGGCTATGAGCACTATGGGACTTAACTTCTGAGGCCATCAGTCCCCTAGAACTTAGAAGTACTTAAACGTAACTAGCCAAAGGACATCAGACACGTATATGCCCAAGGCAGGATTCAAACCTGCGACCGTAGCGGTCGCGCAGTTTCAGACTGAAGCGCCTAGAACCGCTCGGCCACACCGGCCGGCTGATTGGAGTGTCTCGAGGCTAACGTGTAGAATGTGTTGCGAAATGCATGCCTTCCATGCACCTACGTTCGTAATTGGAACACTGTAAACAATATCTTCCAGATAATCCCAAAGCCAAAAGTCGCGCTGCTTAAGATCACATGATGTGGAGGACAGGTCTGTATGGATATGACGGCTGATAATTCTAGAATTTTCGAAATTCCTCTGCAGCAGCCGCTTCACTGGCTGTGCAATGTGCAGAGGAGCGTTATTTTGCATAAAACAGATTCTATACACACATCAACGCTGTTAAAAGATTGGAATGATGTTGGTACGGAAACGGCTCTCTTAGAGTTTACCAGTGATGCTAGAGGTAACTCGCAGGATTCATCTAGAAAAAGTACGGCCCTGCTATAACGATGCCATCAACCTGCCCCACACAGTCACCTTTGCAGGATAAAGTGGTACTAGTTCATTTAAGAGTGGATTTTACATTTCCCAACTTCTGCAGTTCTGCGTATTGACAAGTCTTTGGAGATGGAAATTGGCTTCGTCTGTCCACAAAATGTTCCATGGCCTTTTCTCGTCCACTTCCATACGAGCAAGAAATTCCAGAGCAACTGTTTGTCTCTCTGACAAGTCAGCACGAGGTGGCTCCTGAACATGGGTGTTTTTATTGTAATGCAGGATATTTCGTAGGATTTTGTGGACCATGCTCTCACACATGTCCAACATTCAGGCAGTTTCCCGTGTACTACATGTTTGCATACCACCACTCGATCCATCCAGCAATGGTGTGGCCACATCTTCTACCGACGTCGCATCAGTTGCTTTCCTCCCTGTGCCGCACTGCTCTTTAAAAGGGCTTGTGTTTTCTAATTTTATAATCTTTTCTCCGCGTCCTTAGCAGACGTCAGATAAACGCCTTGTTTTTTATACTCTTGAGTGTCCGAAACTTCTGTAGGGCTACTGGCGCACTGTCACCATTCATATAAATGAGCTTCACCATCAGTGGACGATCGTTCATTGAGACAGTCATGTTGGATGTCCCGGATGAAAACTAAGGACCATTCGTGTGCCATGCGTCTATTGGTGTGCATTATTGACGCTTACAGTGCCATCTATTGGTCAAATTTTTGTTAATTTTTCTTGTTTTAATGATGTTTTCCCACATGTATCAATAATATGCCGTTCAAATTTGACTTTATTCTGAGCAGTGGCTCTCTTACTAAAGCGTTTTGAAACTGTCACTTTAAATGTGGAAAAAGTATAGTATTATTAATAATTAACCTACCAAACACGATGTTTACGCAAATAAATCCGGTAATATTATTAGTTTGCTGCGATGCAAATGCAAATGAAATCCTGCAAGACTGCTGATTGTGGACTAAACCCACTAGTGATCCCAGGTGGAATAGAAATATATGAAAGTTGCACAATAACATGAGAACAGCTGTCAATCAGCTTACAGCCTAATAATACTTCATACCGGGGAACAGATAATGGGCTGTGTAAGCGTATTAGACACCGACAAGCTGTATTCACACATATGCAACAGATGATGGGCGTCGCTAAAACGTCAGAGTGCCGTCATATTAGTTCCTTAGCTATAAAAGGAGGCATGATACAATCAGATCTGTATTGCGCAATAGTAGAAAGTATAAACATGTCTCAGCAATTAGGGAGGAGGAGAAGGAAGAAGGAGACAAGACCAACGGACGACCGCTTTTTGTTTCTGGTTATTACTGGTTACTAACACTCATAATATAATATTACATCGAAAATGGTAAGCTCCTAATTAACTGGAATTTCAAAGTTCCTACTCCCACTACAGAGCCATTTTGCGGTAACATTAAGCTTGTTAAAAAAATCAGTGGTGAAGTGAAATGTCAAGAGCGATTGGAAATTGATGGTCTGTAAAGTAAAAAATGGAAATATGTGCGTAGTATAAAAATTATTCATGTAGTTTGTTCTCCAAGTCCGTCACTGGAAGATATGGAGTCAAGGCAAAGGTACTGCTTCTACTCAAGTAGAACGACAATGTGACGGCAAGGCGAATATTGGGAAAAATCAGCAGCGAAGCACTGGAAATGATTTCGGTGAAATGTATAAGTCCTACTGCCATAGCAGCGGCACAGAAACTGGTGTAGGCATGTTTATTCAAATACAAAGGTACATAAAAAGTCGGAATATGGTGCTGCGTTAGGAATCACCTGTATAAGACAAGTGTTTGACGCATTTGTTAGATCGGTTACTGCCACCACAATAGCAGGTTATCAAGATTTAAGTGAGTTTGAACGTGGTGTTACAGTCGGTGCACGAGCGATGGGACCCAGCCCAGCATTTCCGACTTAGCGATGAAGTGGGGATTTCCCCGTACGACTATTTCAATATCAAGAATCCGGTAAAACATCAAATCTCCGACATCGCTGCGGCCGGAAAAAGATCGTGCAAGAACGGAACCAACGACGGCCAAAGAGAATCCTTCAACGTGACAGAAGTGCAGCCCTTCTGCAAATGGCAGCAGATTTCAATGCTGGACCATCAATAGCTGTCAGCTTGCGAACCATTCAACGAAACATCATCGATATGGGCTTTCGGGGCCGAAGGCCCACTCTTGTGCACTTGGTGACTGCACGACAGAAAGTTTTACGCCTCACCTGAGCGCGTCAACACCGACATTGGACTACTGACGACTGGGAACATGCCTGTCTGATCACCCGCATTCATTCATGTCCGCCGCACGGCGTAGCCACGTTGTCTCAGGCGTCTTACACTGTCCGTGCGGCTCCCCCCGTCGGACGTTCGAGTCCTTCCTCGGGCAAGGGTGTGTGTGTCGTCCTTAGCGTAAGTTAGTTTAAGTTGGACTAAGTAGTGTGTAAGCTTAGGGACCGATAACCTTACCACAAATTTTCAAATTTCCATTCATGTCTATTGTCCATTCCGACGGACATTGACAGTTCTATTAGGTCAACTTCCGCTGGCTACCAAACTCCCCAGACATGAACATTATTGAGCATTTCTGGGATGTCTTGCAAGCTGCAGTTCAGAAGAGATCTCCAACCCCTCGTACTCTTATGCATTTATGGACAGTCCTGCAGGATTCATGTTGTTAATTCCCTCCAGTACTACTTCAGAAATTAGTCGAGTCTATGCCGCGTCGTGTTGTGGCAATTCTGCGGAATCACGGTAGCACTACGGTATATTAGGCAGGTGTACCAGTTTCTTTGGCTCTTCAGTGTAAATCAGATATAGCCGACGTTAAAATGGACGTACTGATGGCACAGATACCTATAATATTGGAATAGATTCGTGTAGACGGCTATTACCTTTTGGATCTTGCAGGGAGTTTTTAAATAAAATGCAGATGTACCGTTTCCTAATGTAAGCATTTCCTATGTAGCTAGAGTACATAGCAATTATTACCCAAAGTAATTGACGGCTACTGCTGCCACAAACCTGTGAAACAGAAGGTCTTCAGTGGAGAGAACCAAATACTAATACAGATAATAACAATAATCATAGTAATAATAATTGGCCGAATAATAATAATTGGCCGAAAGGCGTCGATGCACGAACGCGATTGGACCCTTCAAAATATTAGACCAGGGAAGATGGGGAAGAGAAGGGGGGAGCAGCAGTGAGACAGAGGAGAAATACGCAAGAGACCAATTAGACACTAATATATTAAGTTGATATCTCATCAGGGATCAACGGTCAGGATCGTAAATTAAATAAAATAACCTGAAACATACACTGTCATTTTGTTTACAGATCAGTGAATGACACAATACTTTATTTCAAATTACGGCACTGTTGAATACGTAAGTGGATTTCAGAGTACTTGAGAGTAGTTTAAGCATTGTATTTTTGAATGGGAAATATTAACATTTCTACAACTTTATCGAAAGTTTTTTACGATGTTCGTGGACGTTCATGAGTAATCTGGATTGTTGTCGGAAAAGAAATGGAAATAAAGACCAACCGAAGACTTTAAGAGTGTCTCTTTCATCTGTGAATTACATTAAAATCCACATTTTTTAAGATTTTAACACTGGTGTTATTCAAAACTGGAAATGATTCTCTTCCAGTGTGTTAACACACATCCAAAATACAGCATATTTGATACCATATATTAGGATTACAGGAAAATATTTTCCTTTAACTCTCATATTTAATCGAAAGTGGACGAAAGTGCATCAATTCAATCAGTATTTAACAGGGAATGTCTTAGAATACTCAGAACTACTAGTTATGTCGTAAGCTGTTATTGACGCACCGCTGGAGTATTGCGTACAGTTTCGCAACCAACTGCTGTACGAACAGCAACAAATGAAAGAGGAAGCCATCTGGTAGAATTTTGCACAGAGCATAACTTAATCATAGCTAACACTTGGTTCAAGAATCATAAAAGAAGGTTGTATACATGGAAGAATCCTGGAGATACTAAAAGGTATGAGATAGATTATATAATGGTAAGACAGAGATTTAGGAATCAGGTTTTAAATTGTAGGACATTTCCAGGGCCAGATGTGGACTCTGACCACATTCTATTGGTTATGAACTGTAGATTAAAACTGAAGAAAATGCAAAAAGGTGGCAGTTTAAGGAGATGGGATCTAGATAAACCAGAGGTTGTACAGAGTTTCAGGGAGACCATAGGGGAACAATTGACAGGAATTGGGGAAAGAAATTCAGTAGAAGAAGAATGGGTAGCTCTGAGGGATGAAGTAGTGAAGGCAGCAGTGGATAAAGTAGGTAAAAAGACGAGGGCTACTAGGAATCCTTGGGTAACAGAAGAAATATTGAATTTAATTGATGAAAGGAGAAAATATAAAAATGCACTAAATGAAGCAGGCAAAAAGGAATACAAACGTCTCAAAAATGAGATCGACAGGAAGCGAAAAATGGCTAAGCAGGGATGGCTAGAGGACAAATGTAAGGATATAGAAGCTTATCTCACTAGGGGTAAGATAGATACTGCCTACAGGAAAATTAAAGAGACCTTTGGAGAAAAGAGAACCACTTGTATGAATATCAAGAGCTCAGATGGCAACCCAGTTCTAAGCAAAGAAGGGAAAGCAGAAAGGTCGAAAGAGTATATAGAGGGTTTATACAAGGGCGATGTACATTAGGACAATATTATTGAAAAGGAAGAGGATGTAGATGAAGATGAAATGGGAGATACGATACTGCGTGAAGAGTTTGACAGAGCACTGAAAGACCTGAGTCGAAACAAGGCCCCCGGAGTAGACGGCGATGTACATTAGGACAATATTATTGAAAAGGAAGAAGATGTAGATGAAGATGAAATGGGAGATACGATACTGCGTGAAGAGTTTGACAGAGCACTGAAAGACCTGAGTCGAAACAAGGCCCCCGGAGTAGACAACATTCCATTAGAACTACTGACGGGCTTAGGAGAGCCAGTCATGACAAAACTCTACAAGCTGGTGAGCAAGATGTATGAGACAGGCGAAATACCCTCAGACTTCAAGAAGAATATACTAATTCCCATCCCAAAGATAGCAGGTGCTGACAGATGTGAAAATTACCGAACTGTCAGTTTATAAGCCACAGCTACAAAATACTACCACGAATTCTTGACAGACGAATGGAGAAACTAGTAGAAGCCGACCTCGGGGAAGATCAGTTTGTATTCCTTAGAAATACTGGAACACGTGAGGCAATACTGACCTTACGACTTACCTTAGAAGAAAGATTAAGGAAAGGCAAACCCACGTTTCTAGCATTTGTAGACTTGGAGAAAGCTTTTACAATGTTGACTGGAATACTCTCTTTCAAATTATGAAGGTGGCAGGGGTAAAATACAGAGAGCGAAAGGTTATTTACAATTTGTACAGAAACCAGATGGCAGTCATAAGAGTCGAGGGGCATGAAAGGGAAGCAGTGGTTGGGAAAGGAGTGAGACAGGGTTGCAGCCTGTCCCCGATGTTATTCAATCTGTATATTGAGCAAGCAGTAAAGGAAACAAAAGAAAAATTCGGAGTTGGTATTAAAATTCATGGAGAAGAAGTAAAAACTTTGAGGTTCACCGATGACATTGTAATTCTGTCAGAGACAGCAAAGGACCTGGAAGTGCAGTTGAACGGAATGGATAGTGTCTTGAAAGGTGTATATATGATGAACATCAACAAAAGCAAAACGAGGATAATGGAATGTAGTCAAATTAAATCGGGTGATGCTGAGGGAATTAGATTAGTAAATGAAACACTTAAAGTAGTAAAGGAGTTTTGCTATTTAGAGAGTAAAATAACTAATGATGGTCGAAGTAGAGAGGATATAAAATGTAGACTGGCAATGGCAAGGAAAGCGTTTCTGAAGAAGATAAATTTAACATCGATTATAGATTTATGTATCAGGAAGTCGTTTCTGAAAGTATTTGTATGGAGTGTAGCCATGTATGGAAGTGAAACATGGACGCTAAATAGTTTGGACAAGAAGAGAATAGAAGCTTTCGAAATGTGGTGTTACAGAAGAATGCTGAAGATAAGGTGGATAGATTACGTAACTAATGAGGAGGTATTGAATAGGATTGGGGAGAAGGGAAGTTTGTGGCACAACTTGACTAGAAGAAGGGATAGGTTGGTAGGACATGTTTTGAGGCATCAAAGGATCACAAATTTAGCATTGGAGTGCAGCGTGGAGGGTAAAAATCGTAGAGGGAGACCAAGAGATGAATACACTAAGCAGATTCAGAAGGATGTTGATTGCAGTAGGTACTGGGAGATGAAGAAGCTTGCACAGGGCAGAGTAGCATGGAGAGCTGCATCAAACCAGTCTCAGGACTGAAGACCACAACAACAACAACAACAACAACAACAACATGTGTATTAACTTGAGAACGTAATTTCGGTATGCTAGTCTTCGTCATCTTTACATAACACTTCGGTATGCTAGTGTTAATCATTTTTACATAAGACTTCTCTCTTCCAGTTAGAATAAAAGAGCATCTATCGGTTTTATCCTGACTGCAGTATAATAATTTAAGGCTGGTCTCTGTCTACTTTCATAATGTTGTTTTCGCAACAAAAAAAAAAAAAAAAAAAAAAACTGCTCAGTTTCACCAGTGTAACCGTGCTCATGAAAATTATAACAGTTGCATTAACATTTTCGGCCTTTGTTACGATAACATTGTTATTGTAGAGCTGTTCATTAATAGACTTTAAAATCTCGCTCTCACTTCCAGTACCTGATGACACATAGCATTTGTTTATTAAAAACTTTGTACTGTTAAAAGAAACAGCGACAGCCTTTCATTTCGACATGGCAACTGTGTCTACAACGATTTTAGTAACTGGAACCACCTGTTCAACATCACGTCTATCAGCTTATGAATATTGTGCCTTTTTGTTGCATGGAATTGAATGTAGTTTATAGGCTCATTTCAAAGTCAAATTTGTTTTTTAGGACGGTAGAATTATTTGATTTAATTTGCTGATTGAGAATAAGAGTTTCTTTATTCGAAAATTTGAAGTAAGTTAATTGATGCGTATTCTTTTGTAATTAAAGGTTTTTTACGCAATATTATGGGCACGTTTACCAAAACTTCACTTACGACGACATTCGGCTGTCAAGAATCTCATATTCCATTTTCAGTTCTGAGTATTCTACAGGCAGGCTCTCTTCCAGGATATAATCTTACCCCGAGGAGGGATTTAACCATTACCAGTAACTTCACAGGGACGAAAAATAATCTCGAATGAGCCATGGAAAAATCTTTTATTCTGATAATCACATCTCGGCGTACAGTAACGTACAAAAATCATCGGGTTAATGACGACATCGATCCTAGAGCTTACTCTGATGTGTCCCGCCTTCCTATCCTCCTAATCAACGCCCAGTCTGCGCTGTCCGCTAGAGATGCAGTATATCAGCTAACGCCCTCACATAATTTACAGCTGGATGCTTCATTGATACTCAATCAACAATTCTCGCAGTGCACTGAACTCAAACTGAATATCGAGCGACGGATTTGCATACTGCTGCTAAATAATTACGCCCGGCTGTCGTGATATGTGTCCGTAATAAACAACACGTCGGTGAATTAGTTTACGGGTGAAATGCATGTATTATCTTGATGAACTTGTTCCTGGGTTATCAACCGAGCCGCAGCTTCGACCGTGCGCAACAGTTCGGACGTCACAAGAGTGAAGCGATAACTAATGCAGTGGTACTGCGCATGTCGCCTTATACCAATTATTACCTGCGTAATGAGAATTCCCGATTACAGGTTGCACGTATCAAAGCTCAATGTCTTGCACAATGCGACACTTGGTTTCGGCAGCTACCTAATGAGTCATCTGTGATTCAGAGAATTCATCATGGAAGCATGTGAGCTCTGAAGTCCTCCAGAGTTCAGTCTTTGTTCCATTACTTTCCTTGCTCCAAACTAATGACATTCAATGAGTGCTGTATTCTCGTAGCTGTCACTTGTATTCTGCGACATCATTCTTCTTCTTCTTCTTCTTCTTCAAGTGCTTCTTCCTCCTGGAGGATAGTAGCATGGTCTGATGTTTGTCAATGGCTTTTTTGAACGACGATTCTGTTCTCAGTCTGAACCACTGGCTTCCGTTCTTTATCCAGCATCATCTTCTACGTTCTGGACCACCTTTGTCGTCAGTCTTGCCCTGACGTATTAGCTGCAGCCGCTTGTTTCTTGTTGGGCAGAATCTGGCGAAAGAGTTTGTGTTTGGTTCAAATGGCTGTGAACACTATGGGACTTAACTCCTGAGGTCATCAGTCCCCTAGAACTTAGAACTACTTAAACCTAACTAACCTAAGGACATCACACACATCCATGCCCGAGGCAGGATTCGAACCTGCGACCGTAGGGATCGCGCGGTTCCAGACTGTAGCGCCTAGAACCGCTCGGCCGATCTGGCCGGAAGTTCGTGTTTTCTTCACTTGAATGTATTCGTGTTTTCTTCTCTTGAACGTACAGATAATTTCTAAATCTTTGTTCATAAGCCAAATACTGTCAAACTGTGACTTCATCTGTCCGCGGCACCTTTAGCTTCCTCCGATACGCCCAATTATCATATACCTCCAGATTCGCAACTAATATGTAGTAAGTGTCTATGAATCAATTCCAAAGAGCGTGACGTATGTATCACGGCTAGTCAGAAGTTTTTTTTTCTTGTTCTGGGAGTAACTTCTTACCTGTTCGGTTCTACAGTGAATTCTTTGAAAGATGCCCCAGTTTTCTTTGGTTTGAAACCCCAAACATTTATGTAACTTGTATGAACCCTTTTCGACCTTTTCGTTACTGAATGAAGGGGTACCGCGACTTACATTTCGGGGTCTGCTGACAAAAATCAGTTTTGTCTTCCTGACGTTAAACGTAATCCGATGGTATTGCTATCTTCAGAACTCTTTCAAGACCTTCCAGGCTGATTGCAAGGTGGTGGTTGTTAGTGTTTAACGTCCCGTCGACAACGAGGTCATTAGAGACGGAGCGCAAGCTCGGGTTAGGAAAGGATTGGGAAGGAAATCGGCCGTGCCCTTTCAAAGGAACCATCCCGGCATTTGCCTGAAACGATTTAGGGAAATCACGGAAAACCGAAATCAGGATGGCCGGAGACGGGATTGAACCGTCATCCTCCAGAATGCGAGTCCAGGGTGCTAACCATTGCGCCACCTCGCTCGGTGCTGATTGCAAATAGGACATTGTTATCAGCATATCTGATGTTACTGATGATAGCACTATTAACCGCAACTCTTTGATGTCATCCATTTACAGTATCTCAGAATAGTTCCTGGAAAGTAACGGGGAGAGTATGCAGCTCTGGCGAACTCCTTTCTAACCGATACTTCTCCTAACAGTTGAACACCGTCACGTACAACAGAACTTTGTGCAAATTTCTCATCGATCGGATGTTACAATCACAGTCCAAGTTCATCTAAGATGTACCTCAGGTTGTCATACTGAACCGATGAAAAAGGCATTAACATCGACAAAAGCATCACGATATCGTTGAATCGATACGTGAAGGCTAAGTAACGCCTTCTGAGTCCCGAAACAACTTTCGAATCCAAAACTGATAGTCTCTATTGCACTTCTGATATTTACGGTATGTTCTCATATGTACCATTTTAAGGAATTACTTAAGTACATGGCTCATGAAACTGATCATCCTATAGTTACAGCAGCGCACTGCATTGAGCTTCTGGTAACTGCTGGAAACGTTGATTTAAGCCCGTCATGTGAGCCTCTCAGACAAGCAGGCTAGCAATCTGCCGTATCTGTCATTTATGCTGGCCCTTGTTTACTACCACGATGGGCACAAAATCTTTGTTTTAAACTAAACGTTAAGGTCAGAGATAATTCCCATATCACACCGGACGTTGATGAAAGGATACTTTTCTTGAGTAGTTCTCGTCACCTGTTAATGGTATCCAATTGCCCAATCAAAAATCAATAAAAGGGTCATCCCGTATGAGCATCTAAACTGACAAGATGAAACTATGGCAGTATGTGGGAAATCTCTCTCTTGCCTACATACAATCGAAAATTTAAAAAAAAAAATTCTCTCTCAAATTAAACGCAAATTAACCCAATCTTCAGTCGTGTCAAATCTTTACTGCTGTAAGACAGTTTAACAGGGCACAAACAGAAAAACTTTCGATCGACCCAAGGTAGCAGTATACGTACGCCTAAGATACGTGGAAGTGACATTCAGTTGTCTGATCACGTCAGTCCTTCATAGACTCAATTAGGTTGGATTCGACCAGACATGAAACGTGATTTCCACATGCTCTGCTTTCTTCATCTGTTTTTTGACTTGTGCCCTCCGTACCACTTCTCCCATAATCACGTCTGTTGGCAGTACAACTGTTATGGAATGAATACGAGATCCAACTAATTATGTAGAATCCCAAGTCCACAACTCCCGTGAGTACACTAATCTTGTGCTCATTTGCTGTCTAGGGTTGCAGTTCCACGACTTCACTTGTTGGGTAAAGTGTTTTTTTAGCTTCATAAACAATTAACGAAATTTTAATTAAAATTTGTTTAATTGTCTGCGAAAATAAACACAACACTATTCAGTTTGAAAGAAATAAGTTCCCGTTATCGTCTGTTTAATTTACATTTTCTTTTTATTTTATGTACTGCTACTTTTCGACTGTGTGACCATTCTCAAGCAGGTTCATATGTAAAAAAGAAATGTAATTATAATTCAAATTACAAAGCAATCGTTGGCGATGGTCCACAGAATAAAATCTGACTAAAACACAATGAAAACAGCTCTTACAATGTTTCACCAGTTAACCACATGCTTTTGGGTTAGTCTTATGATTTTTCCGTGGATCATCTGTGGCTGGTCAGGCATACAATAAAGTAAAATAAAAATTAAATTCTATGAAAGTGCAGATATAAATAGAATGTGGGCTTCAGTGACAATATATAATAAAATGTTTTTCATCACATTACTGGGCTTGAGAGCTGCCCTGTTATTTGGTCTAGTACGAACAGTAGCAAACAGCCAAGCCATCCATTTTTGTGATTGGGCGCCGAATTGTGTAGAGCGTCACATCGTGGCAAAAAGGTCAAAGACAAACGTCTAATGTTAAGAAGGTAAGGAAAGGAGGACTCTTTTCGTTTTTTTCTGACTTCAAGTATAGTAACTGATTCGGCAGTATAAGAATAGTTGGTCCATTTTTATCTCATTATCATCTTATCACTGTCATTATTTGCAATTTGCAACAATAAAAGAAAAATAAATAAGGTACATATTCCCATCTTCTTACTTAAAAGCAGAGTAATTGAGAAAATTAAGATAAAATAATAAACAACGTATTTACGTGTGATATAATTTCACTGACATTTTAGTTTGACATTGTATGTAATAAAAGAAGCAGAACAAACCCACACTCGCTAAACATCGCTGTCAATCTTCGTTTTGCCTTCTCGACATCTTTTGCTAATGTAAAGCAAGGCCGTGTATGTCTCATGCTAAGAGGCCACGTGATTGCGTACTAAGGATATCACATTTCTTGTAGATATATCTAGTTATGTAGTTCCATATGAGTTTAGACTCTTTTTCCTTACAGTTTCCTGAAGGGAATATCCAGATCGTGTGGAAATTTGTACGGTGAAGGGTGATAATAGGGTCAGAGTGGATGTTCCCTTTTCGCTGGTACTGTGTCGTCAGAATGAACTTTATACTAGACGACGCAGCGAATTCTAAGATCCAATCACATTTAACAAATTATATTTTGTTGCATTCATGCCTTTATATCATACTTAGATACCTTCATTGTTTTCTTTTTCTTTCCCTCTTTCGTTCTTGTTTTAAAATTTATGTCTCTGATAAATTAGTTACTATTTTAGATCATAAATTTTCCACATTAATAGCCGACTAGTTCCACAATACAATCTTTTTCCATACAATAATATGCATTTTCGAAAATAATGACAGAAATGTTGTTCAATCGATGATATTATTTCATTTCTCTCAACTGAAAATAATTTACCACTACTTTCTGTACTAGTGAGCTTCACAATTACAGAAATGCTGACTTATTTCAGTCTAATCATACGTCAGACAACCTGAGTGAACCGTGAATTTCCTTTCAAAACTTCTTCTTACGAATTTACTTTATTTACTAGCGATTCGTCAAGAACATTAACACATTTAATCACACTACGTGAGTGTGAAAGAAGTTGCCAGTGAGTAACTGATGAAAACAAATTAAATCTCTTTCAAAAAATGGAAATTTTATTCCTTAAAGCCTTTTTTTATAGATTTAAAATTATGATCAGAAAGCACCCTCTAAATATCAAGTATTGTGAGGCCGAAAGAACAAATTTTGACAGTGTGAGCTTTCGGGCTGACAACTTTGCCGCTCCCTTTTGACCCGGCCGTAGTCACGACCGCTCACAACAACCTCTGAAAGACTACACTGGTGCAAATCTGCAACGCACCGTATTACCTTAAACTAAAAATTTTAACAACTCACACAAGCACATTAACTATACACCCCGTAAGAGGGATGGAAATGCTACAAAACACCAACATTTAAAAAAAGATTAAAAAACCCATGAAATGCAGTCTTACATAAAATATACAAACATGCTCTACATTACACATATTCCGCCTCTAAAGATGATACGCAAGATAAAAACATATTTCAGGAATTCGGCAGTTACACTTCAAGCAATAAATTCGTTAACACCGAATCCGACAAACATGACAGAGACAGCTATTAATGTACGGCAGACCGACCGACAGACAGACAAACACTAACTGCCTAACAAATGCGAACGGGAGACAGACGAGCAAGCTGGGGACGAGAGACTGACCAAGAAAACAAGTAGAATTTAACAAGTAAATGAAACAACATATCTCGAATCACTTCTAATAAACTGCGATATCTGGTGAAGACCTGGCGCAGCACCCCCAAAAACGCTCTCCCGAACTGTCCGCTGCCAGCCGCTTCACCGGACGCAGGAAGGCGCGCCTATCTCCCGTCTCACGGCGTCGCAGCTCGGACCGGCCAGACCGATGTCGTGGGTTGACTCCTGTTGCTCTCGTGTCGGCCGCGAAGCCACAACCCCTCGCTACACGGCGCGGCCTACTGAACTCACGAGGCGACCTCACATGCGCCGATGCTCAAGGCGGACAAGTCATCTTGTGTCTCAATGCGCGACCGATAACCGATCGATCCAACTGCCAATGACTATTGCCTGAACAAACTCGAGCACACTGGCGACCTAACACATACTAGCACTCCGGACGACAGACAGACACTGACTGCCCCACACTGACCCGGCAGACCAACTGACCAGACTCGCCCTTTAGCGATTTTTTTTTTCTTTATTGTATTGCAATTCTCCATCAGGGCGGGCTGGCAGCAGCATATGCGCTGCTGTTCAGTCAAAAGACATAGAACAAACAATAGAAGACATTTAAAAACAAAAGAGGAGAGAATATGGTGAACATAGATATAAAAAAGGGGGAACATCATGGAAGGCGATAGATAAAAAAAAAACGGGGTTACTGACAAATGGAGATAAAAAACTGTTTAATAGTAGCACACACAAAAAGCCACACACTGCGACAATTAAAAGAACGCAAGGCAGAGTATGACTGGAGCATAAAAGGTATCGACAGACGGCGTAGCACAGAACAAACACTGACGGCGAATCTCAAGGCAGTACACAATTAAAATCACATCTCTTGACGCACAGGAGAAACAGCACTAAACACAACACTGATGTGGCACACTGACGATGATCACAACGGAGGATCTGCCAGGCGCAATGAGATGAGGGAGACCGGAAGAAGGGAGGGATGGAGGGGAAGAGAGGGGGGAGATGAGTGGGGGGTGCGCTGAAGAGTGCCAGGTAGGGAGGGATGTGGGAAGGAAAGAGGCAAGTATGGGGTGCAGGGTCTCAGGAGGGGGGGGGGGGAGGAGGAAAATCCACCCAGGTAGAAGGAGGGGAGAGGAAAAAGGGGGCCCTGGGGAGGGGGGCGGGAACAAGGCCAGATTATAGTTGGTAGGAAGGGTAGGTGTCACGGCGAAGTTCGTCATCTGGGAGGGGGAGGTGTTGGAAATTGCCCTGATGAAGGAGATGAAGGGTGTGGAGGTGGAGAGAGGGAGGGATACAGCGATAGAGGCGCAGCAACGGGCCGGGGGTGGAGAGGAAGGAGTAAACCAGAGGGTGGGGGGGATCAAGCCTGCGGACAATGTAAAGGATGTGGAGATGTTGGAGAAACAGGAGCAGGTGGCCCCCTTTAGCGAGCTCATCGAGCCTCTTAAATGCACATGAACTGGCTACCTTTCCCCATTTGCCAGAGGGAGACACCAAAGCTGCGATTACCACAGTGGCGCCACCGCCAGAAACGGAGGACGACCGCTTTACAAACGTTTAATTTTAATTACCCGATATAATAGTAATGGAGACAGCGATCTAAAAACTTAAATGTTGTATATTTTATTGAAAACATTTATTTGGCCAAGATCGCAATGTAAAAAATAGTGCGTGCTTGTTTCAGCCGCTCGAGCGGTCATATTCAGATATTGAAATTATTATAAAAGGTCACAAATTAAAAACATTTTGAAACATTGTAGCATTATCAAGTAATTTCCAAAAGCTGTTAGGTGTACGTACCAGAATACAATCATGCGCTATCTAAATAAAGGGAACAGGTAAGCTATTTTCCCTTTATATTGTTATAGACTATAACTATATGATTATGGACTGAAACCAGTGGCAGGAAGCTACATCCACAAAATTACAGTGAAGCATACCTTACAGTCATGAAGCATGTCGTACAAACACCGTTGTAGTAATCTGAAAATGGCATTATGTAAAGTTATAATTTTTTAAATTACTGTTTTATTATTTTCCCCTTTTAATTATTGTATTATATTACATTTCAGTTCATTATACTGTATTGTCACCTACTGGCATCTTCGTTTCTCTGTGAGTCCGTGTACACAGTGCTAGGAAGTCCGTTTGCCACCTTTGTCAGGCTAATATTGACTGACGCTTTGACTGGGATTTATTACTTCATCTTCTGTCATATTCATATTACTTGAATGCTGTTTGTACAATATGCTTCACATGCTTATGTTGTAAATACGACTGTAAAGTACGTTTTCACTTTAATTTGTTACACGTAGCATCGTGCCATTGGTTTTGAACCATATGCATCTAATTTTATTCTATATTGTTTTACAGATGACATCTCCTTAAGGATTTTAACCTTATAATGACAAATTGTCTTACCTATTTTCTTGATTAGCGTGTTTGTGACACGGTATGTACTCTTAACAGCTTTCGCGTAAATTTTCTTGTTAACACTACTGTATAGAGAAATATTTTTGAGTTGGGACCTTTTATAACCATTTCCAGACCTAAAGATGACGGTTTAAGCTGCTGAAATGAGCAGTTATTGCTTTTCACATTGCGATCTTGGTCAAATAAAGGGTTTCAGTGAACTGCAAGAAAGATTAATTCCTATACCCTTTTTAAAAATATATTTACAGCTATCGTAATAATGGTCGCAGGAAACGCAAACAAATCGGTTTTATCTTCTCACGGTCTCTGGTCGCCAGCTAAATGTTTCGCTTGGCAGGTGTAACGATATTCCGTTCTCATCCAAGTATACGAAGGCGTGTTTCTTGCTCGTTCAGTAATAAACGTAAAAGTAAAGTTTTTTCTAATTATTACCAAAGTCATAGTGGATAAGAACTCCTTAATTAGGCCTTACGGAAAAATATTTACAGAACGTCGTTCAGACGGCAAAGGCAGGAGTATTATGAAAAGTTGTCACATTACACTAGTCAATACTCAATAATTGGTCGAAATGGTACTTTGCAAGACGACTCTTTCATTCAGTCCATTGAATTTCAGCCTGCCTTATACACTGCACAGACACAATTATGTGACCACCGCCTATGTTCGAAGTCAATATGACAAAACCACTCACAGATGGATAGTACTCGATGGTTCATGAAGCGTTCGGATGATGCGGCGCATAGCGTAGTGGTCGTTGTAAGCGGAAACGGAGCGATTTATGTGACGTGCAAAAGGGTATAATCGTTGGCTTCAGCACCAAGGGTGGCAGCATCTATAAAATGTCCAAGTTCATTAATTCTTCGCGTGACGCCATGGTTAAATTATAACATGCATGGAAAAATAGCGCTATCCAAAACTGAAATTACGGCAACTGTGGTTTCAGCAACTGAGTGCCCAGATGAACCAAGTGGCTACCAGTATAAGCGACCGTTCGGCAAACATCGCTGCATATAGAATTTCGCAGCAGGCACCATGTAAATGCGCCAATGCTGACAGCTATTTATCGGTGACAAAGGCTGTAATAATCGCGCTATTTCTGCAGTTCGACGCTCAGTGAACGGCGACAGGTTCCCTTTTAGACAAATCACGGTTTACGCTCCATCAGGAGGATGGACGCTGGCGAGTGTGGCGTGAAACGCTTGACAGCAAATAGCCTGCAGCAGTCGTCGGAAGGAACCAGATTGGAGGGCAATCCTTGGGTGATCTCGTCATTCTGGGAAGCACAATGGATCAACACAAGTAAATTTCAATCCTTGGGGAAAATGTCCACCCCTACATGCAGTTTGTTCGGCCTCGGCACGATGGAATCTACCAGCAGCACAACGCAGCTCGCAGTGTACGTAAGTGGTTCGTAAAGCACCAGGGTGAATTTACCGTGTTTCCCTGGGCACCAAAGTCCACGGATTTAAAGCCAAGCAAGAATCTCTGGGACGAGCTCCACCCGGCTGTTGACACCGTGGATCTTCATCAAAGAAACGTAGCTCAGCTGGCCACGGCACCGGAGGTGGCGTGGCTCCAGATCCCTGTCGGTACCCTCAAGTTCATCATTGACTACCTTCCTTCTTATCTCGCTTAGATATGTGCTGCAAAATGTGATTATTCAGGCTTTTGACAGTTTCTCATCTCATTGGGATTGGACAGTGAACGTTAACTACAACCTGTTCGGTGTGGTCACTATTCTTCAGATAGATCCAGAAGGTAATTTGTGTATTTCACTGTTATTTTTTCCAGTGATTTATCGCTGGTAGTGGTATTGGAGTGTAACAGTATTTCTGTCAGTGTCAACCGACAGTCCCTGCACCCAGTCGTCGATTCCCTGTAGGTCTTCAACCATTTCCCAGAAGTCTTCTGGAATTGCAACCTTTCCACAGAAGAGCCAAAGAAACTGGTACACCTTCCTAATATCATGTAGGGTCCACGCGGGCGCACCAGCCGGGGTGGCCGAGCGGTTCTAGGCGCTAAAGTCTGGAACCGTGCGACCGCTACGGTCGCAGGTTCGAATTCTGCCTCGGGCATGGATGTGTGTGATGTCCTTAGGTTAGTTAGCTTCAAGTAGTTCTAAGTTCTAGGGGACTGATGACCTCAGAAGCGCAGAAGTTCCACAAAGCCATGTGGCATCGACTCGACTAATGTCTGAAGTTTTGCTGGAGGGAACTGACACCATGAATTCTGCAAGGCTGTCCATAAACCCGCAAGAGTACGAAGGATGGAGAACCCTTCTGAACAACACAGCATTTCAAGGCATCCCAGATATGCTCAATAATATGCATGTCTGGGGAGTTTGGCGGCCATCGGAAGTGCTTAAACTCAGATGAGTGTTCCTGGAGCCACTCTGTAGCAATTCTGGACGTGTGGGGTGTCACACTGTCCTGCTGTAATTGCTCAAGTCCGTCGGAGTACACAATGGACATGAATGAATGCAGGAGTCCAGGCAGGAAGCTTACGTACGTGT
Source organism: Schistocerca gregaria (assembly GCF_023897955.1). NCBI lineage: Eukaryota > Metazoa > Arthropoda > Insecta > Orthoptera > Acrididae > Schistocerca > Schistocerca gregaria. The sequence goes on from NC_064927.1 coordinate 217,885,711, forward strand.
CACCTGTCAGAGTCGTATCTAGACGTATCAGGGGTCCGATATCACTCCTACTGCACACGCCGCACACCATTACAGAGCCTCTACCAGCTTGAACAGTCCCCTGCTGACATGCAGGATCCATGGATTCATGAGGTCCTCCCCATTCCCAGTATATGTCCATCCGCTACATACATTTTGAAACGGGACTCGTTCGATCAGGCAACATGTTTCCAGTCATAAACTGTCCAATGTCTGTTTAAAGCTTTCCCGGCGTACTGATTGCTCCATAAAAACACCGGAGAACTGCCGGATATCAGTAACGTTACTGATGTCCGGCAGTTCTCCCGTGTTTTTATGGAGCAGTCCAATGTCTGTTTTAATGGACCCAACAGAGGGGTAAAGTTTTGTGTCGTGCAGTCATCATTGGTACACAGGTTGGTCTTCGGGTCCGAAATCCCATATCGATGATGTTTCGTTGAATGGTTCGCACGCTGGTACTTGTTAGTGGCCCAGCATTGAAATCTGCCACAGTTTGTTGAAGGGTTGCACTGCCGTCACGTTGAACGGTTCTCTTCAGTTGATGTTGGTCCCGTTCTTGCAGGATCACTTTCCGGCCGCTGCGATGTTGGAGATTCGACTTTTTACCGGATTCCTGATATTCACGGTACATTCGTGAAATGATCGTACGGGAAAATCCCCACTTCGTCGCTACCTCGGAGATGCTGAGTCCCGTCGCTCTTGCGCGGAACCGAACGAGGTGGCGCAGTGGTTAGACACTGGGCTCGCATTCGGGAGGACGACGGTTCAATCGCGCGTCGGACCATCCTGATTTAGGTTTTCCTAAATCGCTCCAGCCAAATGCCGGGATGGTTCCTTTCAATGGGCACGGCCGACTTCATTACCTAATCCGATGAGACCGATGACCTCTGTCTGGTCTCCTTCCCCAAAAACAACCCAACTGTTGCGCCGACTATAACACCATGTTCAAACTCACTTAAATAGGCATGAGGCATGCCTATACCAGTTTCTTTGGCGCTTCAGTGTTCTATCAGCTGCGAACAGTCTTATAGAGCTTCCATCATAATCTGTTAGATAAGTACTGTAAACAGTGGCAGCACTAAACACTACCTTGGAGCACCCCAGAAACTACGTTTTAGTCTGTCAATTTCTTTCCGATAAAAGCGACTGCTATCGGCTAGGAAGTCTTAAATCCAGTCATAAATCCCGTTCGATACTACATAACCACGTATTTGTTTCACTAAGTGGAACTGTGTCCAACGCATTCTGGGAGTCGAGGAACAGGGGTCACACAAAATGCCCTTGTGTACGGTTCCTTGCATCTCCTGGGCGAACTGAATTTAATTAATGCTCCACCACTGTAAAGGGATTTCATCTCTACTGATGAAATGTATGCTTTACTGTTACGTCGATTGATTAGCTATGCAGACAGCACAGAACAGCTCCACAAAATGAAATGGGCTGACACTAAATTAATACTCAATCAGCCACGCTGCCTATGCACTGAATTCAGGTCGAATACTGAGTGGCTGGTTTCCACACAACTGCTAAATATTTCCGCATGACTGTGGCGGCACACAGCAGCTGCACTCATGAGAACACTAAAACAGTTCGCGAGTGAAATGGAATTAATTTGTTACACGGCTTAAAAATTCTCCATTTTTTCCACTAATCTGATTCCGTGACAGTCAGACGTTACGAGACGAATTCCACGGATTCCTACTAGCAAATGAAGGGAACGCAGAAGAAAATGACTCTGGCAAATATTTAGAAATAAGGAATGATACATCTATTCCGTCAGTAAAAACAATTTCACTGGTGTTTAATCTGCACCTGTTATGCATAAATCAAGGAGAGTTGAGAAGTAAGTGATACTAAATTTAGACATAGTGTACAATATACGTAATAGCACGAATGGAACATTATAAACTCAGTACAACGCGAACAGTATCCGCTATAAGTTCACAGATATTTGCTATACATTGTACAAACGCATACAGAGTGTGGAAAAGCAAAACTGCCCAGAATATATCTCGTGCACCTAAAGATAGACAAACCAGCTAACATATTACGCAGCCAGGAGAGATTATGTAAGTTGGGTTACGTTAGACCATATTCCCGGCAACGGGAGATATATGTTCGGTTGGATATCTAGAGATGCATGTAATATACACTGGCAGAAAAGAAATCCTAACTCCAAGAATGAGTTGTGCGACAGAAACGATAGTTGGTTGACGTGTTTCTACACCTGGATTTTGACGTCTATACAAATTTCGCGCCAATCGTATAACAGTAGTACTAGTTGCGTCGCTATGAGGATGCAAATTAGGTTTGCTTTAAAAACACGCTGTAACGATGTTTGGTTTGTGGGGCTCTCAACTGCGTGGTTATCAGCGCCAGTACAAATTCCCAAACTTTGCTCAGTCAAATCTCGCCACTTTCATGAATGACGATGAAATGGTGAGGACAAGACAAACACCCAGTCATCTAGGGGCAGGTGAAAATCCCTGACCCCGCCGGTAATCGCACCCGGTTACCCGTGCTCGGGAACCGAGAACGCGACCGCAAGGCCACGGGCTTCGGACAACGATCGTGTGTGTTAGTTATCTTTGAGAATAGACGTGGTTTTATTGATGTTAGTCAAGAATGCCTCGAAGGTGACAAAGATGCCGTTATCAAGACGTCACTCAATTTGAACGAGGTCACATAATAGGACTACTAGAATATGGACTTTCCTTCCCCAATACTGAAGAAAGACTTGGCATGAATACAGCCACTGTACATGATTTCTGGGAGCGGTATTCACAAGAATATAGGGTCACAAGGAGACTGGACTCCGGATGGCCATGTAATATTACCGACGGGAAAGACCACCACGTATGCCGAATTGCTCCTTCGCATCGTACTGCATCTTTGGCAGCAATTTGAGCGGCAGTTGGCACCACAGTGTCACTGTTGTGTTGGCAGAAGAGCCAACACCGTGTTACTAGAGGAGATCGAAATGCACGCGTTTTAGCTCTTGCAGGTTGGCGTGAGGAGGGAAGAACAATACTGACGTGAGGTCTGGAATATGACAAGGAACTAGAATTCAGAAAGCGGACATAATTAATTTGATACTTCACTTTAATCCATTAATGATGAACGTCGCTCTTGGCGGTACATGATTAACTGTTCAGAATACATTCATTGTAACTAAATATGGCGCCTTGCTAGGTCGTAGCAAATGACGTATCTGAAGGCTATGCTAAACTGTCGTCTCTGCAAACGAGAGCGTATGTAGACAGTGAACCATCGCTAGCAAAGTCGGCTGTACAACTGGGGCGAGTGCTAGGGAGTCTCTCAAGACTAGACCTGCCGTGTGGCGGCGCCCGGTCTGCAAACACTGATAGTGGCGACAGGCGGGTCCGACGTATACTAACGGACCGCGGCCGATTTAAAGGCTACCACCAAGCAAGTGTGGTGTCTGGCGGTGACACCACAGACACAATGAACCGTTACAAATCGGTTACTTCAACGACAGCGCCGAGCCACACGCACTGTTGCGTGCTTTCCACAGTCCACTGACCCAACACCACCGCCATCTGCGACTTCAGTGGTGTGCAGCGGAGGGCACAGTGGAGGTCCGCTGTGTTTTCTGACGAAAGCTGGTTCGGTCTTGGTACCAGTGATGGCGTTGTGTTGGTCAGACGGAGACCTGTTGAGGGTCTGCAACCAGTCTGTCTGCCTGCTGGACACTTTCGACCTACACCAGGAGTTGTGATGTGGGATGCTATTTCCTCTCACAGCAAAAGCACACTCGTCATCATCCCACGCACCCTGATTTGTAGGTCAATCTGGTGATTCTACCTGTTGTGCTGTAATTCTTGAACAGCATTCCCGGAGGTATTTTCCAACAGAATAACGCTCGCCCACGTACTTCTGTCTTAACCAAATATTCTGTACCGAGTATCGAATTGTTGCCTTGGCCAGCTCCATCACTAGATCTATTTCCAATTGAGCACATTTCGGACATCATCGGAAGATAGCTCCGGCGTCATCCACAAACATTATTAACCGTCCATGTATTGACCGATAAGGTGCAATAGGCATCGAACTCCATCCCACAAACTGACGTTCGGCACCTTTACAACACAATGCATGCACGTTTGCATGCTTGCGTTCAACATTCTGTCAGTTACACCAGTTATTAATATACCAGCATTTCGCATTTGGAATGGCTTATTTGGTTCAAAACAGCTCAAATGGCTCTGAGCATTATGGGACTTAACTTCTGAGGTCATCAGTCTCGAATAACTTAGAACTACTTAAACCTACTTAACCTAAGGACATCACACACATACATGCCCGAGGCAGGATTCGAACCTGCAACTGTAGCCGTCGCGCGGTTCCAGACTGCAGCGCCTAGAACCGCTCGGCCACCCCAGCCGGCGCAATGGCTTATCTCTCACTTACATTAACCTGCCATCGTGCAATGTTAACCACTTACATATTTTACCTAGACGGCTACATAGAGACCATCTGCAGCCATTCATGGAGTTCACGTTCCCATACAATGACGCCATGTCACCGGGCCACAACTGTTCTCGTGTTATTTGTAGAACATGCCGAAGACATATTTAGTGCTATGTATTTTGCCCATTACTTTGAAGATGCCTTTTTGTGACCTTTATCTCAAGCGAACGTTAAGAACGCTGCCTGCTCCCCTTACACTTTTATTCCTCTTCCAAAATTTTCTTTACTTCGTTTGCGTCCAAGTTGAACAAAAGCGGTGATAAGTTATAACTCTGTCTTATTCCCTCCGTAGCGTGTACCGTTTTGTCACAAATTTCACTCTTAGTGTACACTGAGGTGACAAAAGCCATGGGATGGTGATTTGCACATATCCAATGGGAGGTAGTACCCGCAGGATAGTGAAGACAAATTTAGCGTTAATGGGTACGGCAGCAGGCTATCGACGCGAGTGCTTTTACTAAAAACACAAGATCACCTGCAACGCGTCTCCCGGGTTCTTGACAACATAGGTTTTCACGCTAGACGACTGGAAAAAAGTCGCTTGGTCCGATGAGTTCCGATTTCAGCTGGTAAGAGTTTATGGCAGGATTCAGGTGTGGATCAGACGCCACGAAGCCATGGATCAAGTTGTCAATAAGAGACTGCGCAGAGAGGTGGTTGCTCAACAATGTTGTGGACTGCGTTTACACGGAATGCACTGGGTGCTATGGTCCAACTGAACCGATCATTGACTGCAAAAGGTTATGTTCGGCTACTCAGAGACCATCTGCAGCCATTCATGGAATTCATGTTCCCATACAATGATGTCATGTCACCGGGCTACAATTGTTCTCGACTGATTTGTAGAACATTCTGGATTATTCGTTTGTTGGTTGGCTGACTCTGGGGAAGGTGACCAAAAAAGCGAGGTCATCGGTCCCATCGGATTAGGGAAGGGCGGATAAGGAAGTGGACCGTGACGTTTCAAAGGAACCATCCCGGAATTAGCCTGAAACAATTTAGGGAAATCACCGAAAACCTAAATCAGGATGGTCGGACACGAGACTGAACCGTCGTCCTCCCGAATGTGAGTCCAGTGTGCTAGCTATTACACCACCTCGCTCGGTGCATAATTCGAGCGGATGGTTCGGCCATCCAGATCGCCCGACATGAATCCCATCGAACATTTATCGGACATAACCGAGAGATCTGTTCGTGCACAAAATCCTGCATCGGCAACACCTTCACACTTATGGACGACTATAGAGGCGGCATGGCACAGTATTTCTGGAGGGGGGCTTGTTGAGTCCATGCCGGTGCCAGTTGATGCACTACGCAAGGCGAAAGGATGCCTGACACCATATTAGGAGGTATCCCACGGCTTTTGTCACTTCATTCGGTCGTCGATTTCCACTACTATTATATGAACTTGCTGACATACAAAGAAGAATATGGGAAGAGGATGCTGAAATTGTATTGAAGTTAAAATTATTGATTATGTAGCCAGAATGAGATTTTCACTCTACAGCCGAGTGTGCGCTGATATGAAACTTCCTGGCAGATTAAAACTGTGTGCCGGATCGAGACTCGAACTCGGGACCTTTGCCTTTCGCGGGCAAGTGCTCTTTCAACTTTTTTTTTCTTTTATTTGCTGTATGTTCCACAGACCCATATTCCATGCACTGGCAGTAGCCGCTGTCAGCAGGGGAAACGCGTTGTCGCGTCCGGCTTTTTTATTTTTTTATTTTTTTTATTTTTTTTTAGCTCATAATGTTGTCAAAAAGTAATTATAGTGATGCTAGAGAGTTTTAAAAACTGTTTGTCCGATTTTTACTCCTTTTTTCATTTTACCGCTATTTTTCTAACAAAGGAAATAAAACAAAATCATAGCCATCCCTACGGGGCACTGCCACTTGTGTCCCTGCCAAACAAAAATGAACTCTTACCTCTTCAGGCGTTGCCTTCCTGACTACATGTAACCACCCCCTATCTAAAATGTGAAGAAACTACACTATACGGGGCCGGCCGCGGTGGTCTCGCGGTTCTAGGCGCGCAGTCCGGAACCGCGCGACTGCTACGGTCGCAGGTTCGAATCCTGCCACAGGCATGGATGTGTGTGATGTCCTTAGGTTAATTAGGTTTAAGTAGCTCTAAGTTCAAGGGGACTGATGACCACAGATGTTAAGTCCCATAGTGCTCAGAGCCATTTGAACCACTATACGGGACAAACGTGTGTGTGTGTGTCAACCCACAAAAACACGATGAAAGGAAGTGGGGAAGGGTATTTATAGCAGGGTGTCGAAGGTAGTTTTTTATTTTTTTATTATTTTTATGGTTTTTTTTAGTTATATAGATATTAATGTGCGAACATCATAGTTAAACATGAAAATAAAGCTACCACTTCGTAGTTAGGCTTCCCAGCTACTGCGCCCACTGTTAAGACAGTTCAATATATGATCGTTTTCAGTTCGTTCTGATCTCATCTGCCACTGCCTGGAACATTCCTGCTACACGGCGGGCTGTGAAAAGCACTCCTCAGGTAGTTTGCGAAACATTGTCGATATCAGGTATGCCCGAAAATAGCGTGATGTCTTTCTTGCAAATAGAGCAAGAAGTCAGGTAAATTCTTGTCTCCGTCACGATAGAGGTAATGGACCGCATGTCCACGTATCCGTGACGGAGTTGGTCCGAGTCTTGGGTTGGGGTACAATGTCTCATCCGGAAACAATAACGTGCGTGCAGATATATGCTCCGGCCTAACTCGCAAGAGATAAGCCAGCATCTGCCGCACTAGGTGCCAAACCCGTTCCGCCTCTCCACAGCTGAGGCGGTGCCTGTCAGAATCCACTGTATTACAACCCACACAATTCGGAGATTCTGCCATGTGGATATTGTAGAGACGTTCTTGTGTCACCAGCTTCCCACTAACGACTACGTACCATTGGGAAACAACATCGGAATCAAGCATGGAATTGTGTACAGTCTTCCACACCACGCCCACCGTACGTCTGGATATTTTAGTTCGACCACATTTAGGGGGCGGCGTTGCAGCATATCGTGATATAGGCGTGGAGTTGTGGCCATTCGTGGTATCGTGAGCGCTACACTGGAATAACTTTGTTCTAAATAGAAATGTCCTATATAAAAGAGGGGCCCTGGGATGTCCTGTAATGGCATGGGCGCTCTTAGTGAAGCAGGTCGTAGCGCCGTCAGAAGCAGACTCGCGAGGCTCCTAGGACAACGGCGCAGCAGACATAAAGGTGAGCTAACATAGAGGGCAAGGGCCCTATCATGGACGTTAACTAGGCCGAGACCACCTTTTTCCTTGGGGAGGGTAAGAGATACGTATCTGATCTTCAGTAACATACCAGCGGTGACGAAGTATCCCACCGCTGCCATAATGCTACGCGCCAAGGGGTTCGGAATGGGTAGCGTTTGGGCGACATGCGGTATGCGGGACGCAAGGGATACATTGCCATAATACGCCCGCTGAACGATGCTGAGGGATCGCAAGCGCTGATTTGCAATTCCGGCCCGAATTTGGTTAAGAAGGCGTCGATAATTGCTGATTTGCAATTCCGGCCCGAATTTGGTTAAGAAGGCGTCGATAATTGATCGTCATCGCGCGTCGCATGTCGTTCATGAAGTCTAAGCCCAAGCAGCGGACAGAATTACTGAAGCGTAAGGGGGCAATGTGTTCCTGCGGTAGCCCAATCCCGATGCGCAAGGCGTCAGGCTTGTCATCGTTGATTTGGCTACCAGAAGCTGTACCGTAGGTTGCAATCCAGTTCAAAGCCGCCACCATATCGTCAGCTCCACGTATGACAAAAATGGTTCAAATGGCTCTGAGCACTATGGGACTCAACTGCTGTGGTCATTAGTCCCCTAGAACTTAGAACTACTTAAACCTAACTAACCTAAGGACATCACACACATCCATGCCCGAGGCAGGATTCGAACCTGCGACCGTAGCAGTCGCACGGTTCCGGACTCCGCGCCTAGAACAGCGAGACCACCGCGGCCGGCCACGTATGACAATCATCAGATCATCCGCATATGTGGTGCAGCGATAGATGGAGCCGCTGAACTGTATCCCCGCCTGTCTCGGAGACCACACAACAAAGGTTCTAAGGCCAATGCAAATAACAATGTTGACAATGGACATCCCTGTCGTACCGATCAGCGGATAGTCAAGGGTGCCGTCAGTCTTCCGTTAACAAGAACTCGAGAAGTAGCACCATACAGAAGGCGTGTCAAAACTGTGATAAAGGGGTCCGGGTATTACATGCGCCGTAGAACGGTCGTGAGGAAAGTGTGACCCACACGGTCAAAAGCCTGGCTAAAGTCGATAGACGCCAGGGCTGCCGGCAAACGTCTCAACCATGCAAGGGAGATGAGATCTCTGTAACGACATAACGCAGTTCTGATGTTGTTGGTTCCCCCCCCCCCCCCCCCCAAGGACGTCTGATCGCTGGACAGGACGTGAATAGTGTGCCACGAATACGTTATGATAGCAGCCTCGAAAATATCTTGAAGTCGTTGGTCAATAAAGTTAAGGGGCGAAATCGCGGACATGATTCTGTCCCTTCGGCTTGTGGATGGGGACAATCAGTCTTTCCAAGAACGGTGCAGGCAACTTTATACCCGGGGTCATCAATTCCTGAATAATTTCAACCCAACACGATAGCAACAGTTGTTTAAAGGCTCGATAGAGCTCTAATGGTAATCCGTCGATTCCTGGTGATTTATGGGGAGCACCTTTACCAATAGCGTGGAGCACTTCCTCTTCTGTCACTTCTCCCAGTAAAGTCGGTACCATATCTGGGGGAACTGTACCGTGGACAGGTGCTGAAACGGTGTCTACCGTCGCCATATCAGGGAGTACTGCTGAATAAAGGTGAGCGTAATGCCCATAGAAGGCTTCTGCTATATCTGCTTGTTCTAACAGGTGTCGACCGTGGTCCGTTATCATTTCGGTTACCAGTGGCCTACTGCGCCTTCTGCACTCTAGGAGCACGTGGTACATAAATGGCCTTTCTGATTTCATCATGTCTGGAGCACGCGACCGTATAACAGTGCCATGTGAATGATGGCGTGGTAAGGAGACGAGCTGCGCTTTCGCGCGGTTGACTATGATCTGCCTGTCAGGTGAGGGCTCCATAGCAAGACATTCCCGTAGGACGGTGTAATAGTGTAATAAAAGTTTTCTGTGCTCCCCTTCCATGCCGCTGCTTCCCGGCCGTGTGCCTAAGAGCAGGCTTCACACATTCAATCCACCAATTGAGGGTCGATTGGTAATGATCACGACGCTGTAAGGATGCGTTCCACGACTTTCCGATAGCACCTTTACATGCCGGCTCGTCCAGATGGGATACGTTCAGTTTCCAGGGGGGCCTACTGAGCCATACACGTGCAGATTGGAGGGCAATGGTGCAAATATAGGCTGTGTGGCCTGTGAATGCAGTGGGCCAGAGCTCTGCTCCCCTCTTCGCCGTCGAAAGGGTGCTTGTGACATAAATCCTATCTAACCGATTGGACGAATGACTTCTATAATGGGTGCAACCAGGAGCTGGGCCATGGATGTGGCGCCACGTGTCGAGCAGGTGGAGGTCACGCACTAGCATTTAGAATTCTGCACAAGGGGCGTGATGTGGCTGCTGATCATACGGAGATAATGTACAGTTAAAATCTCCTCCGATCACCATATCGCATAATAGACACATAATATCATCTGCAAAAAAAAAGCGGGCCCGATCTCTCCATCTCCCTGATTCTGAAGGGGCATATACATTGATGAGTCGTACACCGTTGACAGTTATGGCCATATATGGCCGTGGCACTTGCACTCGGTAAATACAGTACGTCCGTAGCCGCCAAGCCTCCCCGTAGCAGGACAGCCACACCACAATCGGTAGAAGAGGCGTGGGAGATGTGGGCAGTATATCCGTAGAAGTCAGGGAAACCAGCGACATACGTCGATGTCCGCTGCATCGAGCATGCGTTGTAGCATTGTCAGTTTGTGTGGTGCCCTTATCGCATTGATATTGATTGTGGCAAGGCAAAAGGTGTGCTGCCTTGCCTCTTCACCTAGGGTAGACGCCATGGCAATCTAAGATAACCGCAAGAGATGCCGGACCCACCGAACCCGTTACAAATTATGAGTCTTTCACGCTAGGAGTGGCATCCCCAATGTGACCCTCTCCCCTGTCACCCGTGCACTCCGCGGGAAGTTCCTCAACATCGTCCGACCGCAGTGGGTGCAACACGATGCTGTGTAGCTGATCGGCACCTAAATCTTTCTTACGCACGTTGTCTTTGGTAGAGGTAGACGGAGCGCCATCCATCGAAGCGAGCTGCTGCATCTGTGGTGCAAGAAGTAACGGGGCACTCGTAGTATGGGCAAGTGAACCGTCTACACCACTGAGATCCTCAGCAGGCGCAGCATCCACGCCGTCTGACGAGATGTCACCTTCTTGACCGGCCGTGTGTAGGAGGCAATCGTCAGAAGGGGTCCGCCGACGTCGCTTGCGTCGTCGAGGCGAACGTTGTTTCCGAACGTGGACATCCGTATCTGAATGTGGTAGGCAATCCAGCGTCGTATCACCTTCCGCTAGAAAAGCCGCGGCCGGGACAATGTTCGCGTCTAAGTCCATCTCGTCCTGAATGTTATGTTGCGTCTGGAGTCCGTGGGACTGTTGCTGCTGTTGTAGCTGTGGAGGGGGCGACATATGGGCTGGCATCGGGAGTCCTTCCTCTTCCTCCCTTGGTCCTTCTGACGTCGATGGATGTGCCCTATCGCCCGTTTCGTCCTCAACTATGGTGCGCATCCTCGTCTGACCGTACGTGAGGGGCAGGATTTTCGTCCCCGTCGGGGAAATGGAGTCTCCCACTGGTGTCTGCGTAATTCGACGTTGTAAGCAGCTCGATCGAACATGGCCTTCCTGCCCACATCCGGATCAGGTGCGCGGTTGATCGTCGTACATTATGATTGCACGAGAGCTACCAATGTTCAAATAGGACGGCACGTGTTTCTTGAGATCTACTTTAATTTGGCGCACACCATTGTAGTCATTACATGTCGAAAAAGTTTGCCACTTTTGTGCAACGTCGCTGATGATATTGCCATATGGTCGGATGGCGTCTTTGACAACTTCCTCTGGGACCTCGAAAGGGAGCTCAAAAACCCTTACAGTCCTTAGGCCCATGCCTGGATGATCCACCGTCACTGCACCAATATGCCCGTCAGATTGTTTGCATCTGGGTGAATTCGCGTATTTAGACACCTCCGTCGCGCAGACCACAGCACTGGTCATTTTAACATAAACCACGCTCGCCGTTATAGAAAAATGTATTCCGACGACAGTCGCCGGATCTGAACGTAGGTCGTCACGTATGAACTGTTCTGTTTCATAGGGTCGAGGGCGCGCGTGATCTGGTTGGAAAGTAATTCTGATCGTATCGTGGAGCCATGTGTGTGCCATAGTCGCACTGAACTTGTAACAAATACAACTAGCGCTGCGAGAAGGTAAACACAAGCAAGCGCTCACGGTCGCTCACGGCGGGGCGCAGCGGACGTCCTCGCCCCACCGCAGCCGAAAGCTGACTGATCAACTGAGCTACCCAAGCACGACTCACGCCCCGTCCTCACAGCTTTACTTCCGCCAGTACCTCGTCTGTTAGCTTCCAAACTTTACAGAAGCTCTCCTTTCTTTCAGGAGTGCTGGTCATGCAAGATTCGTAGGAGAGCTTCTATAAAGATTGGAAGGTAGGAGACGTGGTACCGGCGGAAGTAAAGCAGTTAGGACGGGGCGTGAGTCGTGCTTGGGTAGCTCAGTTGGTACAGCACTTGTCCGCGAAAGGGAAAGATCCCGAGTTCGAGTCTCGGTCCGCCAGTCAGGAAGTTTCATTGATTTTGTATTTTAAATGCAAGGTCGTAAGAGAGGGGATAAAGAAACTCTTTGATGTCTATGACAACCGAAATAGTCCAGACTCAGAGGCTTCTTCGCACAGCCTAGGCAAACCAGTGTGGTTACAGCATTTGTAGCTCCCTCATACCGAAGAGCTCGTCGCAATGCGCTGGCTTTGTAGAACCTCTACGATGGACAACGCACTACCAGTCCAGGTAACGGGATTACAGCTCAGACGACGCCACTGTTGAGCAGCAGTGGCGCATCCAGAACCTACGAACCTGTCCCATTCTTGGTTTTTCTAGCGTTGAAATGAAATGTTGTGTAGCTAGGGCCTCTCGTCGGGTAGACCGGTAGCATGGTGCAAGTCCTCGACGACTTGCGTATCGATGGGGACGATATGATGATGCGGAGAAACCCTCCGACAAAGCCGGGAATCGAACCCGGGCCCTTTTGCACAGCATTCGACCGCGCTGACCACTTAGCTATCGAGGCGGATTTTCTGACGTTAAGGTTACGCCAGTGCTCTAATAAATTTTCACTTTTTGTGCGGTGTTTTCCACATAGCACATTTTGCACCCGAAACTTCAACATTGCCGGAGTAGACTTCCGCAGCCACAGTCACTTACCATAACTGTTATCTGCCTATTGAGACACGTCACAGGGCGAAATAGCTGATTTTGAATAAAAACCACATTTCGGCCACAATTTCAGTGGCTTTCATCTGAGTTTGCTGATGTACTTTCTTGTTCAAAGTCCATTATACAGAAATTCAGTAAGTGAAAATTAGTAACAAAAACCCTGTCAATGCTTTCAGTTTCATTTGCCTCAGCAGTGAATATTGCTATGTTAAAATTTTCTTTTACCAGTTACTCATTCTATTATGTGATACATGAAGAATTTTATACGTGTTCTTCCGCCCTAAACACAAAACAGGACTGCTCTCTATGACAACGAAATACTATATAGTATCAGCACAACGAAAGATCTGCTGTGTTTTGCCACAAAGTACCTGAAATATAATCGTTTACACCTGCACATGAAATCAATCGTGCTGCTGTGTAATGCAAGTGCCTTAATTTGAATATTGTGGTTTTACGGTTAATAAACAGAAGGTGTGGAGTCGCAAGGGAAAAAATATTTCAATGTAACTTTTGTAGAGGGTGACAGCTGTCCCTACCTATGGGCTTTATTCAACCCGTAATACCTTCAAAACCACGTGCTCCGTCTTCCAACATGCGAACTATTAGTCAAATGTTAAAATGTGTGTGAAATCTTATGGGACTTAACTGCTAAGGTCATCAGTCACTAAGCTTACACACTACTTAACCTAAATTATCCTAAGGACAAACACCCACACCCATGCCCAAGGGAGGACTCGAACCTCCGCCGGTACCAGCCACGTAGGCCGTGACCGCAGCGCTTTAAACCGCTCGGATAATCCAGCGCGGCAACTATTAGTCATACAGAAGAAATGAACACGACGTTTAGTAGGAAATTCAATGTAGCTGAATTTTGTGCTTGGATACGCTTTCGCTGAAGGCCACTGTTTTCGAATTTGTCACGCAAAACGCGTTTGAAAGTCACTGTTTTTTCCTCTGGCATGAATATGTCAACTACAATCTCTAGCGAAAACGTTATGTGAACTTGCCTCTGTTGCAGGAGAGAGGTGTAATATTCTCCTGAAAACGACACATGAGCTGTATTCACCCATTCCGAGACAACAGGAAACTGTTGTCAGTGCTAACCGATTTCATAATTTGAGTTAGTCAAGATATTGTGTTACCTTCTAGGTGTTTAAATCTTTTTGTTCACCCCTTGTATATAGGTAATATCACCCGAGCATATTCGGTCCAGTCATATTAATACTGCCACCGCCATTGTTCGAAGTCAACGTCCAACAACCACCCACACACAGTAGATGACAGCACTAGCTATACACGATATATAAAGCGTGCTACAGACACGCGGCAAACAGCGCAGTCATTATCGTAAACCAGAAACGGAGCTGCTTATCAGACGTCCAAAAATGCATGGAAAAATTTTGAAATTTGTGGTACGTTTTATGGGACCAATGTGCTGACGTCATCGGCATCTAGCCTTACACACTATTTATTCTAACGTAAACAAACTTACGCTAAGGACAACACACACACTTATGTCCGAGAAAGGACTCGAACCTCCGACGGGGGGAGCCGCGCGAACCGTGCAAGACGCCCAAGAACGCGAGCCTACCCCCAGAAATGAGTGGTCATTGGATTTTGAGACAAGGGTGGAAGCATTTCAGGAATGACTAAGTTTGTAAATTGTTCGGATGTCACTAGAGTATAATGTTCATGGTAAAATGGCACTATCCAATACAGGCACCAAGGGCCAAAGATGAGAGGGGTGAACGACAGCTGCAGAGATTTTACGGGCGAATGGTCATTCAACTGATTGCCCAGAAGAACAATTGGGCGTCCAACACTGTCTCCTTAATGACCGTGCAGAGAACGGTACTGCGTATGAGTCTCTGGAGTAGGCGCCTGGTTCATGCATTCATGCTGACTGCTGTATATCGGTTACGAAGTCTAGAACTTGCATGTCAGCACCGCAACTGTATATCCAATAAGAGGTAACAGGCGGTCTTTTCAGATGAATCCCACTTTGTGCGTTTTCGAACAGATGCCAAACACCGTGCAGCATTCGTTGGAAGGGTTCTGACGGAGGGAGCGTTATGGTCTGAGTGTCTTGTTACTTTGGGAGGCAAAGTAGATCAACACAAGCACTCACTCATCTGTACTTCGGCGCCGTGTCCAATACACAGTTTATTTCTCCTCTGCACGCTGGAATCTACCAACAGGGCAATGCCACGTGTCACACAGCTTGTTCCCTACGTGCATGGTTCGAAGAGCACCAGGATGAGTTCACTGTACTACCCTGGCCGCAAAACTCACCGGATTTAAACCCAAACAAGAATATGTGATGATGATGATGACGATGATGTTGGTTTGTGGGGCTCTCCACATCGTGATCATCAGCGCCCGTACAAGCTCCAGATTTTTCCAATTCCAGTCTTGGCACTACCCAAATGATGATATGATGTGGACATAACAAACACCCCGTCCCTGGGCGTAGAAAATCCCCAACCCGGCCAGGAATCGAACCCGGGACCCCGTGATCCAGAGGCAGCAACGCTAGCCACTAGACCATGAGCTGCGGACTCGAGAAACTGTGGGATAACGTCAATCAGGCTGTTTGCACCATGGTTTATCAGCAGAGTTGACCACGGCTTCAAATTTCTGTCGGTATCTTTCAGAACCTCATTGACTCTATTCCTGCACACCTCGCAATGTTCCGCGCTGGAAAAGGTGGTATTCAGGCTTTTGAAATGTCCTTCCACTCGCAGCGCTACTCGCAGTGCACTTCCTTTATATGTGAGTTCAAAACATGAAAACAGTTTACTTTACGAATATTATTCTACATATCACTGTCATTACGGCCAAGTGGAATCACTGTATATGAGCATAACAAACCAATTTCTTATGATGACAACATGTAACATGATTTTTGTCCATAATAATTATCTGGGCTGTTATGCCGCAGTCGGTTGATGAATTCTGTGTCAGTTCCAAACGTTTCGCCTCCGTCTGCCGGGGACATCTTCAAGGGGTCTGTAGCTCGATGGAAGGTCCAACACACCCACTGGCTCGCTACTGGCTGCCGCTAAATTCCGTGTCCGCGCATTCCCACGCCGAGGCGTGACGTCACGTGTTTTGAAAACGTCAGTGCAATTGGCCAGTGTCCACTGCCGTCGATCGCCGTTGCCATCACCCAGTAGTGGACGGGTGATACACGTCGTCTTCAACACCGGCATCCATATACCGTTTAATTTCACGCCTTCCTCCTTTCGATTGAAATTATTAGGGTGTTTGGTGATTTCGATTGCCTTCCTGTAGAGCCTTTCGTAATTTGCGCCTGTGGCTGCTTCTACGAGGGTCGGTCAAAAAGTAATGCCTCCCATTTTTTTTCTACTTACAAAAATTAAGTTAAGTGAAAAATTTGAATTTGGCGCCATTCCTCAAATCTTCTTCTGCAATCCACTGCAGTAGTAACTTTCTGTGTCAACAGGTGGCAGCACAGCAGAAGTTTGTAAGATGGCCGACATCGATGTTCGTTTGAGACAGCGTTGTGTGATTGAATTCTTGAATGCAGAAGGTGAAACGCCCATACGCATTCATGAAAGACTGAAGAAGGTGTATGGTGTTGTGACAGTGGATGTCAGCACTGTTAGACGATGGGTTCGTCGTTGTAAGGAAGCTGAAGGGCAAACACCGTCACTGACGAAAAGCGGAGCGGCAGGCCGGTGAGTGCAGTGACTCCACACAACATTCAGCAAGTTGATGACATCATTCGTGGTGACCGTCGGGTGACTGCAGATGAAGTGTGTCGCATTATTTCTCTTAGTAAAGGCAGTGTGATCACGATTATTAAACAATTGGGGTACTCAAAAGTTTGTGCACGGTGGGTTCCAAGAATGTTAACCGATCAGAATAAAGAGGCAAGGAAAACAATAGCCTCCCAACACTTGCAGCGCTTCCGTTTGGAGGGAGATGAGTTTCTGAAAAAAATTGTGACCGGGGACGAAACATGGGTGCATTTTTTTGAACCCGAATCAAAGAGGCAGTCAATGGAGTGGCGTCACACAAGCTCGCCGAGGAAGAAAAAATTCAAAACTGTGCGATCGGCAGGGAAAGTTATGGCAACAGTTTTCTGGGATACAGAGGGTGTGATTCTACAGCCCTGACCTGGCACCATCAGACTTCCATCTGTTCGGGCCACTAAAAGAAGCTCATTGTGGGATTCATTTTGAAGATGAGGAGCCCGCAAAACATCCGTGCGTCAATGGCTTAGGAAGCAGAGCTGTGATTTTTACCGTGCTGGGATACATGCCCTTGTTCAAAGATGGACCAAAACAGTAGAGATGGGCGGAGATTACATTGAAAAATGACAAAATGATCCTCAATGTTGTGGTTTTCAACCTATGTAATTGCATTTAAATTTCCTGACAATTAAACGTAGAAAAAAAAATAGGAGGCATTACTTTTTGACTGACCCTCGTACTTGCGTCTCCTCGAAACGAATATTGTGGTTACCTGGCTGGAAAGCATGCTCCGCAACAGCTGATCGTTCCGTTTCTTCTCTTCTACAATTGCCCTTGTGCTCTTCCAAACGTTTTGAGACAGTTCTTTTAGTGGTACTCACCTAAACATCTCCACAGCTGCATGGGATCCTATACACTCCAGCTTTTTCCAATGGTTTGCGAGCGTCCTTGGCAGGCTTAAGGTATTCCTGTATCTTCCTGGTGGCTTGTAACGTTGGAAATGATACAGAATTCATCAACCGACCACGGCTTAACAGCCCGGATACTTATAATGGACATGACATTTCCGGTCGTGAAAGTCTATATTTTAGTAACATGAATTTTCATGTTAGGGTTGAGTATGCACCACAAAAGGATGAAAATCAGGATTTAAACGTTAAAGCAACTAGAAGCAGTGCAACATGCGTATGTAAGAGGACGTATCGTAGAATGATATATCAGCCATTGGTGGTGTTCTTGCTCTTCTTCTAGCATACGGATGTTTACGCTGAGAGTCATTCACGACTCGTCGACGCAGCTCGAACGGGGCGATACAGCACCTCACTACAGGAGTACGGATCCTTTGCAGTGGATGATGACTCATATGGTGCTGGTAGGCGGTGACTTAACGTGTTGGTGGTTTCCGGGAATACTGGGCGCAAATATCACTGGGTGCAGTTCTGATGTACACCATTCTGACCACCAGCTGTCAGAGCCCAACAAGGCGCAAAAACAACTCGAGACTCCAACGTCAACAGCAAGAAATTGTAACTGCGAGCAGGGCCTGTTCGAGAACATTTTCTCCACACTAGCGACTTATTATTTGGCACACCCCCCTCCCCCACTACCGTTATTTCTTGTACACTTTGACGCGTGTCAGTGTACTCTACTGACTGTGATACGCACGGTATACAAATCTTGCACTCTACTAGCTTGGCGCTCCAAGAGCCGACTACTAATTGGTACGTCTTGCATAGAGATCTTACAGTTGTGGCGCCTGTGGGTCCCCTCTCACAAGGGGACCGCGGCTATTCGGCATCACCGAATTCGTCCACGTTTGTGATACGTGCAGGGTTGAGTGCTAATGACAGTGACAGAAGTGTGAGCCCCAGATGACCTGTCGCGTAGAGAAAATGGCATTTTTGGCACTGGTCGGGCGAGGCATGAGCTCTTAATCGTAACGTAGCTACCATGCAGTGCTTGGCAAAGTGGAAAGAGTACTGAACAATAATCCGAGGTTACGTTACTTACGTTACAATTATGCGTAAATAATGCCCAGTAAACTGTGTTTATCAATATTTTCATGAAAGACATGAACAGGAAAGGCAAAGTAAATTATGCAATTACAAATAAAATTTCAAGAAGAGATTGTAATTAAAACGTACAGGACTTCATACTCCGTCAATTTTATTCTGATCTTCGACCAGACTTAGCCAACTACTACAAGAAGAAATAAAAGGAAATTTTAAACGTTCTCATGTTGCAGCAGAAATACACTCCTGGAAATGGAAAAAAGAACACATTGACACCGGTGTGTCAGACCCACCATACTTGCTCCGGACACTGCGAGAGGGCTGTACAAGCAATGATCACACGCACGGCACAGCGGACACACCAGGAACCGCGGTGTTGGCCGTCGAATGGCGCTAGCTGCGCAGCATTTGTGCACCGCCGCCGTCAGTGTCAGCCAGTTTGCCGTGGCATACGGAGCTCCATCGCAGTCTTTAACACTGGTAGCATGCCGCGACAGCGTGGACGTGAACCATATGTGCAGTTGACGGACTTTGAGCGAGGGCGTATAGTGGGCATGCGGGAGGCCGGGTGGACGTACCGCCGAATTGCTCAACACGTGGGGCGTGAGGTCTCCACAGTACATAGATGTTGTCGCCAGTGGTCGGCGGAAGGTGCACGTGCCCGTCGACCTGGGACCGGACCGCAGCGACGCACGGATGCACGCCAAGACCGTAGGATCCTACGCAGTGCCGTAGGGGACCGCACCGCCATTTCCCAGCAAATTAGGGACACTGTTGCTCCTGGGGTATCGCCGAGGACAATTCGCAACCGTCTCCATGAAGCTGGGCTACGGTCCCGCACACCGTTAGGCCGTCTTCCGATCACGCCCCAACATCGTGCAGCCCGCCTCCAGTGGTGTCGCGACAGGCGTGAATGGATGGACGAATGGAGACGTGTCGTCTTCAGCGGTGAAAGTCGCTTCTGCCTTGGTGCCAATGATGGTCGTATGCGTGTTTGGCGCCGTGCAGGTGAGCGCCACAATCAGGACTGCATACGACCGAGGCACACAGGGCCAACACCCGGCATCATGTTGTGGGGAGCCATCTTCTACACTGGCCGTACACCTCTGGTGATCGTCGAGGGGATACTGAATAGTGCACTGTACATCCAAACCGTCATCGAACCCATCGTTCTACCATTCCTAGACCGGCAAGGGAACTTGCTGTTCCAACAGGACAATGCACGTCCGCATGTCTCCCGTGCCACCCAACGTGCTCTAGAAGGTGTAAGTCAACTACCCTGGCCAGCAAGATCTCCGGATCTGTCCCCCATTGAGCATGTTTGGGAATGGATGAAGCGTCGTCTCACACGGTCTGCACGTCCAGCACGAACGCTGGTCCAAGTGAGGCGCCAGGTGGAAATGGCATGGCAAGCCGCTCCACAAGACTACATCCAGCATCTCTACGATCGTCTCCATGGGAGAATAGCAGCCTGCATTGCTGCGAAAGGTGGATATACACTGTACTAGTGCCGACATTGTGCATGCTCTGTTGCTTGTGTCTACGTGCCTGTGGTTCTGTCAGTGTGTTCATGTGATGTATCTGACCCCAGGAATATGTCAATAAAGTTTCCCCTTCTTGGGACAATGAATTCACGGTGTTCTTATTTCAATTTCCAGGAGTGTAATATGGCGTGTTTTATAAGAGTCACAGTTTAATTTGTCAAAATTTACACTTGCAGTGGAGACACCTCTACGCGAAGTCAGGACAGCTGCTGGGAACCTTTGAAGCGTCCTTGACGCTAGTAAAACATTATTATAGTTCATTCATTTATTTGCAATATTTACAAGTCGTAGTTCTTCAGCACCAAGCACTGAAGTTCAGTGCTGGCAGCACCCTGTCATGTGGTGTTGTAGGAAGACCGTCAGTTTCTCCGTCAACAGGTGGTAAGTAGCGAGCAGCACGAAATGCATTAAGTGAAGAGAATCACCTCAAGTATATCCTTGACTTGTTCGTAGATTATGCTGAAGCATCTAGGATGTAGATATACTAAATTATCGTAATCACAGTATCGAGTGGTATTACTGTGAATGCCATCCATCCCAGTGATTAATTCGTACAGGAGTTGGGACGCTGGAGTATTTAAAGGAGCTAGTTTGAGGCTATGATACGAGTCTCGGTTCGTAACGACTTCGTGTATCCTTCTTATTCTGCTGTATTCATTTCTTTTGCAGTCATCAGTCATCAGTCTTCTGACGGGTTTGATGCAGCCCGCCACGAATTCCTTTCCTATGCCAACCTCTTCCTCTCAGAGTACCACTTGCAACGTACGTGCTCAATTATTTGCTGGATGTATTGCAATCCCTGTCTTCCTCGACAATTTTTACCCTCTTCATCTCCCTGTAGTACCATGGAAGTTATTCTTTTATGTTTAACAGATGTCCTATCATCCTGTCTCGTCTTCTTGTCAGTGTTTTCCACATATTCCTATCCTGTCCGATTCTGAACAGAACCTACTCATTCATCAGTCCACCTAATAATCAACATCTGTCTGTAGCATACCTAAACTGCTTCGATTCTCTTGTGTTCCGGTTTTCGCACAGTTCATGTTTCACTACCAAACAATGCTGTGCTTCAAATGTACATTCTCAGAAATATCTTCATCAAATTAAGGCCTATATTCAGTACTTGTATGCTTTTTCGGCCAGAATTGCCCTTTTTGCAATGCTAGTATTCTTTTACTGTTCTTGTTGCTCCATCCGCCATGGGTCATTTTGTGGCCTAGAATTCATTAACTTCATCTACTTTGTGACGATCAATCCTCATGTCATGTTTCTCGCTGCTCTCATTTCTGCTAGCTATCATCAATTTGGACATTCTGCAATTTGCTCTCAATCCATATTGTGTTCTCGTTAGATTGCTTATTACTTTTAGCAGATCCTATAATTATTTCTCACTTTCACTCAGGATAGCAATGTCATCAGCGAATCTTATCATTGATATCCTTTCACCTTGAATTTTAATTCCACTCTTGAACCTTTCTTGTATTTCCATCATTGCGTCTTCGATGTATAGGTTGAATAATAGGGACGGAAGACTACATCACTGTGTTACACCCTTTTTAATCCGGGTACTTCGTTCTTGGCCTGCCACTCCTATTATTCCCCCTCCGCTCTTGTACGTGTTGTACGAGGGTAAGTCAATTGTTATCCGCAAATTAGTTATAAAATTTTATTGTAGTCAAATAGGAAACTTGCAAGAACATCATTTTTCGACATAGTCTCCTAGCGTTTCGACGCAATTGGTCCATCGTTGTCCAAGCTTTCTGATGCCCTCATAAAAGACGCTTCTCGGTTGAGCTGCGAGCCAGGAAAGAACCGCTTCTTTCACTGCTTCGTCCGAGGCAAATTGACGGCCCCTTAATGCCTGTTTGAGTGGACCAAACAAGTGATAGTCAGAAGGGGCAAGATCGGGACTATATGGAGGATGATCCAGTACTTCAAATTTGAGTTTCCGGAGCGTTTCAGCAACGTGGGCAGCAGTAGCGACGGACATTGTCGTGCAACAACACAACGCCTTTTGACTGCAGTCCTTGGCGTTTGCTTCGAATTGCAGGCTTCAGCCTGGCAGCAAGCATCTCACTGTAACGTACACTATTGATTGTTGTCCCCTTTCCCAATAATGTTCCAGTACTGAAACTTGTGCGTCCCATAAAACCGTAAGAATCAGTTTTCCTGCGGACGGTTGGGTCTTGAACTTTTTCTTGCACGGCGAATTTGGATGTTTCCATTCCATACTCTGCCCTTTACTCTCCGGCTCGTAATGATGGATTCATATTTCGTCACCAGTAACTATCCTGTCTAAGACCTTGTCCCCTTCGTTACCATAGCGATCCAAATGTTTTCTGCAGATGTCCAAGCTCGTTTGTTTATGCAACTGTGTGTGTTGTTTGGGACCCATCTTGCACAAACTTTATGAAACCCAAGTCTGTTGTGGATGATTTCTCACACAGACTCGTGACTAATTTGAAGACGATGTGCCACTTCGTCTATAGTTTCTCGCCTGCCTAAGAGAATCATTTCACGTGAACGCTCAATGGTTTCTTCATCGTGCGTAACACTTTTGCGACCATTTCGGAATTTTTCAGTCCACTCTTAGACACGTTGTGGTAAAACACAAAACAGTGTTCCCGTACTGTACCGAAAGTCTTCGATGAATTTCGGCCCCTGATACTCCTTCCGACCACAAAAACCGTATCACTGAACATTGCTCTTTTTTGGTGCAAATAGACAGCGGAGCAGCCGTGATTTACAACACGACAGCGATAACGAAACGAACCTAGCAGCTTGAAAGTTGCAAAGATATAACAACAAATAAACAAAGCATGCGTCATTAACGTAAAGCGACAATACTACCAAAATAAACAAAAGTGTATCTAAATTTCGGATAATACTTGACTTACCCTCGTATATTACCCATCTCTCCTATTGCTTACCGGTATTTTCCTCCAGAATTTATAATATCTTGCACCATTTTACATTGTCGAATGCTTTTTCCAGGTCGACAAATGCTATGAACGTGTCTTGATTAACCTTTAGCCTTGCTTCCATTATCAGCCGCTACGTCATAATTCTCTCTCTAGTGTCTTTACATCTTCTAAAGCCAAACTGATCGTCTTCTAATACAGCCTCAATTTTCTTTTCCATTCTTCTGTATATTATTCTTGTCAGTAACTTGTATACATAAGCTGTTAAGCTGATTGTCCGATAATTTCCGCAGTTGTCGGTTCTTGCAGTGTTTGGAATCGTCTGGATGACTTTTTTTCGAAACTTAGATGGTATGTCCCCATACTCATACATTATACGCACCAACGTGAATAGTCTTTTTGTTGCCACTTCTCACAATGATTTTATAAATTTTGATGGAATTTATCCATCACTTCTACCTTATTTGATCTTAAGTTCTCCAAAGTTCTTTAAATTCCGATTCTAATACTGGATCTCCTATCTCTTCTAAATCGACTCCTGTTTCTTCTTTTATCACATCAAACAAATTTCCCCTCTCATAGAGACCTTCGATGTACTCTTTGCACCTATCCACTCTCTCCTCTGCATTTACCAGTGGAATTCCCATTGGACTCTTAATGGTACCACCGTTGTTTTTGATTTTACCGGAGATTGTTTTGACCTTCTGACAATAAATTCTCTTTAGATTTCTTCATATTTTTTCATGCAGACATTTCGCCTTAGCTTACCCGCGTTTCCTATTTAGTTCATTCGTAAGTGACTTGTATTTCTGTTTTCCTGGATTTCCCTCAATATTTTTGTTCTTCCTTCTTTCATAGATCAACTGAAGTATTTCTTCTATTTCCTATGGGTTCTTCACAATTACCTTCTTTGTACCTATTTTTTTCTTCCAACCCCTGTGACTGATTCGTCCTAACTGTTGTCTAAAACTTCAGCATGCTCTTCATCACTATTAAATTGTGACCTGAATGTATACCTCCCCAGGGTATACCTTACAATCCAGTATCTGATTTCGGAATCTCTGCCTGACCATAATGTAACCTAACTGTAATCTTCTCATATCTCCCCACCTACTCCACGAGTATCTCCTCCTCTTGTGATTCTTGAGCAGAGTATTCGCTATTACTAGCTGAAATTTATTGTTGAACTTAATTACTCTATCTCCTCTCTCATTCGTAGTTCCAAGCCCATTTTTTCGTGTTAGCCTTTCTTCTACTCCTTCTCCTACAAACGCATTCCAGTCCACCATGATTATTAGGTTGTCATCTCCCTTTATGTATTGAAGTACCCGTTCAGTGTTCTCATACACTTTCTATATCACATCTTCAGTCTGCAATGTCGGCATGTGTACCTGAACTATCGTAGTGTTGGTTTGCTTCCATTTCTGCTGAGAGAAACCCTCTCACTGAGCTGTTCACAGTAACTAACTCTCTGCCTTATCTTCCTATTCAAGACGAATCCTACTTCCGTTGTACTATTTTCTGCTGTAGTTGATATTACCCATTACTCACCCGACCAGAAATCCTTGTCTTTTTTCCATTTCACTTCACTGTTACCCACTATATCTGGATTGAGCCTTAGCATTTCCCTTTTAATATTTTATAGCTTCTCTACCAAGTTCAAACTTCTGACTTTCCATACGCTGTCTCTTGGGAAGTTATGCTTTCGTTGGTTATTAAATCTTTTTCTCATGGTCATTTCCCCCTTGGCAGTCCCCTCCCACAGATCTTAATGGGGAATATTCTGGAATATTTTGCCAATGGCCAGACCATCGGGCCACTTTTCAATTAAAGACCACATGTCCTCTGAATACAAATTATATGTCTTTAATACAGTGGTTTCTATTGCCCACTACATCCTCACACCGTTGATCATTGTTGATTATTGTGTTTTTAGGACCAGTTTCCCACCCCATATTCACTTAACAGGTTGATAATCGCTGTGGTAGTTGCTCTCTACACGCTCTTGTGTAAGGGGAGATTTCCTTATCCCGTATTTCATGAGCTAAAGAGTATGCTTTTCTTGGATTCTTTGGTTTTCTGTAGCAGTCTTATTTATGCTGATGACTTCTCACTTAGCAGATGGTGTAATGTGTCGACGGCCTGACCCACTTGTGACATACTCGTTCGGTTCCTGCTTCTCCCTCTGCCTTTGGCATGACGATTTTGCCTGTGGCAGTGATAATGAGGTCTAATAATATTTATAATTTCCTCTCCCTCATATTCTGTGCCGTAATATACTTAAGAACCATGGAAAAACTAGTCAGAAACAAGCAACGATATATAAATCTTTCAGTATTGCGAACGGTAAATTAATGAAAATTTCATCTTGAGTCTAAACTATGATAAAAATTGCTCTCGTTAATGTAAAAATTTCTTATTCTGTTTCAGAGCGAGAGTACACAGCTAATTAGGTAAGTATTAAAAGTACATCAGAATGTAGCTTCATATAGCGCTCTTTCGTACAGATGTGTTAAGTTGGTCAGAACAGTAATATGAGATTACCACATTACATGTTTCAAGTGGTTGTCTCTTGTCGGTCATATAAGTACTCTTTCTCTTTAAACAGTTGTCAATGACGTGCCCTTCTCATCTGAAATCCATTCATGATGATCACGAACTGTCGAAGCCTGTGATGGTCAGTTTGGAAACCGAAGTTTGCAATGATGGTTTTGATTAGGAATCCAGTCATATGCTGTAGACTGAATTGTGTAATAATCAAATCTGTGATTCCCAAGGTAAATGTGCGATATTCAAATCAAGTGTTAATTAGCCAACACTTAATTAAATATGTTCCCTTTAGTATGGCATCTGAATAAAACACGCAACATGATAAAACACAGAAATTGAATAAGTATTCATCGTATTTTTTTTAAATATTTTGCAAAGTGACTGTTTTATGTTTAAACCAGGCTTAATTAGTATTCGCCCAAAAGCTGCACAGTACTAAGTACTTTAATGTCACAAAATTTAAGAAGTTGAAGGCTTTATTAACATAACTTACTATTTAGTAAAATTGCTATTTGTACTATTTTTAGTCTAATGGTGATTTTACTAAGATTTAGAGACTGACTACTGTGAGAAGAATTTGTTTCCAGAGCGATATGCACTGATTTAAAACTTCTTGGAAGATGCATTTTGAAAACAATTTGCTAGATTGTAGTCAAGCCATTCATCCACGAATATCATTCCTTCTGGGGAAGCTATCCCTCTTACTATGCAGGAGAACTTTGTGAAGTTTGAAATGTGGGAGAGAGGCCATAGCAGAAGATAAGTTATGAAGGCGTATCATGAGCTTTCCCAGATAGCTCAGCTAGTAAGGGAATTTCCCAGAAAAGAGAAGGTTTCATCATTTATCATTTTTATCTGCCACGAAGATACACACTTTGCAGTGTTATTAGTTAAACTCCGATCCACGTGCGCTATAGTTTTGTCAGAGTTATGTAAACTCTCCCTCATGATGATGTGTCCAGCAGGCTTATACTGCACGTAGTATATGATGGATCAAAATGTTAATGAACCATTGTTAGAAGCCCGAGTAGAATAGAATACATTTTCGCGTACTGCTGTCTTCTTTCCGAATGCAAAGACGAAATAACTCTAAACCAGTCATTAGAAGTTTCACTGTCCATTCGCAGAAATTTAATGTAATATTGCAGCTCCGAGTGTAACATTTCCTTTAACAGGTTTTCATGTGCACATCTCACTCATTTTAAACCATTCCCTGAACCAGCGTCTTGTTTTCTTCTTCCCATTCTTATTTTTCTTCTTCGTCTTTTTCATATTTAAACTCACTGCCAGAGTCAGTCTTTGAAACGATGTATCTTCTGTTGCAACTATTCCCACAAGTGTCAACATAGAGCATGCGCGAACAGCATCTGCTTCAGAAGTGAGGTTAAATTGTCAAACTTCGCTGGTTTATGTACAGGCTCGTTTACAAATCCGTGGCTAGATGGGAGCAATTTTGACAAACAAGCTTTATCGTTTATAAGGACATTAACAACTGAACTGCTTGAAGTGAATCACTTCGCTAGTTTATCATTCGTTATGAAGTTAATGACACACGAAGTGATTAGGCTCATTGTACTTGTTCGAATGTTTTCTAAAAGCTGATAACAAATTGGTGGTTTGGTTATGTAATGATAGTGCAATATTCAGAGGTTCTTCCTTGTTATTATAAAGAAAAAGTGAATGTAAATTTAGTAATAACTATTAAACGAAAATCTTAGTGTTGACACTCATGCCAGAGAGTAATCGTTCCGTCTTTTACTACAGGAGCCAACCAGAACACAATTCGGTTCAGTTGGTGCAATTTTCCACAACAGGTTCAACTGGATACCAGCATCTGTCGTCCAATTTCTGAAGTCATGCGTCATATCCTGTACCTTTTCTCATCTCAGCTGTGGAACTTGGATATAGAGCTACGTCTCCAACAACCAGAAATGTCGCACTAGGACTATTTTCTGTCAACTCTCCATTTACTAGGCATTAGCTCACATCCACACACTAAGGATACAACCCTCTTAGACTTACTAAAGTGTGCCAGCAGGATTCTAAGTCATTCTTCAAATGTAGGTAAAAGCATTCAGTTAATTATATCTTCAGAATCACTCTGTGGAAACTAACTGAAGGGAATACAGTGCTACATCATGAGCGTTAACTTCTCGGCCGTGGCGATTGCTATCAGCTCCAGTTGCCTGGAATTAGATCTCCCGCAATGCATAGAATATTTGAAGAATGTGGTCTGTATGTTGTGAGTTTCTGCACATCACGATATTAGTTTGGAGAGTGCTTACGTTTGGACCAACTGCTTACACGGCCCTCTGCGTATTGATTCATGAAGCCACAACCTCTTGAACGCACTTGGGATCCCGAGCAACGCTCTCCATTGCTCTAAGAAGTTGTGGTCGGGTGTGGAGAGGGGAAGGGGCGGGGTCGGGGGAAGGAGTGAACCCGACCTGCGGTATCCGGTGTCAGCCCCACTAATGGCGCAGACCCACAGTGCAGACCGGAAGCGCCGAGTCGACGTCATGTGCGTGGGAACTGCTACTGTACAGATTTCAGGGAAGAAGTCTAGCGGACCTGCATCTACATAGATACACCACAAGCCACCGTGCGATACGTGGGGGAGGTTATCCTGTACCACTATTAGTTATTTCCTTTCCTGTTCCACTCGCCAATAGAATGATGGAAAAACAACTGTCTACATTCCTCCGTACAAGTCATAATTTCTCTAATTTTCGTGGTCCTATATGCTTAGGCTACAGCAGAATCGCTCTGCAGTCAGCTTCAAATGCCCGTTCCATAATTTTTTTCAACAGTGATTCTCGAAAAGATCATCGCGTTCCCTCCAGGGATTTCCGTTTGATTTCCTGAATATCTGTGCCTTGGTCAAGGCTATCGGTGACAAATCTAGCAGCCATCTGTAGGCCTTCCCACGCTTGATTAGTTTTTCTTTCGTGAGTTTATTACTGGTCTTTCCAGCTTCCCTTTATTTGATGTTTGGGAAACACTGGGCTGAGATTCACATAAAACAAGGTGCTTTTCGGTACCCAATTTAAATACACTGGCTAATTTCCGGAGGTTCTTCACGGGTATTTTCTGAGAATTCTTTTATAATTGTATCGTGTACTCTGATGATTCTTTAGAACGAAATGATTTCATTATAAGTCACTCGGTTTGTTAACAAATTATCTCTGCTTTGGAATAGTGAATAAGTCTGTAATACAAAATCACCGTAACAGGAAATCAACCGGTTTGTCGTAAGCTCCAGAGTAAAAAAATCAAAGTAGTCCCACACACGAGCAATGACAGTAGGTGAGCGATGCAGGAATCCTGCATCGGTGTTCACGGCCAAGTAGCAGTGAAGGTGGTTTTCCTTAGGCCTTCCTCCGGACCAGTTATGAAGTGTCAGGTGTGTATCTATATCACGTGGATAATTGTTATGAGTGCTTCCACAGTGTGGTGTTGGGTGTGTTTTGTGGGTCACCAGAAGGTAGAGTGTGAAACCCAGTGTCAGGTAGTTGCTTCGTTCGAATGGCTCTGAGCACTGTGGGACTCAACTGCTGTGGTCATCAGTCCCCTAGAACTTAGAACTACTTAAACCTTACTAACCTAAGGACATCACACACATCAATGCCCGAGGCAGCATTCGAACCTGCGACCGTAGCAGTCGCACGGTTCCGGACTGAAGCGCCTAGAACCGTGAGACCACCGCAGCCTGTCAGGTAGTCCTCTCGAATAGTACCAATCAGAACGCCGGATGGACGCATGTATATTGTACGTTTAAAGCCGGCGGCAGGCATTAAATTTCATCCGAAATTGTACTGAATGCTTTCTCACATAATCAATTTGAACAATTAGTTCATGAGCACACTCGAAGCATAATTGGTTGCGAAAACATACTTGACCTTTTAGCAACATATAATCCTGGACAAATAGTGAGTATTGTGATGAATACAGAGATTAGCGACCACAAGGCAGTTGCTGCTAGCCTGAATACCGTAACATCTACAACCATCAAAAAGAAAGGCAACGTATATCTATTTTAAAAAACCTGATAAAAATTCTCTTAACTCCTTTTTATAAGACAGTCATCACTCCTTCCGATCTGACCATGTAAGTGTAGAAAAGTTGTGTAATGTTTTCAAAGAGATATTATCGACAGAAATTGAGAGATACATATACCACATAAATTAATAAGTGATAGTACTGATCCCCCATAGTAGACAAAACGGGTCAAATCGTTGGTGCAGGAGCAACGAAAAACACGCAAAATCCCCAAGATTGGCAAAGTTTTAGAGAAGTTCAAAATATGGCGACATGCTTTTAATAATTTCCACAATGAAATTGTGTCTCGAAATCTGGCAGAAAACCCAAAGAGATTCTGGTCATACATAAAGTACACCAGTGGCAAGACGCAATCAATACTTTCACTGCGCGATAACAACGGTGAAGTCACTGATGACAGTGCCACTATAGCCGAGTTATTAAACACGGTTTTCCGAAACTCCTTCACCAAAGAAGACGAAGTAAATATTCCTGAATTCCAATCAAGAACAACTGCCAATATGATAAACATAGAAGTAGATATCCTCCGAGTAACGAAGCAGCTTAAATCACTTAATAAAGGCAAGGGCTCCGGTCCAGATTGTATACCAGTCAGGTTCCTCTCATAGTATGCTGATAAAATAGCTCCATATTTAGCAATTACGTACAACCACTCGCTCAGAGAAAGATCCGTAGCTAAAAACTGGAACATTGCTCAAGTCACACCAATACCCAAAAAGGGAAGTAGGAATAATCCCCTGAATTACAGGCATATGTAACTACCGTCGATTTGCAGAAGGGTATCGGAACATATACAGTATTTGAACATTATGAAATATCTCGAATAGAACGATTTATTGACACATAGTCAGCACGGTTTCAGAAAATAACGATATTGTGAAACACGACTATCTCTTTATACTCATGAAGCAATAAGTGCTATCGACAGGGGATGTCAAATTGGTTCCATATTTTTAGATTTCCAGAAGGCTTTCGACACCATTCCTCAAAAGAGTCTTCTAACCAAACTACTTATTTACGGAGTGCGACTAAATTCGTGATTGCCAGTCAGAAAGGTCTCAGTTCGTAGTAATAGACAGAAAGTCATCGAGTAAAAGAGAAGTAATATCCGGCGTTCCCCAAGGAAGTGTTGTAGGTTCTCTCTCGTTCCTGAACTATATCAACGACATAGGAGACAATCTGAGTGGCCGTCTTAGATTGTTTGCAGATGATGCTGTCACTTACCGTCTTGTAAAGTCATCAGATGATCAAAACGACTTGCAAAATGATTTAGATAAGATATCTGTATGGTGCGAAAAGTGGCAATTGACCCTGAATAAGGAAAAGTGTGAAGTTATTCACATGAGTACTAAAAGAACTCACCTAAATTTCGATTACGAAATAAGTCACACAAATCTGAAGGTTGTAAATTCAAGTAAATACTTAGTGATTACAATTACAAATAACATAAATTGGAACGGTCACATCGATAATGTTGTGGGTAGAGCCAACCAAAGACTGCGATTAATTGGTGGAACACTTAGAAGGTGCAACAGGTCTACTAAAGAGACTGCTTACACTACGCTTGTCCGCCCTATTCTGGAGAATTGCTGTGCAGTGTGGGATCCGCATCAGGTGGGACTGACGGATGACATCGAAAAAGTACAAAGAAGGGCAGCTCGTTTTGTATTATCGCGAGATAGTGTCACGTACATGATACGTGGATTTGAGTGGCAATCATTAAAACAAAGGCGTTTTTCGTTGCGACGGTATCTTCTTATGAAATTTCAATCACCAGTTTTGTCCTCCGATTGCGAAAACATTCTGTTGGCACCCACCTTCATAGGGAGAAATGATCATCACAGTAAAATACGTAAAATCAGGGCTCGCGTAGAAAAATTTAAGTGCTCGTTTTTCGCGCATGCCGTTCGAGCGTGGAATGACAGAGAAACAGCTTGAAGGTGGTTCACTGAACCCTCTGCAGGCACTTTATTGTGAATAGCAGAGTAATCACGTAGGCGTAGACGTATAATATTACATTCGATCCATGAGATACTGTGGAGAGGCTTAAAACTCCACTGATAACGTCGGGGCAAAGACTTTACATCACCATGTCTTCTTCCATTCCCGGCCAAATACTGTCAGTTTAAATCATTCTCTAACAGGATTCGAATCAGCTTACCTCTCGGTCGATCGCCACTTCACAGGTATGCGTTAATGACCTCGTCTGCGGGGACAGGTAGACTTCTGTGTGCAGATAACACCAAATTACTGTGATGTGGTTGTCGCCGCAGGGGAAGCAAATAAGCATAGCGTTGTTGTGCGGCACCTCTATCATCTTCAGTGAATCCATATGCGAGTTGCATATAGTCCAAGTCTTTTTCAGAAAACCGATCCATGCTGCTGTGTACCACTTTCAACGTAAATGTAACTCGCCAGAGAAGCAAACTTAATCAGAAACGATCGCTGTTGAACGCAAAACTGGCTGAGCATTACTTTTGTCAGCAGGAAGCAGACTGATTAAAAGGAACAAATTTGCTTCCACTTGAGACACATACAGTAAATATCATCCACAATTTTACTGTCGTGCGTATGTTTTCAGCATGGTACCGAATATTTTCAGCTGTCGGAGTAACAGTGTCAGATGGTGGGTTGGTGCGTATTTTACTGAAGCAATTTTTCGTGATAATTTAATTCTATTAAATGACAGTAAAATCAGAAAAACTCTCTCATGCTGTCAGGAATCGCCTTCGGCACAAACTACTTAATTCTATCGAAATTCTTACGAACGTGTCTGATGAACTTTTAATTGGATAGATCGTGTGTATAATGGTACACATTAACTCCGTGCCTGTTGCCGAAAAGAAATCAGTTAGTGTACCTCATGTAGTTTATCAGAACTCTTCTGGCTGAGTAATTAAGAAATGAGTCAAATATATGGCGCTGTTCCTAGCTTCTCTCACTCACAGTCCGCCATATTAGACACAAAATTCGGTAGCTATAACTGTTTCTTCCTTCCCGCAGTATAATTGTTTCAAATTCGTTTTGCCGTCTGCTAAGGCCGAGCAGTTCTAGTTTGGAACGGCGCTGATGCTACGATCGCATGTTCGAATCTTGCCTCGGGCATGGGTGTATGTGATGTCCTTAGGTTAGTTAGGTTTCAGTAGCTCTAAGTCAAGGGCATTGATGACCTCAGATGTTAAGTCCCATAGTGCTTAGAGCCATTTGAACCAATTTTCAAATTCGTTTTCACTTCCACAGTTGAGTAATTATGAACTGAGTCAAAGTGATGGTACTGTCCCTAGTTCTTCTCACTCGCAGTTCAACACATTTCCTGTAAAATTCGGTAGGCAAAATTGTTCCTTCATTCCTACAGCTTAATTATTTGGAATTCATTCTCTCTTTCCTTTTTCCCTCGTGTTTATCGCGTCTGCAATAGGGGTCCTTTTTCCCCAGGTTATGGAAAATTTTTATTACGTTAGTAATCTTTGTTACCGAATGTCGTTCCTGACGCCACAATCATCTAGCTAACCTGAGAGAGGGAAGTCGCGTGTGCTACCTATCTGTGAATTGCGTACATTTCTCCTGTGTGTTACTGTATTTTAAGTGTCTGTGTGTCCTATTCTCTGAGACGGGAATGGCGACCAGCTCAGCATTTGCCAGACGAGAGTAGGAGGACGTGTAAATCCACAAGCTGACTATCCGGTGTACGAGCCCACGGTCGTTAAACTGCGGAGTCGATCCGGGTTTGGCACACCTCCCTGTCTTGCGAGGTAGCGCACTGCGAGTTACACTACACAAGCAAGTTGTTTAAAGTTCGCAACACAATTAAATGAACACTTTTTCGAAACGCCATAATTCTCCCCCGTTGTAATGTACAAGTTTCACACAAACGTGCTTACAGTCTTCCGCATAACGGCGCAAGGGTGCGGCGTCCTGCGACGTCATCCTGGGAGGGTGAGCCTATAACACTACCGCCTGCTACTGCAATGTATTAAAGCAATTATGGTAAAACGCAACAGAGCAGTGTTACCCTCTGAGAGGAATTTTGTTATGTTGACCGTGATGTACCTCATGGAAGTGGCTTATCGGAAAATGAATGTCAGAATTATGTAAATATTTGAACAGTAACAAACAAAATTTTGCCTATCTGCACTGTTCAACAGATAAAGAAAACGGTCGCCAGCCTAACTAAGCAAGAGAATGATTAACATTCTCGTTCAAGAAAATAGTTATTAGTAACTTTAATGGATAAACACAACCTTTACTCTGTCACACACTAGTGCAGTTAACTCTGACACATACATATGTTTATGGTAAGATTGAAACTAACAGTTAGAGCAGCACAAACTATTTGCAAAATTATAACAGATACCGAAACACACTATTACTTTCAGGGCTTACACAAACTGAATGGTCTTTATAATGTTATTATTACTATTCACTGCAGAATCATTAATTGGAATTAGGTTAAGTCTCTCTCAGTTAAATACTTTACTATTTAAAATGAAAGTTAATTGGAATCCACTAACAGGTTGATTCTCACTATCATTTGAATAAAGAAATTATGGTTTTCATAATTAATGGTCTTTCCGTTACTTGTTACCGAGCATTAACACTATAGACAAACTGTGGATCCTGTTATACTATTAATATGCACTTCTAATACACAAGAGAGACCAACACTTAGCAAACATGAGTATATAAAGTTTCACAACTGCAGTTCTCCACTTTTACTACAGTGAGAGAAAAAATTAACATATATGTAAGATACTGACTCACCTCCTGCGATTTACAACAGGCAGTAATGTGATCATTTAGTAAGCAAAACTTTATAAGCCTCAGTCTTAAGAACATTTAATTTTGAAGTTGGCAACAACACTTTAATAAGCAGTTTTAATAGGAAAACTATTTTCAGTAAGCATCATTTACTTTAACTCACTCTCTTGCCACATTAACTTTAACTTTCTTTTTACTATGTTCAAGAGGCAATAATTAGCAAAACACTGGCCTTTAATGTACTTTCAGTATGGACACCCGGTAATCACTTTATTTCAAACGGAGAGGAACCTGAGAGGTGTTATGATAAGGAAAAAATTAAGGTAGGTACATAAATTCAGTTATAAGTTACCTTATATTTGTGCACACTAAATCGCCCAATAAGCTGATCCTTCACTGTACATTATTATAGTACTCCTTTACAGTGGTTGCGTAATGTGGTGGCAACTGCATGTTGGTAGGCGGATTTGCAGACAGAATTGGTGGACTCTGGTTCTTCTTGGTTGTGATGATGAATACCAATTCCAGAATCGTTCCAGCTATTTATCCATCCATCCGAGGCATTGGAAAGTAGCAGAAAAAGCCTCTCTCGGAACCATGACAATATGCCACTTTTACATGGCAGTGCTCAGTTTGACAGCTCGTCCCCGACTGAATCTTGGTTCCACCTTTACTACTTAGGCCAACCAAAATTTGCGCGCGCTACACAGTTCCGTTCCCGAGGGGAACCACAAAAACTTTTACATACAGAATAATTAAGAACCCTAAGTGAGGATCAGCAGTTTACCTAACAGCAAACAAACATTTTAAATAAAACATAATATTTGCACCTATTAACATTTCTAAAAAAAATTATTCGCACAGGAATTACAATTATATATAGTAAGCTTTGTTCCCGCCAAATGTGACAAAGAATTTAAATGGCAGATATACTACATTACATAGAATCAAACCACGACATCAAAGTTTTTAACAAAGAAAGGGGTATACAATTTTTTGTTATCGATTCGAACACATTTACAGATACTCAACGATGTAGCATTAAACCAAAGCAAAAGGCAAAATAAATCAGTAGAGTATTAGGCCTATGGTGTTAACAAGCATTCAAAACAGCAAGGCATCGTCACTTGCGGGAAAAAAGGCCCCAGTGCAGAAGATCGTGTGAGGTGTAAGATGGTTTAATGATGTCACATTGGCACCGAACTTTACCACAATACTGCTCCTCGCCACCGGGGACGTGTCACACCATGGACTGATCGTAGCAACCTCTGTTGTTAACATTTTGACAATTGTTTTTACGCCTCTGTGATGAAAGTCAGCTCCGCGACACCCGGCGTTAAAATCATGCGGTTGTCTCGTGGCTGACCGACGGAAACATTTCAGCCTCGCCACCGCTTTGAATCGACATGAAATTGGGTTGTCAGTGAAATCATGCCTTTCCTTGGGAAGTTCATTCGCTCTTATTTCGCGAACAAAGAGACAGTTCAGTCTCATAAGCAACAGGACGACATTGTTGACAACCTTTTACACTGCTGACATCTACCGGATGATTCAAACCCTTCTGTAAGGACAGTCCACGAAATTCACTGAACGTGACCTCACCTCTTTGCACTGCAGGGTTTTTACTCTTCGACACCGGTACATTAAAACGGCAAAGGGTCGTCTATATTCCTAATGTGGCAACGTACTCAATGTCACCCGGCCGCCTTTGATGAGTATTTTAAAAATGAATATGTATAGAGATTAACTATGACGGTATTGTGTATTGTGTACTGAACCGGGGTTCTAAAAACGATGGAGAGGGTTCGTCCCGCCATAGTACTCGTGGACCTCCCAGACGAGTGTAACCTCAAACGTATACGTGGTAGAGTAATTATGGTGTACGCGTAGGTGAAGCCAGTGTTTCCGCAGCAATCGTATACCTAATGTAACTGAGGCGAAAAAAGGGGAAGCAGCTCGCATTCGCCGAGGCAGATGGAAAACCGCCAACCACAGGCTGGCCGGCACACCGAACCTCGACACTAATGCGCCGGGCGTATTCGTGCCGTGACCGGCACGCCTTCCCGCTCGGGAAGCAGTGCGTTAGACCGGGCGGCTAGCCGGGCGGGCAGCTGTGACGGTTCTAAGCGCTTGCTAACGGGCAAATCCTTGGCACTAATACGAATTTACATACCAACTAGCAAGTAAAAGAACCGCAGCATAGCCTACCTGTAGGTGCCTACGACTCTTTCACAGTTTGCCTCTGTACAAGTGCTCAACAAACGTGGGCGGGTTTCCAAACTGGGTGGTCTTAAATGGAAAATTTGGCGTTTTATTCACGAATGTGCCAATGTCTCACCCCTCCAGGATCACACCACAGGAGAGCGCAAAACAGAAATCCCGGAAAAACATACGCACACTTTTCTGCTTCGTATCACGTTCAAATTCCGTCTAATGGAATTGAACGGTCCATAGCGGTTCTACCATACACACAAGAGCAAACGTTGCGGTCGCACTGTACTCCAAAGAGGTGCGATCTCATTCAGTGGGGTTTCTGGCCCACGATATCTTTGGAGAAAGGTTGAGTCGCTGAAAGAGTTTAAGCAGTGTCAATGGTTCTCGACAACGTCGTCTTGTTCCTCATCACATTGAATAGTGTCGTTTCCGAACGTGAAATATGTGGAATCAACGCCCCAAGGGAAAGGGATGGTTTCACTCACGCCGTTTTTGCCACCCCCCTGGGGTCTTTTCATTTCGATTCAGAGCGGCGACGTGACCGAAGTGTATTCCTCGGCCACCCATAAAAACACAACATGATTTCGGCGCTGAGGGTCGTGGTTCTCCCCTCCATCGCATAGGCGTCGAAAGAAGGGGTGAAATGTGGCGACCTCCCTGTCATGACACAAGCTCACAGTGGTGTTGGGCAGAATTTTGGTGAAATTTGGTGCAAATGTGACATCATCAATGCGCTTTACACGTGACATGAACGTCTGAGCTGTGGTCTTTTTCCCGCATATGATGACACCTTGCTGTCTGAGGCGTCGCCGAGCCCGAGGGCGACGTGGGGTGTGCCACACTTTTGCACCATCACAGAAGAAATTCGTCAGAATAGAAAAGAATTTTGTGGCTTAGGAAAAGTGATTCCCTACCTCTGTTTTCCGTTTAATTTTCAGTCCGAAGTATTTCAAATATTTCAGATGTTTGAGTCCTTTGAATATTAGCCTTCTGTGTAGCAATAAAAATGCTTTTGTAGAAGAATTCAGAGTTAGATACAGTATACACTGGGAATTCTTCCAGTTGATTTGGGATGACTTTTCCTTTAACGAATAAACTACTGTTACCCACTATCTGTATTACATCCCACTGCTTTCCCAAACACGCCAGTGTTATCTTATTACACTATTTTTAATCATTCTCGTCTTTAGTAGATGATCACTAATATATACCAAGAAAAGCAACGGATGCAGAACATAATCTTATGGCAATCGTCTCTTTACAATACTCAGTCTGATTCAGATGTGTTCCTTGTTTGTTGACACTTGGTTGACGTACTGTTCTCTTTTTTTGGATCTAAAATAAGCCATTTTCAGTTTTTTTCTAATTCTGTAATATTTCAACTTTAGCGTAACTATAGCTTGATCGCCAGAATCAGACTCTTTTTCTACATCAGAAATGACCTAAATCCTTATTCATACTGAATTAGTCACCTTACTGCTCATTCCGCTGTGCACATCGCGTGCTACTGTCACGTCAGTGATATCCTGTTCCGAAGACACGGATGATCACACGCAAAATTACTCCGGGTAAGTCTCCGTATGAACCTATAGCCCTCTGATTTCATGGTCTTTTCGTGCGATGTTTGTTGGAGGAGTCAGGGCGCTAGATGTCTGTTCTAGGAACGTGCGCTGTCCGCATTTCAACAGTAAACCACACCATAATGCACAAAGATTCTGTTATAGAGGGTGCCCCAGCATTGGATGAACGTCACTGCGACACTCTCGCACTAATGAAGCGCAAGTGTTATGGAATGCGCTGTTCGTCTTCAGATTTTCTCCATGCCCCAAAATTATGAAATAAACTCAAATAATTACAACACAAATTTACACTTTGCAAATTTTTACCTAAATACACTGGCGTAAAAACATTACAACATCAAGAATGTGTTGTGTGACACAACCAAAAGTTGGTAGTCATGTTTCTGCATGTGAGAGAAGATGCCTAATGGCACCACTCGCATTAGAGTGTCGCCAGTAACGCCACTGTGAGTATGTAAATCAGGTTTCCTTCAAATCCACGTTACCTCTGAGACTGGAAGTGGTGAGTTGATGTTACTCAAGAATGCCTTTGGTGAGAAAGACCCTTTATTAACAACTGGTTGATGTTGTACGATGTCGTGTAATAGGGCAGGAATGTAGCCTCAGTACATGATTGCTGGCAGCGGTTGTCAAGAGAATCTACGGTCTCAAGATGAATGGGCTCCAGTTGGCCACGTGGCGTTATCGAGATGAATAGGTACGCCACGCGGTGCGTGAGTGGTTGCGTGAACTACTAAAAGAATTTTTTTCTAAAGGAACTTATGCATTTTGTAAGCGCTGGAGGAGTTGCACTGAACGTGGGAGAGATTATGTTGAAAAGTGATGCAGCTTTGTGCCACTTCTGCACAATAAATAATATTTTTAAAAATTTTCTCCCGAGAGGGAAGACCATCCCCTTTGGCGTCTTGCTCTGATGCATCTGCAGCAGCAATTTGAACAGGATTTGGCACCACAATGACACGACGAACTGTTACAAACTGGTTGCTTCAAGCACAGCTCCGAGCCAGACGCCCTGAGGCGCGCATTCCACTGACCCCCAACCAGCGTCATTTACTACTTCAGTCATATCAAACGAGAGCTCATTGGACGACAGGGTCGAGCTCTGTTGTGCTTTATGATTTACTCTAGTTCTGCCGTGGCGCCAGTGACGGTCATGTGCTTATTAAAAGGAGGGCAGTTTGGATCCTGCAACAAACTATGTCGGTGCTAGAGACAGTGCACCTACACCTAGAGCATCTGGAGTGCAATTTTATATGACTGCAAGAGCACTCCCGTCATTATCCCACGCACCCTGACTGCAAAACTTTCTTTTGACTCAATCTTTCGTACTGCCATTCATGAACAGTACTCCACGGTATGTTTTCCAGCAAAATAACGCTTGCACACAAACCACTGTTGTAATCCAACATACTCTACAGATCATCGACATGATGCCTTGGCCTGCTCAGCCGGCCATGTGACCGAGCGGTTCTAGGCGCATCAATCAGGAACCACGCTGCTGCTACGGTCGCAGGTTCGGATCCTGTCTAGGGCATGGACGTATGTGATGTCCTTAAGTTAGTTAGGTTTAAGTAGTTCTAAGTCTGGGAGACTGATGACCTCAGATGTTAAGTCCCATAGTGCTGAGAGCCATTTGTACCAGTTTTGAACCTTGGCCTGCTCCAGCGCCAGATCTACCTCCAGTCAGCGCCTACGGTACATCATCAGATGACAGCTTCAGCGTCATCGATAGCCAGCATTATCGGTCCCTGTATTGACCGACTAAGTACAACAGGCATGGAACTCCAGCCCACAAATTGACATGTGGCACCTGTTTAACACAATTCATGCATTTTTGCATTGTTTCAGTCAACATTCTGGCGGTTAAAATGGTTATTAATGCTTAAGAATTTCACACTTCCAGTGACTTGCAATGTTAATCACTTACATATTATATCTAGACAAACATATTCCCAAAGTTCATTACTTTACCTCTTTTTTTGTTTTGATATTGTTTTCCGTCAGTGTATTATTTTAGGTCATTCTCATGCTTCTCTGATATGCTAAGTTCAGGAATACTAAAGGTTTCCCTCCATCACACAAGACTTTTTCAAAAGGTGGTGATGAAGATCCCTTAATGTTATATGAAACACATGTATGCAAAAAGACTTTATTAAATGAACGTTATAAAATGATGCACCTTTAGTTTTTCGAATACAAAGGCGTGAATCTTAAGGTCTCTTTTTTCTCCCCTCATGACCGAGTTGCGTTTTCTTGTGCGCACTGAATGAGGACACCCCCTTTGCAGTAGCCAGCAGTAGTCTGCTATCAAGCTGATATCCCATCGATCTTGGTACCCCATAACATATGTTTAACGTTTCGGTGGAATCTCTCTCTTCTTCCTTACTCACAGCGTCTACGCATTCTAGCTAATACTTGGCGTGGGAGTCCACGAATTGCAGCTTCAAGCTAAAACGAGGGATTCATCACTTTGAAGTTATGCAGCATGATTTTTACTAGTTCTCGTAATAAGGACCCTTACAGTTGCCAATAAACTTTTTGACAACTTGGTTAAAGGAAATTCATGGTGATCTTTAAACTTCATTCATCTTGTCTTCTAGTATTTTATCTTTCATTATGTTCCGAACGTGATAGATGACGAACTTTCGGTTTCGAACTGGCCGTATTTTTTATACAAATGGTTGTCTTTTT
This sequence comes from Schistocerca gregaria, assembly GCF_023897955.1. NCBI lineage: Eukaryota > Metazoa > Arthropoda > Insecta > Orthoptera > Acrididae > Schistocerca > Schistocerca gregaria. Next base: position 217,926,798 of record NC_064927.1, read on the forward strand.
ATAATTGTTCCAGTTGCATAGGAACCAGGTGTTTTACCTCAAAACTAAAAGAAAGTATTCGATGTGGAAGTCATCAATCGTCCTAATCCCTAGTCTACACCGTCTCTAATGACCTCGTTGTCGACGGGACGTTAAACACTAATCTCCTCCTCATCCTAACCTACACCACGAAGTACGAAAAATACGCTTCTTTGACATAGTCTAAGATTGCCCGCTACAGCTTCATCACTACACGTTTGCCTCAGATGTATCAGATGTGGTCGGGAGAGTTAATGTAATCTTTGAAGCTATGAAATTCGCAAAATCAGGTACCAATCGTTTTATCAGTCGTTGCTGAAGTTTCCGTGAGAAACTATATGTGAAACAAACATATACGCGTTTATATTACATTGTCACCAAAACTTATAGGTAGCTGCCATGTAAACTATAAAATTAAACGGATTTTTGTAGTCGGTTACATTGCAAACCTCCACAAAAGAGAACTTCCCTTATAATAACGATTACGCAGCTACATTTCACGCATCTCACATAAATTCTCAATACATGTGAAAATAGCGTTTGATGAAATATTCTAAATACATCAGCTGCAATCAGAACCCAAAAATCCACCAGAAAACCCTTTAAGTTTAAGATAAAAATCACGTTGTCAAACAGTGTAATTTGACAGAGTGCTGAAAAGAGGTCCTTGGTGTAGATGACATTTTCTGTGAATTATTGAGTACCGATGGAGATCTAGCCAATAAAAAAGTTATTTCACTTAGCATTTAAGATTATTATTCCAATTTTATTGACGTCAAGTGCTGAAAGCATTGAATACTACCAAACGATCAGTTCTATAAGTCATGGTTGTAAAATTGTAACAAGAATTATTTTAGAAGAACGGAAGAACTAGTAGAATCTGATCTCCGGAAAGGTCAGTTAGGGGCTCTGATGATAGGTATATTAAACGACAGGTTGATAAAAGGCAAAACTAAGTTTATAGCTTTTGTTGATTTGGAGACAGTTTTCACAATGCTGACTGAAATTCTTTGGTAGAAAGTATAAAATACGAGGAGTGGAAGGCTATCTACGGCTTCTACAGAAGGCAGACTGCGGTTATAAGACTTTTGGATTGTTGGCAGTTCTAAAGTACGATCTTCACGCAGAATTTTTCAGTAGTTAACCCGGGGTGTCTATTAGTTTTGATCACTTTTTCATTCGTTACAGTCCTAGAATTTTGTCAGTTTTTGGGGTGGTGGTGTTGTATATTGCTAGTTACAGGTTACTATTGTTCTGTGTACAAAAGGCGTGTCAACGACGTAAAAAGAAATATTTAAAATGGTGTCGTAATGCAGATAACACTTCCTTATTATTCCGTCCATAGAAAGCGGTATTTTGTAAATAAACCAAAGTTTTGGTCATCGTAGGCAGTATAGCTTGTAGTATTATTTCCCGATAGATTAGTTCACAATATGAAACGCATTGAATTCCAAAAGCCGACCATTGTGGCCGAGCGGTTCTAGGCTCTTCATTCCGGAACTGCGCTGCTGCTACGGTCGCAGTTTCGAATCCTGCCTCGGACATGGTTGTGTGTGATGTCCTTAGATTAGTTAGGTTTAAGTAGTTCTAAGTCTAGGCGAATGATGACCCCAGATGTCAAGTCCCATACTGCTTAAAACCACTTGAACCATTTTAACCATTTGAATCCCAAAAGAATTTTATCTTCAGCGATGGTTAAATCAAGGCCTAAAATCAGTTTCCAAAATAACCTCCCACTCTAGCGGAGGGACTTGAGCTGTTTGAAGTTTTCCGACATATTCAAGCTAGATACTGGGCCGTTGATAGTTCTCAAAGAAAGGCAGGAGAAATTGTTCGTGGTCTAGTAAGAAGGAGGCACTTGCATACGTAAGCTGGAAGGTAAGGCATGGCTGTATAAGTAACCCAGTAAGAATATGCCTCCCTCTCTCCACCACCCGAGTGCAAGCTTTGAGGTCCTGAGACGCAAACGCCTGTCGCCGGAAGTTTCACAGTAGTATATGTTCCGCTTTCACGATTGTTTTCATTTCTTGATCACTCATTTCCCATCGAGTTCAATTTGTTATTTTGTCATTAACTAGTAACTATAAGAAGGTCTAAGCCTATCCGATTGGGAGTTACTAAAATCTGAGTGTTTTTGTGTTCTGCAAGAATGTCAGCTATGAAAGCACTCAACCGTAGACAGCGAACCACGAGATTTCCCGAGTTCTGTTTCCGTATTCACATATATTGAATATTCAAGTTAATAAGCCCTGAAAATAGTTCTGTGGCTGTATTAAGCTGTGGTGAGAGTTCGGAGACAGTTACTAAAACTGCAACGACGTGAGCTGATGAGCGGTGGAGACAGCGAACGAAAATCGCTCGCTTGGCTTCCCGTGTGCGACGTACGTAACATAACGACAGATATTGTGCCAGAGCCTTATCTTACCCCATTCTCAGTAATCACATTCGGATGCTCTGTAAGGGATATTGGTCTCAAATCCAAAGATATGGCTATTACCTGTCGTATTATTGAATGTGATCTCCGATTTCTGCAGGCTCGTCGTCGGCGCCCTCATAGTCGGTCAGAGAATTTTAGGGAACTTTTCCAGTAAAAGAGCCATTTCTCTGAAGTTTTACGTTGGTCGTCGCGCCAAGGAATCTTATTTCATCCGCATCTGTAGAAAATAAGGCGAGGATCTGTCATTGCCATCAACTCCGGCCGATGCAATACCGCGCGCGCAATACCGCGCGCACGCTCGCGTGTGTTTCTGTGTGTGTGTGTGAGAGAGAGAAAGAGAGAGAGAGAGAGAGAGAGAGAGAGAGAGAGAGACGGAGGGAGAGGAGGGGGGGAGATAGTGGCAATGGGAAGTGGAGGTAGTCAGGAAAATGATGGGAATTAGGTGTGCGCACTGGTAGAGGAGCTAGAAAAAGATGGGAGAAGAGTGCGGGGTGATGATGAAACGTGAGATCAGAGATAACATGGAGGATAGGAGGAATTTCGTGTTACGAGAATGACAGGGGGAGGGGGACAGAGAAAGTAAGCTGAGGGAGGAATGGTGTGAATATATCAGTCAGATCAGAAAGACATGCTAGAAACAAAAGTCACTACAACTTAAACAATGTTGGCGGGAAATCTAAGCTAAACGAGGAATGGTGTGAATGTATCAGTCAGTTGTGCTATTACGGTATAACATACTAGAAACAAACGAACAAAAGCTTAAAAAATCTTGGCGAGGAACTTGCGCTACTCAACATGAAATTCACTATCTGTGCTTCCTCCATACTGTTTTACTCTAATATTTCTAACACATATAGAAACACTCTCTAGATAATTTCTACACTGCTATACATTTCAATTGGTTCTCAATTTATAGTTAACACATGCTGGTTGCAATCTGCGTAATACATTAAAACATAAAACTTATCAACCCGAAGATTAGTTTGAACACCACAGTGCCTCACTAACCATGGTACTGACAGAGATGGTACACAGGGGCGGTTTAAGGCCAAACGATCCCAAGTGACCGCATGGTATTAGTTAGTTACCTGGTCGATAGCTCATTTGACCGATCCTTACATCGAAATGATTTGGAACAAGTCAGTTTACAGGATACCTATACATGATCAGCGTTCACAGTAACGAACTCAATATTTTTAGTCCCAGTCATACAACTACACATAAAAACAAAGTCTTTATTCATTTGTTTTACGGGATACCTATTTTTAAATAGAAATCCGTCCACGAAATAGAAGGAATCGTCCAGAAGAAATAATGTTAAGTTAGAATAAAGTCTTGTTTTGCTATCTGTCAAACATTTTATGTCACTGGGAAAATGATCGAAAACTTGTTTTTCTGCATATTTAACTCCTTTCTGAGCCACTGACAGCTACAATAACGGGTAATACCTGTGAAAGTCATTTTTCTCTCTGGTGCCGTCGTTGTGGACGTTTCTCGAAATGATTAGTTATGTTATGTTTCTTAATTATGTAGTTTTATGCTTCTAACATACTTTTCTGCTCTTGAATTTCAGTATTTTTTTTATAAAAATGGAAATTAAATTCGAATACTCTGAACGCTCGCTACAACGTTCCATTCGATTCAATTGATGCCTGTGACGTCACTGGCTAGCTCGCTACGCCTACTGTCATAATGCTAACTCACAGTGACGTCTTGATTTGGAATTTACGTTTCGGAAAATGGGTTACAAATGGCGTCTAGTACCATATTGTACAAACAGATCTGGAAACACTCCTGAAAAGTTGTTTTTGAGTGTTCCAGAGAATGAGAAGATGCGTAAAATGTGGTTACACTACACCGGTAAACCGCCACCAAGTCGACGCATAAGTTCACTAACTTAATTAAAATGTATTGCACTGTGAAGTTAACATTACAGTATCTCCGAGAGATGCTCTCAGCGAAGGAAAATGAAAATTGACGTTTTACCTAAGTACACATCAAATATTGGCTAGCTTAGTTGCTAGAGCAGTAAACCGTCGAATTTTATAAGAGGATGTCCATAGATCACTAGTTCGAATCCAGCCGGAAAGAACATTATAACTTATTTGTAAAACGACTCGACAGTCCTCTCATATGAAAACCAAATCACAATTACAAAATTTCACAACACCGACCAGAAATAGAATATTATTATGTTTTCCTTGCTGTTTATATGTCCTTACATCTGCAAACGCTATTCACACACGTCACGTCCAAATACATATCTTCATGTCAATGTCATCGCACACTTTTTACTTTATTAGAAACAATGTTTTCATCTTTGTACTCTCTAGCTAGGATCCCTATCGTTTAAACTTTTGCAGTTTCGTCATCCCAAACATTAATATGAAGTAAGTGTGCTACAGACGCTAACGTTAGTTTACACTCACTAACAACATAGCCCTTACGTTTGTGTCGCTTTCGTGTTGTACACACTTCATATCTCTCCGCATAACTTTATCGTCCTACGTTGTACTGTAGACGTACGGTGATATCTTCACTACTAGCAATGCTTCCCAGAAAAGTGAGCTATTTGTTTGCAAAGTAAATTCCTTTATCCCCTGTTGACTATTTCTCAAACTAAAATTAATGTCAAGCTGCGTAAAATACAACCCGCAATCGAAACAACTGCTACAATCAGTTCTTGCTAACGCTGTTTTCGTATTTCTTGTAAAACCTTTAAAAATATTTATCACTTCCAGGTCTCGACCATGTGACATCTTTAAACATAGTCAAATACGTTAGCTGCTACGTCACAGAACACCAGCTATTGGCAGAATCTCTGCTGAATGTCTTCTACAATGGAAATCACCACTCTTACCTATAACAGTTTTGTTGTGTTTTGGGCCGTATTTCATGACGTATAGTCGACAATCTAGTTTTAATACACGGACCCATTTGTGAAAGTTATACATTTCCTTAGTTTGGAGCGAGTTGAATAATGTTGCAGAGACCAGGTATATGAATATCTGTCGTTGCACGTATCGCCGCTCTAAATATGTGGAGTATAAACGTGTCAACTTGCGCAAGGCTTCCACTACCAGTGTTCTCCACATCCCTTTCTATTGTTACTTAAAAGTTGTAATTTCGTTTTTCGTCCCTAAATAGCTAAACTCTTTTCAGCAAAAGTACGCAAAAACTTCGTAACTTCGGCTAACGGTCCTTTAACACAAGTATAGCTTCGTCTTACTCCTAACCTGTGACGTCACCGGAGCACCAGCCAGTAACAAAGCGTTTTCGATCTCGTGACCATATCTTGATATTTAATGATTTTTAAGCTTACACTACATAAAGATAACAAATATTTTGTGATAATATTGACAGTACATGCTGTTTAAATGTTATAATCAATCAGTATAACAACAATCCGAACCATATTTTTAACATAGGAAAGTAGCCTATAGTGACGGATTATTTATGACGAATTTCTTTACCTAGTACATGTATTGTGATTGTTCAGTTAATATAACCAACTCCTTGAAGAGGTATCCACATGACGCCCGTGGGTGAACGTAACATATTGTACGTACTGCTCGCTTTTGTGCCATTAATTTGAATGTGGTAGCTGACTGCTGCTGAATGCTGCACAAGAAATGTCCTCAGTCTGTGCGCTGAAGAAAACCAAACTGAGAGACATTAAGATTTACACCTTTGTATTAGATCTGAAAAACATAATAATTCACTGTAATATTAAGGGTCCGTTATTTAATAACGTTTATGGTTGAAATTATTTTCTTAATGCCTGTGCTTTATATGAATTTTCAGGATCTTCATCATTACTCTGTGAAAATATCTTATGTCATGGAGAGAAAACCTTAGCATTTCCTAACTTAGCATATCAACAAAACATTAGAATCTCTTAAAATACTTAAATAGAAAATGGCAAAGTGTTATAATTAATCGAGTCTAGCTCCTCATTTTCGGATATGGAGAAGAGGAACAATGCATTCCATAATGTGTTCGCTTCGCATGCGCGAGAGCGTCATAGTAATTTCATTCAATATTGGTGGCAGACGCTACAAGAGAAGCATTGTGAACTACATTGTGACCTATCTTCTAAATACAGAGGGTGTGTGTTGCTGCAAGGGGCGTTCAATAAGTGATGCAGCACATTTTTCTTTTCGGCCAATTTCGGTTGAAAAGTGGTGAATTCGTTGTGGGGCATCGTGGAATATTTCCGCTTCAGTCCATTTAGTTTCATGAATTTCCGATAGGTAGTGGCGCTATTCGTAGCCTTCAAAATGGCGTCTGTAATGGACGTACGTTCCAAGCACAAAGCTAACATTGAAGTTCTTTTGGCAGAAGACCAGCGAATCGTAGATTCTCTTAGGTGCTTGCACAGCGTCTAGGGAATCCTGACAGTGAACAAGGGCACGGTGAGACGATGGGCGATGAGTCTGCCATCATTACAACAACATCGCACAGACCTGTCTTGTCTCCTGCGTGCTGGCCGGCGACACACATCCGTGACTCCTGGAATGTTGAAACGTGCGGAAACTTTCACTTGAGGTGATCAACGGATCACAGTGAATCATCTCGAAGCGTAGCTGGACTGTCGTCCATCAATTAGGATATTTAGAGGTTTCTGTCCGCTGGTTCCTCGCCGCCTAAGAGAAGACCATAAACAGCAACGAAGGGCCATCTGTACGGAATTGCTTGCCCTTTACAAGGCTGAATGTAGCAATCTTTTGTCGAACATCGACATATCGTATGAATGACCGGGCGCCGCCAGCAGTACTGAACGATTTCCGTGGACACCACATCCGTCTCATAGACGTTTGTTTTCCACAGGGTCGACGTTTGCAACTCTGGTTAGTAAACGGTTCAAGAACATCCGCCCATTAAAATAAAATGTTCTAGTAAATGAGGCGTGAAAGATGAGTGTATCAGATACGCAAATTACTTACAGTTGAATTACTGATAAGAGTAAAATCAACATACGATGAATTTTTTAAATCATCTGGGGTATCTGTGGACAGATGTGTTTGTGTTTTTCGCAGTGCCGTAGTCGTCTGCCACTTCAGGTATTCTGGGTTTTTCGGTTAGCCCAGTGTTCTTTTATTTTCCTGTTGAACTCTACCTTTCGTTTCTATGACCATTTCGTGGTCTTTGCTAATATCGGTTAACAGCTGTAAGGGATGTTAGGAAGGGTCTGATTTGAACGGTTGAATGGTATTGGCACTCGTTAGTTATTACGTCTTGGCTAATATGAAGTTCTGCAAGATCGCCCCCTATTTTCTTGATCCACATGGATCCAGTGGTTTCATCTTGTTGGCTACGTTCAAGATCTTATAGCACAGCCAACTGGGGTCCATTCTGAACTGGTGGTGATAGAAATATGGTCGTTTTCTTCTGATGGCATCGTTGAAGTTTTTTTGTTGCTTACAGAATTCGTGATTAGGTCTCCCACAGGGTAGGATCCTTAGTTCTTTTATCTTCAGTATTTTTTCCTTTCTTGTATTTTGAGGATTCCTACTGGCGTCTCCTTGGCTATGCGTAGGCTCTCTGCTGCTTTGAAGACTGACGCTCTAAATATTTTGGTATAGGATCTTAGTTTGACATTCATCGATAGATGTTTTTTGAGACGTTCATTTCTGTGCAAACGTAATAATGCCAATTGGTTTAATTTTCTTTTGCTAGAGCGCGAAAGTTTCACTAAACCATCTGAGATCCATTCTTCGAGATACTTCACGGTTTTGACTGTTTAGAAGTGCTTGGTAGCACTGATTCTCATGGTTCCAGGGATGCCTTCAATGTTGGCAATGAATTCGGTCTTTTCAATGTTTTTCAACAGATATGTTTTCTGTGCTATAAAATGCATTGCCTGGAATTTGCTAGTAAAATCATGTCATCAGCAAAGCCCAGGCTTGCAATTCTTAAGCTGTCTGCTTTCATCCCCATCCTTAATGCTGTGTTCTCTGTTATATCTGGTCCATTCCTTGATGATCTTTTTCCAAGACACAGTTAAAAAGAAAACAGGAAATGCGTGTACTGTCTCCTAGCCTCATACCTATGTTGATTGGAAAAAATCTCTGATAGTTGTCCACTAAACATTACTTTGCATTTAGGGTTCTACAGGGTGGTATGCAAGAACGTATTGAGTTTATCGTTGAGTCCCAGCTCTCTCAGTATTCTCAAGGTAAAGTGTCCGATCCCTGCTCACTCTTAGGATTTTTATCTGTCACTTATCCGCTCTTCAGCTCTTATTTCATCTCTGGTTGCGTTTGTTAATGGGAAAAATGCAGAGCAACGCTATGATTCGGAGTCTAGGTTAAATTTTATTTCAGCGTGTTTCAGTGTAATTGAAAAGTTGGAGGAAAGCAACAACATACCACTTCCATAGCGGCCATGCCTAGAGGAGTACTATGATGTGAAAACAAACATTCGAACTCATGACAGCTGCATACTTTTCTTAAATTACATCTAAGTCCACTTCTACACGACTACTTCGCAATTCACACAAAAGTACCTGCAGCAGGGTTCATACACTGTCCAGTCAGATTAATGTGACCATGTATCAAAAGCCTGAATATCCACCTTTTGCGGAGCAAGATGTGCAGGAAGAGAGTCAGTGAGGTTCTGGAAGGGACCACCAGGGATGTGAAGCCACGCCGACTCAGTGACTTGACCAGCTGCGCTAGGTTTCTCGGCTCAGGATCCATGACACGAGCAGCCAGATCGAGGTTGTATTATAGATTCTCGATTTTCTTTAAATCCGCTGAATTTGGATGCCACGGGTGTCTGGGAAACTCATCATGGTGTACCTGGAACCACAAACATACGCTATAAACTATGTGACAATTTGCCTTGTGCTCCTGGTAAATGCCATATTGCCGAGGGAAAACAAACAGCATGTAGGGGTGGACATGGAGCCCAAGGATAGATGGATACTTCAGTTGTTCCGTTATACCCCCCCCCCCCCCCCCCCCCCAGTATAGCAAGTTCCAGAAGGTCAGAAGGTACGTGGAATATTGTGCACTGATGATCCAAAAAATTATAACAGCGTACTTAAAAGCTTGTTGGTCCAATTTAGCAGTGGTTCAGCGTGCCATGAATTTGAAAAGTGCTTGAGGTTGTGGCACCAGATGCCAAAGCACAGGTCACACACTTCCCGTAATTCACGGGTGGTTGGTATGTCAACGAGGAGCTGGCTCCCGGTAGCGTACCAGTTGGGTTTCAAAGGATTCAGATAACCTGAATTTGATGGCGAAGACATCAACGTGAGTTTACTACCGTGCTCCTCAAACCATTGCACCATATGTGTGATATGGACAGTTACCCCGTTGGAAAATGTTGAAGAAGACGTGAAGCATACGTGGTTATATGTGGTCCTTAATAATGTTCACGTAGTCCACAGCTGCCATGGTTCTTTGATTTCTACCGCTAGTCCCGTGGAAGCCCAGGTAAATGCCCCCCATAACATAACACTACCCCTACCCACCTGCGTCACTGCCATGCTGCATGCTTCGAGCAGCCATTCCGTGGATGGCGACGTATTTGGACAGGACCGTCGACCTGCTTTAGCAATATATTGAATTCAATTGAATTCATCAGACCAGGCGACACGATTCTCTCGATCGGCGGTCCAATCTCGATGAGTCTGTGCCCACTGTTATCATAGCTGGCGATGTTGTTGGGTCAAAATGGGAACGATTAGGGGCCACTGAAAAGTGTGCTCTAAAACACTTGTGCTTGCGACGGTACTTTACTCAGTTATCAGATCTTCCACAGATCTACGCCTGTCCTGCTTCAGAGAGGGGCAAAAGCCTCCGATCCCTATGTTCTGTGATGAGGTATGGACGTCTAACACCTTGTCACCTACTCGTAGTTTCGGCATTCATCAACCGCTTTGAGTAGATGCTCACGACAGTAGCAGGCGTACAGCGGAGATGCTCGCTCCCAGCCACTGAGCCACAACAATCCCGATTTGTCAAAGTTGCTTTAGTCGGCGGATTTCCTCATTTACGACACTTGTCGTCACAAGAATGATTACCCATTTGTTCTTGATTCGCTCGCGTTCTTGTTTTACGGCGTCACGTGCCCTTAGCGCCACCAGGCAGCACAAAACCTCACATTGGGCAGTGGTAATAACGTTTCGGCACATCAGTATATATTTTATAGATATGTCATATGACCACCCCCGTCCCCTCCCCATGAATCATGGGCCTTGCCATTGGTGGGGAGGCTAGAATGCCTCAGCAATACAGATAGCCATACTGTAGGTGCAACCACAATGGATGGGTTTTTGTTGAGAAACCAGACAAACATGTGTCCTATAGAGGGGCAGCAGCCTTTCCAGTAGTTGTAGAGGCAACAGTCTGGATGATTGAATGAACTGGCCTTGCAACATTAATCAAAACGGCTTTCGTGTGCTGGCACTGCGAAAGGCTGAAATCAAGGGTACTACAGCCGTAATTTTTCCTGAGAACAGACAGCTCTACTGTATGGTTATATGACGATGGCATCCTCTTGGGTAAAATATTCCGGAGACAGAATAGTCCCCCATTCGGATCTCCGGAAGGGAACAGCTCAGGAGGACGTCGTTATCAGGAGAAACAAAACTGGTGTTCCACAGGTTAGAGCGTGTTATGTCAAATCCCTTAATCGGCCGGGTAGGTTAGAAACTTTAAAAAGGAAAATGGATAGGATAAACTGAGATATAGTGGAAATTAATGAAGTTCGGTGGCAGAAGGAACAGGACATGTGGTCAGTTGAGTGCAGTCATATAAATACAAAATCAAATAGGGGTAATGCAGGAGTAGGTTTAACAATGTATAACAAAAATAGGAACGCGGATAAACTACTACAAACAGCAGAGTGAACGCATTACTGTAACTAAGATGGACGCGAAGTCCACACCCACCACAGCAGTACAAGTTTATATGCCAACTAGCTGTGCAGCCGATAAAGAGATTGAAGAAATGTATGATAAGAAAAAAGAAATTATTCAGATAGTTAAGAGGCCCGAAAATTTAATAGTCATGGGGGACTGCAAATCAAAATTATGAAAACGAAGAGAGGAAAAGTCGTAGGTGAATATGGACTCGGGGAAAGGAATGAAAGTGGAAGCCGCCTGAAAGAATTTTGCAGAGAATATAATTTAATCATAGCTAACGTTTGGCTTAAGAATCATGGAAGAAGTTTGTAGACATTGAAGAGACCTGGAGACCTTAGAAGGTTTTAGATTGGTTATACCTCGTACAATGGTTACGCAGATAATTAGGAACTAGGTTTTAAATTGTAAAACATTTCCAGGACCAGGTGTGGACTCTGACCACAATTTATTGATTATGAACTGTAGATTGAAAGTGAAGAAATTGCAAAAAGATAGAAACTTAAAGAGATGGGACCTGGATAAATTGAAAGAACCAGAGGTTGCAGAAAGTTTCAGAGGGAGCCTTAGGGAACAAGAACAGGGGAAAGGAATACAGTAAGGGAATCGATAGTTTTGAGAGATGAAAGACTAAAGGCATCAGAGGATGAATTAGGTAAAAGACGAGGGCTAGTAGAAATCCTTGCGTAACAGAAGAGATATTGAATTTGACTGATAAAAGGAGAAAATATAGAAATGCTGTAAATGAATCAGGGGAAAGTGAATACAAACGTCTGAAAACTGAGATCTACAGGAAGTGCAAAATGGCTAAGCAGGAATGGCTAGAGGACAAATGTAAGGATGTAACAGCATTTATCACTAGGGGTAAGATAGATGCCTCCTGCAGGAAAATTAAAAAGACCTTTGGGTAAACAGAACCTTCTCCATGAATATCAAGAGCTCAAATGGAAAACCAGTATTAAGAAGGAAAAGCAGAAAGATCAAAGAGTATATAGATAGTCTACACAAGGGAGATGTACTTAAGGGCAATGTTATAGAAATGGAAGAGGACGTAGGTGAAGACAGGATGGGAGATATGATGCTGCGTCAAGAATTTAACAGAGTACTGAAAGACCTAAGTCAAAACAAGGACCTTGAAACGGGCAACATTATTTTAGAACTACTGAAGCCTTGGGAGAGCCAGCCTTGACATACCAATTCCAAAGAAAGCGCGTGCTAACAGGTTGTAATATTCTTTTAAAATATGCCCAAGTGTAATGTCCCTTAAAAATATATTTAGTGTAAGTTTCTTTAATAAAAAGGTATAGCTTTGTGCTATCCAAATTTACTGTGTGATGTGTTGTTGAGCAAATGGTGTGCTTAATTAGTTTTATTGTAATCCAAAGAACTTTTAATAACTCAATCTGGAAAATCAGTATGTAATGCCTACAATGAAATCAATCCCTCTGAAATTTACTCAGTCTCGTGAGCACCGAGTTCCCTAAAATTCCCTATTCAAGTAAACAATGAAATACATTTTTCTTAGTTCTTGAGTCGCAACGGATGTAATCTTGGTACTCTTTGATCGCCATAGTAGGCATGAAAAATATTGAATCTTTGTTCAGCGAAATGCAATGCCGGCCGTAAAATAGCTTCATACAGATAATGTCAGTAGATGAGTTGATAAATGAATAACCAAAGATACAATCTCTTCTACATGTGATAGCCATTTCATGTAATTTCTCATGAAATTTTTTTTCAAAATCGTGCTCCAAGTACAAGTGGATCCCTCACAAGGTGTGAAAATTACCGAACTATCAGTTAAATAAGTCGCGGTTGAAAAATACTAATACGAATTCTTTAAAGATGAATGAAAAAACTGATAGAAGCCGACCTCCGTGAAGATCGGTATGTATTCTGTAGAAATGTAGGAACACGCCAGATGACACTAACCCTACGACTTGTCTTAGTAGATTGGTTAAGGAAAGGCAAACCTTTTTTAATGGCATTTATAAATTTAGAAAAAGCTTTTGACCTGAATACTATCTTTCAAATTCTAATTGTGGCAGGTCTAAAATACAGGGTGTGATAGGCTATTTACAACGTTTACAGAAACCAGAAGGCAGTTGTAATAGTCGATGTGTACAAAAAGGAAGCAGTAGTTGAGAACAGCGTGAGACAGTGTTGTAGCCTATTCCCGAAGTTATTGAATCTGTGCATTGAGCAAGAAGTAAAGCAAACAAAAGAGAAATTTGGAGTAGGAATTAAAATCCATGGAGAAGAAACAAAAACTATGAGGTTTGCCGATGACATTGTAATTTTGTCACAGACAGCAAAGGACTTGGAAAAGCAGTTGAACGAATTAGACCGTGTCTTGAAAGGAGGGTACAAGATAAACATCAAAGAAAGCAAAACGAGGACAATGGAATGTAATCGACTTAAATCATGTGGTACTGAGGGAATTGGGTTAGGAAATGAGACACTTAAAGTGGTAGACGAGTTTTGCTAATTGGCCATCAAAATAACTGATGATCGTCGAAGCAGAGGGGACATAAATTGCAGACGGGCGATGGCAAGAAAAGTGTTTCTCAAGAAGAGAAATTTGTTATCATCGAGTATAGATTTAAGTATCGGGAAGTCTTTTCTAAGTATTTGAATGGAGTGTAGCCATGTATGAAAATGAAACATGGACTATAAACAGTTAAAGCAAGAAAAACATAGAAGCATTTTGAATGTGGTGCTAGAGAAGAATGCTGATGGTTACATGGGTAGATCATGTAACTAATGAGGAGGTACTTAATAGAATTGGGAAAAAGAGGACTTTGTGGCATAATTTGTCTAGAAGAAGGTATCAGTTGGTAGGACACATTCTGAGACATCAGGGGATCAACAATTGGGTACTGGAAGGAAGCGCGGACGCTAAAAATCGTAGAGGGAGACCAAGAGACGAATAAAGTAAGCAGATTCAGAAATCTGTAGGTTCCTGTGGTTGCTCGGAGATGAAGGGACTTGCAAAGGATAGAGTAGCATGGAGAGCTGCATCAAACCACTCTCGGGACTGAAGACTACAACAACAACAATCAAATAAATTGTGGTCTCAGTCCAGCCCTCCCTATTATCTTTGTATTCCCCTTAGATTCGTTGAAAGCAGCACAAGACTGTTGAAACCGGTCGTCTTAGAGCAATAAAGTGTCTACAGTGCTATTGAGGAGTATGTAGTGTGATCATTTCCAACCATGCCGATAGCCCCACAGCACATCATGTGTATTTTACCAAACTGCTAGTATGGTACTGAGGCAAATGCTCCTCGGAAATCCAGAAATGCTGCATCTACCTGAGCACCTTCATCCAAAGCTTTTCAGCATGTCAGGCAACAAAAGTGCGAGTTCGGTTTCGCATGATCGACGTTTCCGGAATCCATGCTGGTTGGCATGGTGGAGGTAATTCTTTTGAAGATACTTCAGATTGTTTAAGCGCAGAATATGTTGTAAGATCCTACAATAAATTGGTATCAGAGGTACTGCACGATAGTTTAATGGATCATTTATACTATCCTTCTTGTACATGGGTGTTACCCCTGCTTTCTTCGAACTACAGGGCACGGTTCTTCGTTCAAGAGATCTACAATAGATCATAGTTATAAGAGTGGCTAACTAATCCGCAAATTCAATATAGTTTCTGATAGGGATTCCATCAGGGACCGGAGTTTTCCTCAGTCTTAACGATTTCAGTCGTTTCTTGAGACCACTGACACTGACATTAATTTCAGTCATCTTTCCAGTGGTACGCCTATTAAATTGGGTAGTTCTGCTGTGTTGTCCTTTGCAAAGGAACATTTGAAAACGGAGGTAAAGATTTCAACTTTCGCTTTGCTCCCCTCAATTTCAGTACCTGCCTCATTCGCTATGGTCTGGACACTAACTTTTGTGCCACTAACAGCCTTTACATACGGCCAGCATATCTTTGGGTTTCATAAAAGATCATTTGACAACATTCTACTACATTAGTCACTGAAAGCTCCACGCATTGTCCCCTAGAGAAACTGACGTGTTTCATTCGGCATCTCTCAACTTATATTCCTACTCTCTGATTTACGCCTATTATGCAGTATTCCCCGTCTCTTTAGTGGTTTCTTTAGAGTGACTTTATCCCATGAAGGGCCATCATACTGTGGACTGCCCTACTAGGTGCATATCTGTCAAGTGCATCATAGTTCTTCTGCATGCTTGAGTCCTATTCTGAAAGTTTAAAGTTTCTGATTGAAATATGAGACTACTGATTTCTTATCTATATTACTAAACATGTATATCTTTCTGCTTGTTTTAGTTGCCATTTTGCAGTTTGGTAATCATTGTTTCCACACCTGTGTTATGGTCACTGATACCAGTTTCCATGGACATCCTCAAATTGGTCAGGTCTGTCTGTTGCCATTAGATTCAATATATTTCCATCATGAGTGGGGCTCCGAAACTATCTGTTCTTCGTAGATTTCAGAGAAGGCACCTAGTAATGTTTCGTACGATGTCTTATCACTTCTATCACTAACAAAACTGTAATTTCCCAATTAATTCTTGAATGACTAAAATATCCACCGATGATTACATTATGAATGGTGAACTTACAAGCGAACTGAGGTTTTATGTGAGGTCTTCGGTAACATCACGAGATGAGTCTTTCGGACGATAGAAGGATTCAGTTATCATTTTATGCTCATCGCTGGTACTGAGTCTTTCCCAAAAATCTCACATGCAGCTTCAGTTTCTATCTCGGCAGATCTGAGCTTCTGGTCTACTGTGACAAATGCAGCACCTCCATTTCCCATTAATTTAGCCTTTCGATATAAACTCATTTTTTCCCAAAGATCTCACTGCCGTCAATCTCGGGCTTCAACGAGCTTTCTGTACTTTGTTAGCTTCACTTCTTTTCAGAATCGCTTTGGCAGTTAACCACCAGCGTTTCAATATTCTCACCTGTGGGAGGCATTTCTTTCGATCTTATACTGATACTTCTGGGTTTCCTACAACTATCGCAGTCCGGGCTGCATGGAGAATCGGCTAATCTAAGAAACCCTTGCGTGCACCACTGACACAATCACTACCTGAGTAGCAGCCTCTGGTGTGTAGTGCATGAAACGTAATTCACATGGAAAGGCCACGTGTCGCCGCTAAGTGGATGCCTAGTTGCCATTTTGGTGCCCCAATTTCAGCCTTCAGCGCCAATGAACAGTAGTCGGCATGGGTGTATGAAGCAGCCGCCTGCGCGGAGGCCCATACGTAGCAACGTTCGGTGTACGGTAGTTGAAGAGACATTGTTGGTAGCCCCTCGGTTCATCAAGGCGGGCAGTTCCTCAACAGTTGCACGCCTACTCGTCCGTGCACATCACCACAGCCGCCGTTCACACTTCTCACCTGTGGCGCGTGGAGCACCATAGTTTCTTTAGCTCATGTTCGGGTAGCGCCGTTTTGCCATGCGCGGTATAGTTTAACCACGGCGGCATGCGAACATTTTACAGACAGCCGTTTCAGACATGCTTCCGCCTTCGGCCCGAGAGACAATGATGGTGCCCTTTTGGACGTCA
Organism: Schistocerca gregaria; assembly: GCF_023897955.1. NCBI lineage: Eukaryota > Metazoa > Arthropoda > Insecta > Orthoptera > Acrididae > Schistocerca > Schistocerca gregaria. Next base: position 217,943,682 of record NC_064927.1, read on the forward strand.
GATACATCGCCCCGTTTTCGCCTTACAACGACTGCAGTGTTTTACGCATCCCCCGACACTATACCCTTCCACCGCTATTGCTGCTACTTGCCATCTGTGCGTGGTCATTGTGCGTTGACGTTGAACATACGCAGTGCCCACATCAATGTGACTGGACCGTGTAGAAGCACTTTCACACTAATTTCTTTTACCATTCCACTCTGCCTGCTTAAATTCTTCGTTTATTGATTGTAGTCCTTGCGTTGCTACACTGTATGAATAATGGGTTGTGGGTTCCGACACACACTAAAAGCTGAAATACTAAACACCTTTTTCCAAAGCTGTTTCACAGAGGAAGACCGCACTGCAGTTCCTTCTCTAAATCCTCGCACGGATGAAAAAATGGCTGACATCGAAATAAGTGTCCAAGGAATAGAAAAGCAACTGAAATCACTCAACAGTGCAAAGTCCACTGGACCTGACGGGATACCAATTCGATTCTACACAAAGTACGCGAAAGAACTTTCCCCCCTTCTAACAGCCGTGTACCGCAAGTCTCTAGAGGAACGGAAGGTTAAAAATGATTGGAAAAGACCACAGGTAGTTACAGTTTCCAAGAAGGGTCGTCGAGCAGATGCTCAAAGCTATAGGCTTATATCTCTGACATCGATCTGTTGTAGAATTTTAGATGTTTTTGCTCGCGTATCATGTCATTTCTGAAAACCCAGAATCTACTATTTAGGAATCGACATGGATTCCGGAAAGAGCGATCGTGTGGGACCCAACTCTCTTTATTTGTTCATGAGACCCAGAAAATATTAGATACAGGCTCAAAGGTAGATGCCATTCTCCTTGACTTCCGGAAGGCGTTCTATCCAGTTCCGCACTGTTGCCTGATAAACAAAGTAAGAGCCTACGGAATATCAGACCAGCTGTGTGGCTGGATTGAAGAGTTTTTAGCAAACAGAACACAGCATGTTGTTATCAATGGAGAGACGTCTACAGACGTTAAAGTAACCTCTGGCGTGCCACAGGGGAGTGTTATGGGACCATTGCTTTTCACAATATATATAAATGACCTAGTAGATAGTGTCGCAAGTTCCATGCGGCTTTTCGTGGATGATGCTGTATTATACAGAGAAGCTGCAGCATTAGAAAATCGCAGCGAATTGCAGGAAGATCTGCCGCGGATAGGCACTTGGTGCAGGAAGTGGCAACTGACCCTTAACATAGACAAATGTAATGTATTGCGAATACATAGAAAGAAGGATCCTTTATTGTATGATTATATGATAGCGGAACAAACACTGGTAGCAGTTACTTCTGTAAAATATCTGGGAGTATGCGTACGGAACGATTTGAAGTGGAATAATCATATAAAATTAATTGTTGGTAAGGCGGGTGCCAGATTGAGATTCATTGGGAGAATACTTAGAAAATGTAGTCCATCAACAAAGGAGATGGCTTACAAAACACTCGTTCGACCTATACTGAGTATTGCTCATCAGTGTGGGATCCGTACCAGATCGGGTTGACGGAGGAGATAGAGAAGATCCAAACAAGAGCGGCGCGTTTCGTCACAGGGTTATCTGGTAAGCGTTACAGTATATCATCCCAATAATAGGTGCTGAAACTACACAGTGTTTAAAGTTAATTTACAGAAATTAAAATTGAAACTTAATTCACTCAATTAACTGAATACATAGAAAAATTGCGTCTTTGTAAGAGCTTCTTCTACTACGAGGTTCTTGGCCGAATTATTTGTTTAAATCATGAAATCAACAGATATAGTTACGCAAACAATACTTGTGACAAAACTGTTAATTACTTTGAAATTAATGAAGGGCTGGTTTTTCTAACATGTTTCTGAACACAGCTAAATAGATACTTTAAGATTACTAGTACTTCGTCTTCCAAATGTTTGCAATTATTACAGAATTTATGCTTGTTTATATGTCAACAGTAGAATTTAATCTACGGAACAATCACTGATTTCACCCTGTAACAAACGATGCTAACTAGAATTTCAAAAATAAATTAGAGAATCAACTACATACGTAAAACTAAGCACAAAATTGTATCCGGTGTTATTTACTTTAAAACTGAGGCCCAATCCTCCTCTTTTATGAAAATGCAGATTCATGTATGTTAATGATAATTAGTTAAAAGTAACCAAATTAATTTAAGAAGGCAGATGGCAAAACAAGCGAGTAATTAAAATTATCCCAGTCTGCTTCGTCAGAAGAACTACTTGGGAGAAACGAACACTGAATGTTTCCTTCCGAACTGTGATCTGTTAAATTTTTACGATGGTCATTTCTCCCTTCGTAGATGGGAGACAACTAAATATTTTGCATTCGGAGGGAAGGCTGATAATCGAAACTTCCTGAAAAGATTATGTCACAGGAAAAATGCCTTGATTTTAAAGATTGTCATGTAAACTCGCTTCTCACATCCGTAGTACTGTCTCCCTGCTGCTCAATAATACAAAACGAGCTTCCTTTCTTTCAAATTTCCCGACGTTCTCTGTCAGTGGATGTGACTGAGGTCCTCTTAAACCAAACGATTAGTGCTTCAGGATTAAGAAGAAACACAATTCTTTTGAACTGAGCATAGGTGATAAATTTATGAATTATGTAACTAACGAAAAGCATTTAGGGGTAGGTGTTGATTCTCAGTTGACATGAAATGCAAACAGAATGTCATAAACATTCTTTCCCCTTATCACTCTGTCATCACTTTGTACTAGATAATGTGACATTCTATTTCTACGTGCTTTGAATTCTTTGCTATGGGATACTATTTTGGTGTCAAAGACATGAATGTTTAAACTGCAGGAAAGGGCCTTAAGAATGTTTACTAGCAGTAAAGTGTTTAAAGACTGGATATGCTGTTTGCACCAAGTGAGTACACCTAGCAATCATTTATGTATATGACAGAAAATACTACTAAGTATTCCACTAATCGTTCTACAGTATATAATACTTACCTACATCGTAGTAGAAAAGAGTCAATTTGTATTTCGATTTACCGAGGAAATATAAACAAAAACCCTGCAACAACTTTTCCTATAAGGCAATAGAATCGTATAATAAACTTTCCAAGGAGATGAAGAACGTAACCAAAGAACATATGTTTAGAACTGCAGCTAGAACGTCGTTCATTAATAATGCGTGCTAAAGAAACAGACATTGTTTACAGCATTTAGAACAGTGGTTGATAATGAAAGGGGATAAATGCAACACCTTGTCACATTAAAATACAGAAATGCTTTTGCAAGGAAATCATGTGTCAAGATCTGTAGTCCATAACAGTAATATCTTGACCATCTTATCAATCCAACGGATCCATCATCCGGGGGATATGCTGACTCAGTTTTTCAGGTGAACCCAGGGTAGAACATGAGGTCGTCGTGGGGAATAGTGACATATTTATGGGCCTGGAGGCAGTTTTCCGTACATCCTGGAGTTAGTGCAAGCGATTTAGTATCAAGTTTATTTTTCTGGCGTCACCAGCAAGTGTCATTGGTGTATACAGCGATAAAGGCTACAAATGATGGACGAGAGGGAGTAATGGAATGAGGTGGTGCAGCTGTTAAGACGCTGACTTCATATTGAGGAGGATGGAGATTGTTCTGTCTTGTCCTTCTTGATTTGGTTCTTCTGTGGTTTTCTTAAATTATTTCAGGTAAACGCGAGGATGGTTTCTTCAGTAGGGCTATTGCCGACCACTTATCCTACCTTCTGTCCTATTGTCACAAAGCACCGTTTTATATATTCAGGGTGTAACGAATAGAAATGCTGGTATTTTTATATGTAGTAAGCTGATATGTACACATATCAGTGTGCTGGTTATTTTTCTCTGAGACGAACTGTCTTTCCACAGACGAATCACACACTTTACGGTCTGATGTACTCTATTAAGTGCACTAAGCCTGTTAGTATAGACTAACTATTCTGCAACCGTATGTCAACATTTCAACACCTGATTTGCTACCCAGAAGAACACAAACATAAGTGGCTTGCTCTTGCCACATGTACTTCGAGCTACTAATGAGCCTTTCAACATACTACTACTAATGGCCACACTTAAGTCTGCAAATCAAGTAAATACTGATGTAATGTTATTCAATACATCGTTCTCAGTCACCAACAGCAATATCTGTACTTTTACCCGTTACAACCAGTATATATATTATGGGCTATTTATTTTCATTGTTTTATAATGACAAATCAAATATCGTTATAAGATGGTACACGAATGAGTAATGAATAGTAATAAACGGGTGAAGATCGCATACCACGCAGCAATAATCTAGAAAAGTACGGGTAAGTATAGTGCAGGCCATATTGCATCTTCTATGAGTTCTGTCAATAAAACGTAATCTTTCGTCCTCCAGTCCCACGTCATTTCCTATGTAAATACCAAAATTTAATTTGTTTGTAGTTGTAATCGTTATCGCTAGGTATTTACTTGAATCTACGACATTTACATTTTTCTAATTTTTCGTTTAACCGAACTTTAATGCAATGTTTTTTAGTACTCCTATGGAGGACCTCCCACTCTGCCACTTCTCGCTCCACCTAAATCGTTCTTCAATCCGTTGCCATCTTG